>NC_090649.1:193155116-193482616 GCF_040937935.1 Hyperolius riggenbachi
TGTTTGGAGGACATCTGTTTAATGCAATGGCCACCTGCCATTCTCTAATCATGGCTGATGGAAAATTACAGGGTGACCCACTGGATGTGAAGATGTTTGAAGCCACTGGCTGGGTAACATTTTTATAGTACTTTATCTGGATTAGAAACTAATTCATACATAAATCACACCTATATCACTAACCTGGGGTGAAAAGGGGTGAAAAGAGTAAAAGTTTAGCTGGGGAATGGTAGATGGTCTAGTAGTTTACATCTCAACTACAGGGACCAGGTCCATTGCTGAGGCTGAATCAACGGGGAATACTAACCATCTCCTGCAGTTAGGGTGAATGGTATAAATAGTTTAGTCGGAGTGCCACCCACGAAAAAGGAAAGGTGTGCCCAAGCCCAAGGAGCCCTGCACTATGGGTTCCTAGTGGTAAGCAAACAAGACGGCTGGCACCACCAATAAGAAATGCTCTTTTACTTGAATATGACATCAAAGCAGGCCAATGATTTTATTGATTTGATGTCATTCAAGTAAAAGGGCATTTTTTATTGGTGGTGCCATAGACATATTATAAACTGCGATTGCTATTGCCCAGCCCCTATTCACTAGTGCTTGCAAGTTCCTCCCCTTCTCTACACTGGTCATAAATATGTGTGCAGGATTAAATATAGAGAGCTCTGCCGGCTACTATCCTAGGGTACGTTGGTTGAATTAAGTCTACATGTCCATGGAGACCCTATATATTCTATGGGCTACTTATATCATGCAATAATTTGAATCAGCATTGTAATAGCTTACTTTTATAATATGGTGCTTTGGGTCCAACGGGAGAAAAAATACTTTACAAATGTTTCATTATTATTTTTGTAATCTAGAGGATTATCTATATGAACTAACCCAAATAAAAAATAGCCACATTTTGCATGTTGTTTTTGTGTTGGTGCTGGCTGTAAGTTTCCATGTCAATTAAATTAATATAAAATAATATAGTGCATGTTGGGATTACAGAAGGCTGTGATTTGTCACATGCAGCTCAGCAAAAGTGAAAGCCTTATAGTACATGAAATGAAAACACCCAGGTGTATTTGCATTGTTAGTGACAGATTTTGTAAATGATGGTCCTAAAATGTCACCACACCCGAATCACACCAGGGCTGGGGATTACCGGAGAGATAAGTTATTTGGCAATCCTGGCATGGATTCATTAAGATTCACCTTCTATAAAGATCAACACAGTCTGCATTTCTTAAAGAAAAGTAAGTGGTGATGGTTGTTTATCTTGCCATATCATCATCGTTTTATCATTGTAGGTAACTGATTTTATGCCTTGATGAAACAGTGCACAGGTCTGGTTAGCACGCCGACTTCTCTAAGAGCAAAACAAATCTTTATTTTTCAGTTCATGTGTCAAAACACCATAATGTTGACAATTGTTTCAGGGCCACGTAGGATCCCCTTCATCAGAACAGTGCAGACAGTCTTTTCAGTTTTGACACATGAACTGAAGAATAAAGATAAGTTTTGCTCTTAGAGAAGCCAGCGTGCTAACCAAACCTCTGGACTTTTGATTGAGACGAGCTGTAGCTTTGCACCTATGGTTATGCACCACACACAAGCAATAGAACACAGCAGTACATGCATCCAGCTACATTTAAGTGTTCAGCAGGTGCTCGTCAGCCAATCAGGATGCACTGTCATACACCCTTTACCCGTTCACCGGAAGAAGGCGTGGCTAAGCGCCGAAACGCGTCGTGACGATCAGACGGCTTGCCGAGAAGTGTAGGAGCCGGCGGCTTTCCCCAGTCCCCCTGCCTCTTCATCGCAGACGGACCCTTGAAGCCCTGGCCAGGCTCAAGACGTGGGTGATACTCGCTGGCGGCCCCCTACATGTGCAGAACTTGCACATAGACTGTAAGTGCAATTGTTTTTAGCGTGGAAGTTTGAAATAAAAAAGTTAATGCACCATAGGAGCGCACCCTTGTTCTCTTGTTTCCCATACGCTAGATTCCTGGCACCACCCAGTGAAGGGAGCAGCACCGTGGGCATAACATACACTTAAAGGGCCATACTCAGCTGAAGCTAGCGCAGGATATAACACTTCTCTCTTCTCCTCATACACCCTTTACCTGCCATACCACATCTAGCAGCCATTAGCATTCAGGTGGGAGGCTTCAGTTGGACGCCATCGCAAGATTGCGTCACTAGCAGGACTGCCCCGTGCAGGCATCCCTCCCACAGGGGTCCCTCCCTAACCGCTCACCTGTCCACCATGTCCTAGAGCTGAAAGAAAACATTTAAAAACACACGATTGGTTCGCACGATGACCAGGGGCCCCGGACCTCTCTCACTGGCCGGGGCCCCAAGGCCAACATGCGATACCTGGAGGGGAGTGCAGGTGGGCCTGGACCTCTCACACCCAGGCTCTGGACTTATCACATCCAGAAAACCCACCAACACTGCCTCCATACTGAATGCTAAATTCAACACACACAAGCTATAGAACACAGCAGTACATGCATCCAGCTACATTTAAGTGGTCAGCAGGTGCTCGTCAGCCAATCAGGATGCACTGTCATACATCCTTTACCTGCCATACCACATCTAGTAGCCATTAGCATTCAGGTGGGAGGCTTCAGTTGGACGCCATCGCAAGATTGCGTCGCTAGCAGGACCGCCCCGTGCAGGCATCCCTCCCACAGGGGCCTTTGGGGCCCCGGCCAGTGAGAGAGGTCCCGGGCCCCTGGTCATCGTGCGAACCAATCGTGTGTTTTTAAACATTTTCTTTCAGCTCTAGGACATGGTGGACAGGTGAGCGGTTAGGGAGGGACCCCTGTGGGAGGGATGCCTGCAGGGGCCGGTCCTGCTAGCAACGCAATCTTGCGATGGCGTCCAACTGAAGCCTCCCACCTGAATGCTAATGGCTGCTAGATGTGCTGTGGCAGGTAAAGGGTGTATGACTGTGCATCCTGATTGGCTGACGAGCACCTGCTGACCACTTAAATGTAGCTGGATGCATGTACTGCTGTGTTCTATTGCTTGTGTGTGTTGAATTTAGCATTCAGTATGGAGGCAGTGTTGGTGGGTTTTCTGGATGTGAGAGGTCCAGAGCCTGGGTGTGAGAGGTCCAGGCCCACCTGCACTCCCCTCCAGGTATCGCATGTTGGCCTTGGGGCCCCGGCCAGTGAGAGAGGTCCGGGGCCCCTGGTCATCGTGCGAACCAATCGTGTGTTTTTAAACCTATGGTTATGCACTAAGTTGATGTGGTATGGTGTGCCACTCCTCACTTTTCTACTTATGCCTTGATGAAGAGACAGCATTTGTCTCAATGCACTGGAACGTTCAGTGAAGATACAATAACTAATAGGGGTGACAAACAACATTTCCACTATCCCAAAACAGCATTTCTTTTCAAACAACAGGCACTTCACTTACCAGTATGAGTACAAGGCCAACCCTCTATTTTGTGTTTATAAAAATAACTACACAGAGGGTGTAATTATTTTTATAAACACGCTCTTTGGGGTAACCTTCTGATCTCTTTATTTTTTTTAGTATCTACAAAAGTGTGGGCAGGAGAAACAGGCTCTTATGCTGGGCATACATGGTACGTTTTGTACCGTGTAATTGAGCCGCTGGCTTGATTCCGGCGCATCCCCGCTCGACCCCGCGGGCGCCCGGATTGATTCCCGCTCGTCCCCGTGGGTGGCTTCGTATCTTCCGCTCGTTTATTCTTTTGTCTTGCCCGTCGGTATCGAGCACGGAATCGATCTGGCGGGGTATCAAAGACGTCGAAAATTATCAATCGAGCCATCAGCGGCTCGATTACATGGTACAAAACGTACCGTGTATGCCCAGCATTACACTCTATGGCCTTACAATCTGCAAAGGGTTGTAATACCTCTTTTTGGACACATTTGTGGAACACGTATGTTTTTTTTTTTTTTTTTTTTTCTTTTTCCGTAATGGAGCATGCAATAGTTAGAATTTTTCTCCGGTTTCATTTTTGCCTTTGTCTTCTATGCAGTAGGATACAAAGTAAGGTATATTCGAAAACTTTACAGACATCACCTAAACAGAAGCTGCGAATACATTTCGAAAATGTCAGTGATGTAGTTGGATGAACATGGACTACAGTGCAAAAATTGCAATGGGATCTATCTTCCAAAATAGTGCAGCCCCAGTAAAGCTACAGAGTAGAGTACAAATCTCCCTGCATAGTCCCCCTCCCCCCCGCAAGTACTTCCTCCAGTATAGCCACACCCCTAAGTTCTGACCCTCTTTGCCACTTTTGCCATGACTCTAAATCTAATGTCATATGTCCCCACTCCAAGCACTTACCTTCTCCTCCCACCAAACTCAGCATACCTACATACAACTAACAAGTACTGCTCTCCTCCTGCCCTTATTTATGTCACATCTTTCCTTTCCACGGTTCTGTCACATTTCTTCCTCAGACCCTGAATGCTGCTCTTCCAAATACTGCCAGATTGCTACATATTATAAAATTATAAGTTGCATAATAATGATCATCATTAAGCAGAACTACTCACTGCTCTGCTTAGACCACCATCATATACCCTTCGCCTCCTTTCTACAACAACACTTTGCCTCAAGAAGTCATGTAAACATTACACTAGGCACAACACTGCTCTCAAACACCTAGGAGGAAACATCTAATATGTAGTGCAGAGGGTGACATTTTTTTGAATGACTGCCTCTATGCAAAGCAGGCATACAGGTGGTGATAATTTCCACAATATACCAGTGATCAGTGATGTATTGAGGGTCTGGAGCAGTTTTCTGTACATGCTTGTGAGTGACCTCTACAATGACTGTCCCTATGTTACTACAACGTGGACCTTTGTATAGGTACGACTTACACTAAGCTGAGGACATTTACCATAAGAACCTGCTTCTACTGGTACAAACATAAACAAAAAATCTACCCAGTGGGAACAAAGACAGCAATGAAAATCTGAAGGCCACTCACATACTGGCTGTTAAAATTATGAAATGTGTTGTTGTTATGTTAATTACTGTATAAAGTTGCTATATGAGTTAGTTCGATAAGTTACACAATCTACTCAAGGCAAAGCACAAACATATCATCATGTATTCTACTGCTGCTTTGCATATCTCAATCTAGTTTAACCAGGCCATATTTCATTATGATCATTAACAAAACCTTGCTTTACTACCTTAGTCATCACCATTAAAAAAACCTGTAGTGAGAGGTTTATGGAAACCTATACTGCTGACAGTGTTCTAAAAGAAATTAGACTCTTGTCTGCCAGACTGATCATTACCTTTAATACTTAACGGATTACTGACCCACAGCAGGCACATAAATCAGTTGTTGTGACTTCAGTGTAATTTCCCTTGCTGCACAGTTCTGGATCACTGAATCTATATGCAGCAACACAGACATCACTACTATAAACAGGAGGTAGTTTTCTGCAAAGGAAGTATCTACAACATGACACATATTTCCTTTATAGGAAAACCACAGTGGCTTTCAGTCAACATTTCTTTTTAAACCTTCTGTATTATATTTTTATAAGCAGATTTTTACATTGTTTTACATCAATTTCTTAATTCATTTATTTTACCTGAATTAAAAAAATATATGAGATAATGAATTATATGTGTAGTGCAGCTAAGAAATAGAGCATTAGTAGGAAAGAAAAGAGTCTCATGTTCTTTTCCAGTGCAGGAAGAGTTAAAGTGTACCTGAACTCTCGCACAGGACAGAAGGAAAACATAGAGAAATGCACCCTGTATGTATTTTGAGAGTTTAGCCTGTCCAATTCCCCCTCATTTGTGTCTAATCACAAGTTAATTGTGCTTATAATTTGACCTCTCCCCTGTGTCACATGACTGCCAAGGCCGATAAGGCAGATAAGCTCATTTGAAAGTACAGGATGTGTTAACACTATGTCTGCTTCCATGAATCAGGAAGTAGAAACAGTGCAGATATATTCTAAGATTTGTTTCAGCTGTAACAAAGAAATGTCTTTGTTTAATGGCTATTATGCTGTTGCATATGTTTTAGAGCAGAGAGGATGTTCTGAGTTCAGGTCCACTTTAAAGGATACCCGAACTGAAATGTGACATAATGAGATAAACATGTGTATGTACAGTGCCTAGCACACAAATAATTAGGCCATGTTCCTTTTTTTCTTTCTCTGTCTGAAAGAGGTAAATATCAGGTATGTAAGTGGCTGACTCAGTTCTGACTCAGACAGGAAGTGACTACAGTGTGACCCTCACTGATAAGAAATTCCAACTATAAAACACTTTCCTAGCAGAAAATGGCTTCTGAGAGCAAGAAAGAGATAAAAATGGGAAATATTTTATCAGTGAGGGTCACATTGTAGTCACTTCCTGTCTGAGTCAGAACTGAGTCAGCCACTTACATACCTGCTATTTAACTCTTTCAGACAGAGAAAGAAAAAAAGGAACACAGCATAGTTATTTGTGTGTTTGGCACTGTACATACACATGTCTATCTCATTATGTCACATTTCAGTTCGGGCATCCTTTAAGAAACTTCAGTTGCTATCTATGCAAAAGAGCTTCTCTGAGCTCTCTTGCAGGAAGTTCAAAGGTTTATTAGCTCTGCTCTGTTTTATAGTTTAAAATACAGAGGGTGCTTTCTGAACTGAAGAAGATTAGAGAATGATGCAATGTTATAGAAAAAAGGCTGTATAACTGAACATAAAAATATGAGACTCTTTTCTTTGCTAAAAATGTTCTATTAATAATCTGTATTACATATACAATTCATTATATAAGTTGTTTTTTTTTTTGCTTCAGTGTTACTTAAAATACATTTAAAGCCCTAGTTCAGCTTCACATTCATTGTATTATTATTTTCAATAGCCCATAAACTGCCCTTTCATGTTATCTTGCATTCATGTACTTCAGCGCATATAAAAGGAGAACAAACTAAATTGTATATTGGATTTCAGCACAGCCATATTGAAAGAAATCTTACTCATTTTTTAGCTGCATTTATTTAAAGAGTAGCAAAAGGTGGCATGTAATTTATTAATCATGTCCCATCTAGAACTGAAATAGCACGTGACAAATGCCAGTCATACACTTTACAATTTGTGGTAGATAAGATAAAGAGTCAATATCGATATTAGTATCCAAATATCAGTGAACCTGGTCTTCCACCTTGCAACACTAGATATTTTAGAATATTACAGCAAAGTTAGCATTTGTACCACTGTAGATGTTATCTTTGTCTTCGCTTACTGTTATCGCCCGCACTGCTGCTGTTGTTATTGATCAGACAAAGAATGTGCATGTCATTGATATTGTAATTGTAATATCAACCATAAATGCTATAGTTATAAGTCATTAGATTTTAATCTATAAAAAATATTGTGTTGTATATGCCTAACTATAGCTGGACTTCAGTGCCAGTGCTTTGTGAAGACATGAGCTTGCTATTCCTATTTACTCTTGCAAATGTAATACTTTTAAATGAGACCACTTAGTGGCATATGATGGCCTGGGTGGATGGGAGGGGAAGTAGGCTTTTAATATTGATTGCATTCCAGTAATCAGCAGATTGCATCCAATTTCTGTTGACAGCCCCCCTGTTCTGACTGCTCCTCCCCCCACCCATTGTTCACAGCATTCATGCAGTGGAGGCATGTGACTCTATGTACCTGATCCCTTTTGCTTTGTATCATCCTTAGGGGACGCCATCCGCCCCCCCCCCCCCCGTTCATTCGGCAGTGTCTCCATTGTAATTCTCCAGTGGGGCCCCAATTAAGATAGCCACCAGCTCCTGCCACGGCTGCGCAGTTCTCATAGCCGCAAGTGTGGCTGCGCAGCTTTAAGTCTTCCTCCAGCTCTGACCTCGTTCCCGGCAGTCTCACATGGTTTACGTACACGAGACTGCCGGGAACGAGGTCAGAGTTGGAGTAGGACTTAAAGCTGTGCAGCCGCACTTGCGGCTATGAGATCTGCTCATCCGCGGCAGGACCTGGCGGCCAAGGATGCTAAAAAAAAAAATAGGTATTTACCTTTTTTTAGGATTTTTGCCTTGTGAGTCCTTTAAATTGAGTTTTCTTTTAATAAAAAGCTGTGTGGATACAAAACAAAACCTCTTTTTTTTTAGAATGATCCTTTTCCTTTTTTCAGGTAATGGACGATAACTGTGAAGATATTTCTGATGAAAGCTTATCCCAAAGTAAAGTAGCTCGACCTGGACCAGACTTCAAGGGTGTAAGTTTCACAAACTTAAAGTGACGCTGAAGTGAAAATAAAGTTATGAGACAATGAATTGTATGTGCAGTACAAATAATTAATAGAACATGAATGGCAATGAAAAGTGTCTCATATTTGTATTTTCAGTTACCGTATATAGTTTTATTTATAACTGCATCATTATGTCATATTTGTAGTTTAGAGTAGGGATAAGCACAAATTTCACATAAACTTAATTTTACATCGTAATTTGCAATTATAATAAAAAATCATAATGTGCAATTTCCAGAAAAATCAAAACTAATTTCATGTGTAAATGTAATCAGGAACTGTAATTTCGCAATTTAGCATCATTTTTGCTTAATTTTGTGCTGAATTTGGCAGTTAATAGCAAAGCCCCAATACATGCTATAATCACTAAAGTTGCTATGTATGTTTAGGAGAATAGTGGGAATAAGGCAAAAATATTTTTTCAAAAAGACTTTGTAGTTTTTAAAGAGAGTCTGAAGCGAGAATAAATCTCGCTTCAGACCTCATAGATAGCAGGGGCATGTGTGCCCCTGCTAAACCGCCGCTATCGCGCCGCTAAACGGGGGTCCCTTCACCCCCAAATCCCCCTCCGTGCAGCGCATCCCCTCTTCCTGGTTGGGGCAGGGCTAACCGCCGCAGCCCTGCCCCACGCGCATTTGTCAGCGCGTATCTCCGCCTCTCCTCCGCCCCTCTCAGTCTTCCTTCACTGAGAGGGGCGGGGAGAGGCGTCGATGCAATGCTGATAAACGCGACTGGAGGCCGGGCTGCAGCCGTTAGCCCTGCCTCCAGGAGCGACCAATTCCACGACCAAGTGTTGCGGGGGTGGGTTTGGGGGTCAAGGGACCCCCGTTTAGCGGTGCGATAGCAGTTGTTTAGCAGGGGCACACATGCCCCTGCTAACTATGAGCTCTGAAGCGAGATTTATTCTCACTTCAGAGTCTCTTTAAGAGAATTGATTTTAAAAATGAAAAGGAAAATGTTTTTTAACCTGTCAATTTTCTGAGTTTAAAAGCCATTTTCCTCTGCATTTTTTCAGACACTACAAGGTCTTTTGGGAATTTTTTTTTTTTTTTTTGCCTTGTTCCACCCTTCCCCTTAACATGCGTATCACTTTTGGTGACGATAGCATGTATGGGGGCTTTGCTATAATAATCACTAAAGTTTGCACGAATATACACAAAAAAATACATGAAAACACAAAACCACTTGAATGTTTAAATCATAATTACATATGGCCGTAATTGTGAAAATTTACACAAAATTTCACATAATTGTAATTGGCAGATTACTGTCATCATTAGTTTAGAAACCACACTCTGTATTTTAAGCTGTAAGCATTTATGAACTTTGGACAGTGGTGCAGCGTTCCCTGTGGTGATAAGGATTTATGGTGAACATTGTTTATGAACATTGGCGCAATAACATAATTGATAGTATGATAATATACATGAATCATATTGATTATCTGTTGCTGTAGACATCTGAGCGCTGTATAAGTTTTGGTTAACATGCTCTGCTTCCTGAGTTAAGGTGGCCATACATCAAGCAACTTGGCAGCTGATCGACCATCCAATTCGATTATTATAATCAGAATTGGATGAAAATCGGTGCTGCCAAGTGCATGCTCAATCGATGATGCAATCAATTTTGGGCTGAAACTGGTCCCATTAATCAGACAGAGATGCTGCAAGATGTTGGGCTGACTTGCTCATTCGGGTGCGCGGCAGTAATGGCAAGGAATATCGAGATGAGCGGCAAAACCCCCGGCTCTGTTCCTGCAATGTGTATGTATGTATGTGTGTATGTATGTATGTATGCAATGTGTATGTGCTGTAATGTGCATTTATACATTACCTGTCCTGTGTCTTCTGGCGATCTTGTATTATCCGCATACATGCTGCCGGCTCATAGCACGCCGGTGCGTGACATCACGCATGCGCCACACCGGCAGCAAGTTTTGGCTAATTGAAGAGATGGAAGTTGAATGGGCTCTGCGGCACAGTACATGTAATGTATAAATGCACATTACAGCATATACATTACATACATACATACGTACACACACACACAGTGGCAAGGCCAATTCCCGAGACATTTCATGCTGAAATTGATTGGGAATCAGCTTGCTAATCAAATTCGATTAAGAAAGAGATTTGTCTCTCGGTCGACTCTGCCCATCATCACTAGATGTATGGCTACCTTTAATTTCAGGATTGAAAAACATGATTGTGTTGACAGCTTACCACATATAACAAGATACATTTTTTTGCAGGATACACTGAAAGGATTGCAAATCTTATTCCAGTATCCCTTCTCTTCAGCCATGCTGCGTATGTCTGTTATCATTAGAGCCATGGGAGGGAGTGATTTTAACGTGTACATGAAGGGTGCTCCCGAGACTGTGGCCAGCTTCTGTAAAGCAGAATCAGGTATTACTTGTTTATGTTCAAGAAATTATTTAAAAATATATTCAGTCAGAGCTTCCAGCTTGGTTAATTACATGTTCATGGTGAGATAATTAAATAAAAAGGCAGCCAATTAGGCATGCATTTAACCAATCAAACAATAATTCATCATGAAAAAGCATCATTATAGCCCTGGGAAGGCAATATACATATTTGCTAACACATCACATAATGCATATAAGGAGTTTATGGTGAGTGTGACAACTGCTACATGATGTGCCACTGTTTTGTTCCAGATAATATTAAAACAGATGTGCCAAAAAAGATAATATACACCAAAAAGAGTTTAAAGGAACACTATATAAGTTTACCTTTTCTTCGAATCACCTTAAATAGGAAGGGAGGCCTTTCTGATGATTTACAGTGTTAGTAAAAGAGGGAAAAAAACATCCTTCCCTAATCAGATGGTCTGGAGAGGACAGGGTGTCGGGTGTCGTGTGTCGGACTGCGGGGCTGCTATAAGAATGTCTAAATGCTCTCTCATTCCCTCTGCACGCTGTCCTGCTTGTATAAACAAAGCACAAGCTATGCTGACAGGAGTGTGTTGTGGGCTTGAATTCATCAATCTGCCCAGCCACAAAATACCCCTGTCTAGAGATGGCCCGAACGGTCCGCATTGGAACGCGAACATGCAAACTCCTGTGGTTCGCATTCGCGGTGAACCACAAACTATATGCGAGTTTGACCCACCCCCTATACTACATCATTAGGCTCAACTTTGACCCTCTACATCACAGTCAGCAGACACATGGTAGCCAAGCAGGCTACCCTCCCTCCTGGTCCTGGAGCCCCCACCCCCTTATAAAAGGCAGGCAGTGTTGGCCATTTCACTCACTCTTGTGGCTGCAGTAATTAGAGAAGGGAGAGGGACCTGCTGTAGACATAGGGAAAGCTTAGTTAGGTTCTTGTTAGGCTTGTTAGCTTGCTCCTTGCTGATACTTATTGCTAAAAAGCACCCCTCAACAGCTCTTTTGAGAGCTAATGTTGTTCTTGTGGTTTTTTTTGTGTGTGTCCCACAGACACTTGTTGCATATACAGCCCTGTCAGTAAGTCGCAGCTGGCCCTTGGCCCCTTGGTAATTCCTACTGTGCCACTGCCAGGCCCAGCACATTCAGTGACTACCTGTGTGTGTGACAGCTGCACATTTGTAATACCAATCACTGCATACCTGTTCAGTGCACCTACCTACGTGACCGCAAGCAGTGTTATATTATATACCAGTCACTTCACCTGTTCACGGTACCTGTGTGTGTGACAGCTGCACATTTGTAATACCAATCCCTGCATACCTGTTCAGTGCACCTACCTACGTGACCGCAAGCAGTGTTATATTATATACCAGTCACTGCACCTGTTCACGGTACCTATGTGTGTGACAGCTGCACATTTGTAATACCAATCACTGCATACCTGTTCAGTGCACCTGCCTACGTATGTTAATTCCCCTTCGTGATTGTTACCTTGCCGCGGTGAAGGGGCTTGCGTATCACAATGAAGCAATGACCGCCAGCTATATGAGTGTCTCTGGGATGGGGGGGGGGGGGGCACACCCAAGATAATAAGGTCATTGCTTCATTATAGACAGACCAAATTCGATCAGCTGGACAGTCACTGTTGTTCTGTCATTGAGCTACCTCAGCCCGGCGACCGTATGGGCTTGAAAACCGCTATCACCTGCACTCTGGCCATGATATGCACCAGTCCAGCACGGCCATCACTACACAAACAGCTGTTTGCGGTGCATTACACAGTGAGTTTGGTCTGTCAGTGTGAAGCAGTACACTAATTACACTACCTGATTGATGTATACACATGCAAGATGTTTTAAAGCACTTTAGGCCTCCAATTTAGCATGCAATGTGATTTCTGCCCCTAAAATGCTGCTGTGCGTCAAATCCAGATTTTTCCCTGGGACTTTTGGCGTGTATCCCACTCTGCCATGCCCCCTCCAGGTGTTAGACCCCTTGAAACATATTTTCCATCACTTTTATGGCCAGCATAAATGTTTCTAGTTTTCAAAGTTCTCCTCCCCATTGAAGTGTATTGCAGTTCGCGACAGTTCGCACGAATCGAACTTTTCGCGAACCTAAAATCGAAGGTTTGAGCCATCTCTATTCCTGTCAGCATAGCGTGTGCGGCCACAACACACTTCTGTCAGCATAGCTTGTGCTTTGTTTATACAAGCAGGATAGTGTGCAGAGGGAATGGAAGAGCCAACACACAATACCCGACACCCTGGCTCTCCAGGCCATCTGATAAAGGAAGGATGTATTTTTTTTCTCTTTTACTAATACTGTAAATCATCAGAAAGGCCCTTCTGCCTTTTTAAGGTGTTTAGTAAGGTGTTTAGTAAAAAGGTATTTTGATGGTGTTCCTTTAAACTCTTTTTGGTGTATATTATCTTTTTTGGCACCACTGTTTTAGTATTATCTGGAACAAAACAGAGGCATTTCATGTAGCACTTGTCACACACACCATAAACTTCCTTATATGCATTATGGGATGTGTTAGCTTAGCAAATATTTATATTGCCTTCCCAGCATATTGCACCTTAGCATTCTGAGAGCTCATCTAAGTTATTCCTTTATACTGCCTGATGAAGCAGGTCACACCTGCAAAATACATTGCATTGTGTAGTATACAACAATGTTTTTACCTGACTTAAACAATTTGTGTCATCAGTGGGGAGGTAGGTCTACCACTACATCCCATTTTAAAACTGTTTTTAGTGTATATTATCCTTTTTGTTGCCCCCGTTTTACTATCATCTGCAAGTTTTGTCCACCCTTGGTGGAGGGGTGCTATACCTTTTCTTGTCCACAGAGGGTGACTTCTTAACCCAAGTGGGGTGGGGTCTAAGCTCACTACCTACCAGTACAGTGTTTTCCTTAGTGATAACTAACCATTGTCAGTGTCATTTCACAAAAAGTACCTCATATCAACATGTATTTTAACATGCTACACTATCATGGCCTCTTGATTTCCCCTTTTGACTTTATAAAAGTCTGTTTTGTTCCAGTCCAGCGTTGCCTGGTAGTTTGGCAACAATGCTTTTTCAGGCCTCAGGTACAGTAAAGTTATGTGGACATTTGTAAATGTCTGGTCCATGCTGTGTGGAGAGATACATGACCCAGAGAAGACATTGTTTGATAAGATCTATGAAAGTCCAGTGTAAACAGTTTTCTGAATGAAAGTCCACTGGAGATCCTAGCTTAACTGACTGTACTGACATCATGACACTATACTCTGTAAAGTGCAGCTAAACACTATAAACAAGCCCAATAAACAGAGGAATATGCTGCTTAAAGGGAACCCAAGCCGAAGCTTGGGTTAAAAAAAGGGTTATTTACCTAAAGAGAGGGAAGCCTCAGGATTCTATTGAGGCTTCCCTCCATGCTACAATGTCCCCCTTAATCACCACGGCCCCCCTCCACTGTTATGAGCTTGACCACACAGTAGCTGCACAGGCACGACCACGTATACGCAGTAGCACAGAGCCGCTCATAAACTAGTGGCCCTGGCTTACTGTGCATGCATGGGTGTGCTCGTGCGGCAACTGTGTAGCCACACTAATTGAAGAGGTTGCTAATCTTCCAGGGGTCTGAGCTCAGCAAGGGGGAGACAGAGCACTGAAAGAAGCCTCAATAGGATTCTGAGGCTTCCCTCTCTTTAGGTAAATATTGTACCTGAGCTTCAGCTAAATAATGCATTATAACCATCCTATTTGCCTTTTAATTAAAAAAATTACTGACATAGAAGCCTACTTACAGACAATTTTTTTGCCAGGCTTGATAATTAGGACAGATACTGCTCAGTGAGAAATAATATTTAGACTGGGCATGGCCTACAGCCATACCCATTTTTAGGGGTGGGCGGAGCAAGTGACCACCCGGGGTGCTGCGGTGGAGCGGCAGTGGGCGGCGCAGCGGCGGGGGAGAGTGGGCATAGAGCTTTAACATCTCACCTTCCGGGATCCACCGCATCCTGTTTTCTTCGTCCTAGGCATCCATTGAGTAGGTAACAGCGCCCCCTGTGATGTAACCACATGTCATTACAGGGGGGGCCGTTACTAAAGCAACAGATACCTGGGACTCTGGGGGGAAGAAGATAGAGGCAGTGGTAGATCCTGGAAGGTGAGTTGTTACTGCTCTGTGCCCGCTCTCCCCCGCCGCTGCGCCTATGCCTGGTTACCTATACTATGGGCACCTATGCTGGCTACCTAAACTGGGGGCACCTATCACTGGTGATCTAAACTGGGGGCACCTATGCCTGGCTACCTATATTGGGTGCACCTATGCCTGGCTACCTATACTGGGGGCACCTATAGCTGGCTACCTATACTGGGGGCACCTATAGCTGGCAACCTATACTGGGGGCACCTATAACTGGATACCTATACTGGGGGCACCAATGCCTGGCTACCTTTACTGGTGGCACCTTTAGGTGACTACCTACACTTGGGGCACCTATGACTAGTTACCTATACTGGGAGCACCTTAACCACTTGAGAACCCTGGGCTTACACCCCCCTAGTGACCAGGCTATTTTTGCAAATTAGGCCACTGCAGCTTTAAGGCCTCACTGCAAGGCCATACAACTCAGCACACAAGTTATCCCCCCCTTTTTTGCCCACCGACAGAGCTTTCGGTTGGTGGGCTTTGATCCTCCCAGCCCCAGGATGTTCAGGATGTTTACTTGTTTTTTTCTATAAATATTTATTTCCTTTTTTTATCAATAATTTTTAAAATTTTGTTTTTAAATCCCCGCCCATCCTCCCCCTGCCATCCAATCAGCATGATCGGCTGTCATAGGCTTCAGCCTATGACCGTGAATTACTTCCCTGTCTCCAGAGGGGACAGCCGTGTGGCACTGCCTGTACACTGTAAATAGACGGCAATCGCGCTGGGAGACTGATGACATTGCGGGCAGCCCCAGCAAAACACACCCCCAGGACTGCACGCCAATTGACGTTAGGAGATCCTGAGGCTGCTGCTCCGCTCACGCCCATTGGCGTGAGGTGGACGTTTAGTAGTTGAGCTGACTACCTATACTGGGGGCACCTATAGCTGACTACCTATACTGGGGCACCTGTACCTGGCCACTCATACTTGGGGCACCTATACCTGGCTACCTATACTGGGGGCCACTATACCTGGCTACCTATACCTGGCTACCTATACAGGGGGCACCTATACTTAGCTACCTATACTGGGGGCACTTATGCCTGGGTACCTATACTGGGGGCATCTAAAGCTGGCTACCTATACTTGGGGCACCTATACCTGGCTAACCTATACTGCAACTATGGATACCTGGCTCCATAGGGGGGTGCAATTTTTACGTCCTCGCCCTGGAAGCTTAAAAACTGCCCTGCCTTCAGCCTACTGTAAACTAGAAAACTTGTGTTGCTAGCAAGATCATATTATGCAAGACTAATATTATTAAGACTGCTTACAAAAAAACTCCACTAGAGGACAGCATATAACATATCATACATTAGAATACATCAACATCAGCTCTGCTGTAATACTATGAACTCTAACTACAGTATGCGGTGTGTGACCACCATGTCCGCTGGAAAAAGGCCATGTCTGTTGATATACTTGGCACAGCACCATTGGAAAAATATTTTTTAAAAGTAGAGTAATAATGGAAGTATTGTAGATGCATGGAGAGCATCAGACTCCTTGTTTCATTCAACAGCTGAAACCTGATTGATTGCTCAGGGCAACTGCTCCATTTTTGCTTCTGTATTTTTTGCATTGGTCTTGATAAACCAGTCCCTGGGATAGGCAAAGCGGTGCCAAGTGGGAGACAATATTCACAGACAGTGGTGCTCATCCGAGCTAGGATATCCGAGATACTCGGATATCCTAGCTCTTTTTTCACTATTCGAGCTCGAATACCGAGCTCGAATAGTATTAGCTATCCGGGCTGTGCTATCCGAGCGCACTCGGATAGCAAGCAGCTATCCGGAGATATCCTAGCTATCCGAGCTCGGATAGCGTCACCAGCTCGGATAGCATCACGTCAGATGTCACCTCGAGTCCTCACAAGCAAATCAGCGGGCTCCAAGCCCTCTGACTGCAGCCAATCACAGGATGGGGAACCTGGCCAAGCCCTCCTCTATAAATAGCGGGCGCCATGTTGCCTCACTCGTCCTGCTTGCGACTTACTGACTGACTGTACTGAAAGATTGCTCCAGTGCTTTTTGTCTGTGTGCAAGTGCATTTATTGTGTTCTAAACCAAGCGTTTTTACACTCCAACACTTGGGGCCTGATTCACAAAGCGGTGCAAAGTGTTTGCACGCGAGTGAAAACCCCTTTATCACGCCTAAACTCAGTTTAGGCATGATAAGAAGAAACTCGCGCGAATTTTCCGCGCGCAAAGTTTTGCGCGCGCAAGCACGCAGGCGCGCGCGCATCACCCGGCACTTCGCGCGAAGCTCTCATTAAGCCCTATGGGACTTTGCGTTCGCGCGTTCGCGCGTACGCGCGGTAGCTTCCCGCGAGTTAGAGCACAAAGCGGTGATAACTTTGCTAGTGCAAAGGTTATCACGCCTAAAGTCTTTTAGGCGTGATAACTGAGTTATCACCGCTTTGTGAATCGAGCCCTTGATATTCAACTGTATTGCTTTGTATTGTAGATAGATTGTATTTTAGGCAGTTTAGTTTGTGTGATTAGGGACTAGGGAGGGAGACTGTCACTGGTGCTGCTGCAGCTGCAGCCAGCAGCTAGGCCCTGTGCCTAGGCAAGGCAGCCTGCCCTGCTCTGTGCTCTAGTCTCTAGTTACATGTGCTCTCACCTGTCCTACTCTACTGTACTACTTCTGTGTTAGATAGATTTGTACTATTTTATAGTTAGCAAGGCCCAGCTTTACTGCTATATACCTATCCTGTATCTGCTCTCTGTAATCTAGTCACACCTGTTCTATTATTTAGCTAGATTCTTCTATTGTTTAGTTAGTACTGTAGTGTACTCTAGTCTGTGTATAGGGACCGTCTGTCACCGCGTTACCTAGGGTCTTTGTGTGCGCAGTGCACGTCTGCGCTGTCCGCACCCTCTCGTTAGTGCTACACCCGTCCTATTTGTTTATATTACTTCTATTGTGTATTCGCTGACTTGAACTGTACTGTAGTCTGTGTATAGGGACACCGTTAGTCAGCGTCAGCTAGGGTCTTTGTGTGCGCAGTGCACGTCTGCACTGTCCGCACCCTCTCGTTAGTGCTACACCCGTCCTATTTGTTTATATTACTTCTATTGTGTATTCGCTGAATTTTGTACTGTACTGTAGTCTGTGTATAGGGACACCGTCAGTCAGCGTCAGCTAGGGTCTTTGTGTGCGCAGTGCACGTCTGCACTGTCCGCACCCTCTCGTTAGTGCTAGACCCGTCCTATTTGTTTATATTACTTCTATTGTGTATTCGCTGACTTGTACTGTACTGTAGTCTGTGTATAGGGACACCGTCAGTCAGCGTCAGCTAGGGTCTTTGTGTGCGCACTGCGCACTCTCTCATTAGCGCTACACCGATCTCTGCTGTAGAGTACACCTGTCCGTCACCTCACACACCCACCACCACCACCAGTACCACCCCATTAAAGTATCCCACTTGTCCCACCCGCCTATACCTAACTTTTTTTTTTCATTTATATAATATTAAAAATATACGATGTCTGGCACTGGCAGCCGCGGTTTGGGCAGGGGCAGCAAGGGCATCGGCAAGAGAGGAGATCTTGGGCGTGGCAGCCGCGCCACCACCACCACCATGCGCAGTTCTGCGTCTGCACCAGTGGCTATTCCGCCATTAGCCACTGGCCGTGGACGCCTTGGCCGCCCAACAGCTGGGAGTCATGCTGCAGAGACACAGCAGCAGCAGCAGCGTGTGGCGCAGATGTTCCTCCCACCGCCAGGTCGTAGCCGTCCTATTGAGGAGAAGGACGCGGACTCTGTAGTGGAACTGATGGGGGATGAGCAGGCCACCATTAGCTCTGGAACCGAGTCCTCCACCCCCGCCACCACTCCTGTTCGCAAGAGCAGCAGCAGCCGCCCAGCACTGCCTGGGGGGGGGGAGGAGGAGTGCAGTTCTCCAGCCCCAGCGGGCAACACCAGCACCCTGTCACTCAGCAGCACCTTCTTGTTATCCCCAAGCACAGCGGGACTATGGAGTGCTGTTGCGGCAGAATTGGAGGAGGAAGAAATGCTGATGGGCACTTTGGGGGATGATGCTTTGGACAGTCAGACAGTGGTAACTGTCCCTCAGCCCATGCATGCAGAAAGGGAGTTTGTGGGGTCATCCCAGCAGGACATGTTTGCGAAGGGGGAGGATGATGATGACAGGGTGAAGGACAGAGACTGGGTGGCAGATCCTGAGGATGTCATCAGCTCTGAGGAGGAGGATGCGTCTGTGGGCCTTGCTAGAAGGATCAGCATCACAAGCATAGGCAGGATCAGAAGTGGGCGTGGTATGCAGGCCACACAGGGTGCTGATCCGGAGGCGGAGAGTTCACCTCCCCAATTTGGAGTTTTTTCACCCTGCCATATGTGGAGTGCAAGTATGCCACCTGCAACCAGTGCTGCCAGCAGCTCAGCAGAGGGAAGGAGCCCTCTGCGTACGGCACCACCTCTCTGGTCAACCATCTGGCAGGGAAACACTTCCATGAGCATGAGGAGTTCATGAATTTGAAAAAAGCTGGCAGTGGCAGACCCGCCACCACTGCGAAGCCGTTGGCAGCAGCCACCTGCCCTCCTCCACCTCCTCCAGCAGCAACAGCAGGAGTGAGTCAGCAACGCACTGCTCCTCCTCCCTCTGCAACTCCTCCCGCCGACACTGAGGCCTGTTCTGGCAGCCAGTCCTCAGTGGCCTCCTCTGCTCCCTCCAGTGATTCCCGTGCCAGCAAAAGGCGTCGCCAGACCCTGCTCAGCGACACCTTCCAGGGGGTGGTCAGGGTTCTGCCTCCCCGCAGCCGTCGCGTGCGTCAGCTGAACGGCTTGCTGGCAAGGGCTATGTGCTCCCAACTCCTGCCTTATTCCCTTGTGCAGGAGGGGAGCGACATGCGTGCGCCGTGCGCTCCTGGTGTATGCAGCCCCCGATTGGCCAATCCCCAGCCGACATTATTTTGCATGCACGGCCATCCCTGCACTTCACCGCTCTGTGATGGCCAATGTCGGGAGGGGGCTGGATCACACAGTGGGTCAATGGGTCCACGTCACCATGGACTCGTGGAGCAGCCAGTTTGGGACAGGCTGCTATCTGTCCTTCACCGCGCATTGGGTCAGCTTGGTTAGAAGGGGGTGAGGAGGGGGGAGCAGCATCGGGCACTGTCAGAGCAGCAGCAGCAACAACGCAGTGGGTGGTGCCACCATGCAGGGTCAGCGGAATTGCAGCAGGTTCCTCTGATCCGCTTCCATCCTCCGGCACACCAGCCCAAACCCCCCGCCTCAGCAGCAGCGTGAAGCCCCGCCACTGCCAAGCGCTGCTGGAATTGGTCAGCCTGGGGAAGACCAAACTGACGGCGAACCATGTCCTGGCCAAACTCTGAGAGCAGGAGAGGAAATGGCTGACCCCCAGAGGCCTCAGAGTCGACAATGGGGCGAACCTGGTTGCTGCAATCAGCAGGGGAGACCTGACCTACATCCCCTGCCTGGCGCATGTCCTGAACCTGGTAGTCCAAAAGTTCCTGCGGACCTACCAGGGGATTGACCGACTCCTTGAGGCGGCAAGGAAGGTTGTGCGTCATTTCTGGCACTCGCCTGCAGCCGTAGCGAGCCTGGAAGAGGTGCAGAAGGAGCTGCACCTGCCACAGCACTGGCTCATGATTGATGTTCCAACTCGCTGGAACTCCACCCTGGCGATGCTGGAGCATCTGGTTGAACAGAGACAGGCTGTCAGCCAGTACCTTGCACGAGCAACAGTTGCCTCCATCACTGCAACTGGGCGCGCAGCCACCAACCTCCCGTCCATCATCTCCACGGAGGACTGGGGGCACATGCAGCAGGTGTGCTCAGTCCTGGCACCCTTCCTGCAGGCCACCAACATGGTAAGCAGGGACCATGCAATGGTGTGCGAGTGGGTCCCCTTAGTGTTTGTGCTGGACAGGGCCCTGTATGCACTGCTGGAAGAGGGAGCGGCAGCCTTGGACCAGCAGGAGCTGCAGGCAGCTTCACAGGCCACCTCTGAGGAGGAGGGCTTGGAGTTGGTGGAGGTCCCTGACCTTGCTGCTGATGAGGGGGAGCAGCAGACTGCAGCTGGACTGGTGCGGGAGTGGAGAGAGGATGAGGTGGAGGAGGCAGAGGAAGAGGAGGACAGCACTGTCGGCTCTGGGGCTGCCGATGATGTGCCAGCAGACGTGGCCAGACTCTTCCCAATGGCAGCGCACATGCTGAGGTGCCTGCGCAAGGACCCAAGGGTCATCCAGATGAAGCAGAGGGAGGACATCTGGATCTGCATGATGCTGGACCCACGTCTGAAGGGGAAGCTCAGCCAGTTTCTGCCTGCAGGAGGAGACCGTGAGCAACAAATGAGGGATTTGCAGCTGTCCCTTGTTGAGCGCTTGGAGGAAGCCTTCCCTCAGACATCCACCCCCACTGTCCAGCCAGCACAGAGGCAGTAGCAGGTGCCTGCATCCACCAGCAGCAAGCGCACGCGCACCACAGACCTGCTGTCTCTGACCAACGAGCTCTACATGAGTGTAGAGCTGCCAAGGACTAGAGAGGAGGTGCCTGCAGCAGCATCCTTCTCCAGTCACAGGCAGCGCTTGACCCGCATGGTGGCTGACTACATGGGGTCCTTCAGCGGGCTTGACAGCGTTGCCCCTGATGATCCCATGGGGTATTGGGTCAAGCACCTGCCGATCTGGAGCGAGCTTGCGCAGTACGCCATGGAAGTGCTCTCCTGCCCCCCTTCCAGCGTACTGTAAGAGCGTTGCTTCAGCGCAGCCGGTGGAGTCATCACTGAGAAGCAATCTCGTCTGTCTCACAAGTCTGTGGACAGACTGACGTTTCTCAAAATGAACCAGGCTTGGGTGGAAGGCAAATTCATGGCCCTTGTTGTCGGCAAGAGGGGTACATGAAGTGACGACTGGCACACACACATACACCTGCTGCTGCTGCTGTTATATTTCATCCTGCTGTCTGTGTCTTCACTGCCAGGGAACACATTACAAGGTGCTGCTGCCCATGTGCCACCAGCTATTACGCTTAAAAATAGCTGCCTGCCCTGCATTATTTTTTTAAAAAAAATTAAATTATTTTAGAGGTGTCCGGGTTGAAAACTGTCTGCCACACACTCATCCTCCTCACGCTGCCTGCTGTTGTATTTCCTCCTGCTGTCTGTGTCTCCACTGCCAAGGAACACATTACAAGGTGCTGCTGCCCATGCGCCACCAGCTATTACGCTCAAAAATAGCTGCATCAATTTGAAAAAAAAAAAATTGTAATTAATTTAGAGGTGCCCGGGTTGAAAACTGTGCTGTCCTAATTGTGCATTGGACACAATGTGGGCTTCACGACCGCAGTCTGGAAACTCATGCTGTTTATTTACGGCCCTGGAACCACTGCTAGGACCCAGGGCCTATTATGTCTCGCTGCCTGCCCTCCTGCCTGCTGCCTGCTGCCTGCCAGTCTGCCACACACTCAACCTCCTAACGCTGCTTGCTGCTGTATTTTTTCCTGCTTTCTGTGTCTCCACTGCCAGAGAACACTTTAAAAGGTGCTGCTGCCCATGCGCCACCAGCTATTATGCTCAAAAATAGCTGCCTGCATTATTTTGAAAAAAATTTTTTTAATTAATTTAGAGGCGTCCGGGTTGAAAATTGTGCTGTCCCAATTGTGTATTGGACACAATGGCCTTAATTCACTAAACTTAACTCCTGTCTTTAATAACTCTTCAGAGCTGTTTTACAGTTATCACAATTACATTACCATGGTGATAACTGTAAAACAGCTCAGAAGAGGTATTAAAGACAGGAGTTAAGTTAAGTGAATTGAGGCCAATGTGGGCTTCACGACCGCTGTCTAAAACCTCATGCTGTTTATTTACGGCCCTGGTACCACCGCTAGGAACCAGGGCCTATTATGTCTCACTGCCTGCCCTCCTGCCTGCTGCCTGCTGCCTGCCAGTCTGCCACACACTCAACCTCCTCACGCTGCCTGCTGATGTATTTCCTCCTGCTGTCTGTGTCTCCACTGCCAGGGAACACATTAAAAGGTGCTGCTGCCCATGCGCCACCAGCTATTACGCTCAAAAATAGCTGCCTGCATTATTTTGAAAAAAAAAATTGTAATTGATTTAGAGGTGTCCGGGTTGAAAACTTTGCTGTCCCAATTGTGTATTGGACACAATGTGGGCTTCACGACCGCTGTCTGGAACCTCATGCTGTTTATTTACAGCCCTAGTACCACCGCTAGGACCCAGGGCCTATTATGTCAGTCACATCACACTGCCTGACACACACTCCTCCTCCTCCTGTAGCTGCATTGAGCTTCTGCTGTCTGTGTGCTGCTACCACTGCCAGGGAGAACAGAAGAAGAACTATTTTCTGCTGCCAGCCTGCCACCTGCCCACCCACTCTCCTACTAGCTATTACCACACTACAACTTGCAACTACTTCCTCCTCCTGCTGATGTCTGTGTTTTACCACCGCCAGGGTACACAGAAAAAGGCACTGTGGCTTGCAATGTGCCACTACCTACCAATTATGCCATCAACACAAATATAACTATGGTGCTATTAAAATAAAATATTTCCACAAATGAAGTAAAAAGAAAATAGTACAAAAGAAAGGAAAACCAAGACACATAATATAATGATAGAGAAGAAGAGGAAGAAGAAAAAGAAGAAAGAAGAAGAAGATATAGAAGACGAAGAAGAAGAAGATATAGAAGAAGGAGAAGAAGAATAAGAAGAAGAAGATATAGAAGAAGAAGATATAGAAGAAGAAGAAGAAGAAGAAGATATAGAAGAAGAAGAAGATATAGAAGAAGAAGGTATAGAAGAAGAAGAAGATATAGAAGAAGAAGGTATAGAAGAAGAAGGTATAGAAGAAGAAGAAGAAGAAGATATAGAAGAAGAAGAAGGTATAGAAGAAGAAGAAGAAGAAGATATAGAAGAAGAAGATATAGAAGAGGAGGAAGAAGAAGAAGATATAGAAGAAGAAAAAGATATTTGAAGAAGATACAAGAAGTAGAAGATGAAGAAGATTCGAGTAGAAGAAGATATAGAAGAAGAAGATATAGAAGAAGAAGAAGATATAGAAGAAGAAGATGAAGACGACGTAAATGAAGACTTCCAACTTCCAACCACTTTGGACACACCTTCTCATGCAAACACTTTTCATGAAGTTAATTTTTTCTATTTTTGATACCTTTTTTATAACTACTACATCCCCACATAATCACTTGATGTTTTTCTTCATAAAAAAAGGTGGTTTCATGCATCATTGACCTCCAATACAAGTTTTAAAAGCTATTTAAAGAGACACTGAAGCGAAAAAAAAATGATGATATTATGATTTGTATGTGTAGTACAGCTAAGAAAAAAAACATTAAGATCAGATACATCAGTCTAATTGTTTCCAGTGCAGGAAGAGTTGAGAAACTCCAGTTGTTATCTCTATGCAAAAAAAGCTATTAAGCTCTCCGACTAACTTAGTCGTGGAGAGGGCTGTTATCTGACTTTTATTATCTCAACTGTAATTGAAATGTTTACTTTTCCTCTGCTAGAAGAGAGTTCATTACTTCACAGACTGCTCTGAAAGACTCATTTTGAATGCTGAGTGTTGTGTAATCTGCACATATTATAGAGTGATGCAATGTTAGAAAAAACACTATATACCTGAAAATAAAAATATGAGAATATTTTCTATGCTGATAATCTTCTAGTAATTATTCATAGTACACAACCAATTCATTATATCATATATATTTTTTTCGCTTCAGTGTCTCTTTAAGGCCAGCTCGAATATTTTACTCGAATACATACTCGGATAGTGACGTCGGATATCCGAGGTCGAATCGGATATTCGATTAACTCGAATATCGAACTTCGAGTGAATTCGGATAGTTTACTATCCAAATTCAACCAAACTCGAATAGGATAATGAGGTATCTGATCAACACTGTTCACAGATTTGTATCTACCCATTTCAACTGTCAGTAAACAACTGACATGGAGAGAAGTTGTCCCAATGCTGCCCAATGAAATGTATCGTATTTTTTTCTTTTTGATCAAAGAATGGGCTTTATTGTACAGAATCAGCAGGTACAGATAAGCATCAACAATACAGAAGTAAAGCGAATTTGACCAAGCACATTTCTAACTGGTGAAGAAGGAGTGCTGGATCAACACACAATTGCTATGTATTGTGTTTCAAGCAAACTTTTAAGGTGCCCGTACATCACTAGACTTGGACGGTAATCAACCATTCGATTTGATGAAAATAGGTGCCACCAAGAGCATGCCCGATCAATGATGCAACCAATTTTGGATCAGAATTGGTTGCATGTATCGACTGGATATGTTGGAAAAACTCGGACTGACATGCTCAATCAGGTGCATGATGGTAACGGCGTGTGATATCAGGAAGAGTGATGAACGTGGCGGAACCCTTGGTGTTTCAGATATTCCCCCCGGTGCCTGTGCAGTTTTACTTTACCTCTCTTTCATCCACCCTTAGTGATTTCCACATTCAGCCCCTGTGTGACCACCGATATACAGCACGCCACACACGCCCCATTATAACACCAGCAACAACTTGGGGTTACAAAAGTGAAAGTACAAGGAAATGGAAATGCGCAGACGGCAGAAGGGAAAAGTATAACTGCATGGGCAACGAGGAGGGGGGGAGGAGACATAAAACATTAGGGGGACAACGGCCGGGTGGGGAGGTGGCGTGGTGACATTACAAAGAAAACTCACACAAGATTTTATGCTGAAATCGATCGGCAATTGGCTTGCGGGTTATAGCAGCCAACAAATCTTTCTCTGATCAGATTTGATCGCTTACTTTTCAGAACGAAAGATCTTTCTTGCAGCAGAGAGTCAACGGAAATTGCTGATATAAGCTGTTTCATCTGACCATAGTATTTTGTCTATGGGTAACCCAAGGCCCATAGACACTTTAAGTATATGTCAGCTAAAACAACCTTTACAATTTTGGTAGTTTTTTGGATTGATAGCTGTACCAAACACCATGTTTTGCTCTATGGAAACAAACAGTTTCCTAGGCTGAGCCATTCTTCCAATAATGAATAGGAATAACAAAATGGTAATGTAGCAACCACCCATGGTACCAGGAGGACAAATATTGATTGGTGAAAGCTATTAATAATAGCAGACAATACCCATAGGTGCACTACATATGTGAGAATAAGACAAATATTAAATGCCAGAAGTGATCATGCAATCATAGATCATGCACAGGTGTGTCTTAATTAATGCTTATTTGCATATCATTTTCCTGAAGGATTAAAATTTCCTAACTTAATACTAATGGAATGATTTTCTATAAATGATGTAAAGTGAAATCAGTAAGTTAAACTTGTTTTAACATCAAAGGCATAGAATTTAAGAAATTGAAAATATCATTAACCACTTCAGGACCACAGGTTAACACCCCCATAGTGACCAGGCCATGTTTTACAATTCAGCACTGTACAGCTTTAAAGAGAACCCGAGGTGTGTTTAAAGAATGTTATCTGCATACAGAGGCTGGATCTGCCTATACAGCCCAGCCTCTGTTGCTATTAGTGTTGGGCGAACATCTAGATGTTCGGGTTCGGGCCGAACAGGCCGAACATGGCCGCGATGTTCGGGTGTTCGACCCGAACTCCGAACATAATGGAAGTCAATGGGGACCCGAACTTTTGTGGTTTGTAAAGCCTCCTTACATGCTACATACCCCAAATTTACAGGGTATGTGCACCTTGGGAGTGGGTACAAGAGGAAAAAAAATTTAGCAAAAAGAGCTTATAGTTTTTGAGAAAATCGATTTTAAAGTTTCAAAGGGAAAACTGTCTTTTAAATGCGGGAAATGTCTGTTTTCTTTGCACAGGTAACATGTTTTTTGTCGGCATGCAGTCATAAATGTAATACATATAAGAGGTTCCAGGAAAAGGGACCGGTAACGCTAACCCAGCAGCAGCACACGTGATGGAACAGGAGGAGGGTGGCGCAGGAGGAGAAGAAGGCCACGCTTTGTGAGACACAACAACCCCGGCCTTGCATGAGGGCAAGAAGCGTGCGGATAGCATGCTTTGTACCGCCATGCAGTCATAAATGTAATAAAGATAAGTGGTTCAATAAACAGGGACCACGCGGCAACGCTAACCCAGCAGCAGCAGACGTGATGGAACAGGAGCAGGCGCAGGAGGAGAAGGCCACGCTTTGTGAGACACAACAACCCAGGCCTTGCATGTGGACAAAAAGCGTGCGGATATAGCAGCAATGCTTTTTGCCGCCATGCAGTCATAAATGTAATACAGATGAGAGGTTCAATAAACAGGGCCCGGAAACGCAACACCATCCCAGATGTTCATTGGTCATGTTACTTGGTTGGGGTCCTGGAGTGTTGCGTAGTCATTTCCAATCCAGGATTGATTCATTTTAATTTGAGTCAGACGGTCTGCATTTTCTGTAGAGAGGCGGATACGCCGATCTGTGACGATGCCTCCGGCAGCACTGAAACAGCGTTCCGACATAACGCTGGCTGCCGGGCAAGCCAGCACCTCTATTGCGTACATTGCCAGTTCGTGCCAGGTGTCTAGCTTCGATACCCAATAGTTGAAGGGTGCAGATGGATGGTTCGACACAGCTACGCCATCTGACATGTAGTCCTTGACCATCTTCTCCAGGCGATCGGTGTTGGAGGTGGATCTGCACGCTTGCTGTTCAGTGGGCTGCGGCTGCATGGGTGTCAGAAAATTTTCCCACTCCAAGGACACTGCCGATACCATTCCCTTTTGGGTACTAGCTGCGGCTTGCGTTGTTTGCTGCCCTCCTGGTCGTCCTGGGTTTGCGGAAGTCAGTCTGTCTGCGTACAACTGGCTAGAGGAGGGGGAGGATGTCAATCTCCTCTCTAAAGTCTCCACAAGGGCCTGCTGGTATTCTTCCATTTTGACCTGTCTGACTCTTTCTTCAAGCAGTTTTGGAACATTGTGTTTGTACCGTGGATCCAGAAGGGTATAAACCCAGTAATTGGTGTTGTCCAGAATGCGCACAATGCGTGGGTCACGTTCAATGCAGTCTAGCATGAATTGAGCCATGTGTGCCAGAGTCCTACCAGAATCCTCATCATCCTCTTGTGAGCGTTGTGATAGTTGTTGTGATGCATCATAGTCGTCACCTTCCTCCTGGTCTGCTTCTGCTGACCATTCGCGTTGAATTGTGGAAGTCCAACGTGCACCGCTCTGGCCCTCGTCAGTGGTGGCATGAAATTCCTGCTCCAACTCCAGCTGTTCCTCCTCCTCTTCTTCGTCATAGCTGCTGGGGCCAGCGTTCCCTGAGGCGGATGGCCTGATGTTGGTACCATCACGCTGATCGTTTTCTCCTTCAGATTCCCCCAGTTGCATCATGACAGCTGTTTCCTTGATTTTTAACATCGACCTCTTCAGTAAACACAGCAGTGGTATGGTAATGCTGACTGAAGAGTTGTCACTGCTCACAAGCAACGTGGATTGCTCAAAATTTTGGAGGACTTGGCAGAGGTCCAACATGTTGGCCCAATCGGATCCACAGAAGCTTGGCAGCTGGCCGGATGCGCCTCGATACTGCGCCGTCATGTACTGGACCACTGCACTCTTCTGCTCGCAAAAGCGGGCTAGCATGTGCAGCGTAGAATTCCAGCGCGTAGGGACATCACACAGCAAGCGATGGTGGGGGAGATTGAAGCGCTCCTGCATCTTGGCGAGTGCCCCCGAAGCAGTACTGGAATTTCTACAATGTTTGGACACTCGACGCACCTTCAACAGCAGATCGGGCACGCCTGGGTATGTCCTCAGGAACCGCTGAACTACTAGGTTCATCACGTGCGCCAGGCAAGGGATGTGTGTCAGCTTAGCCAACCTTAAAGCGCGAATGAGATTACTCCCATTATCACACACAACCATGCCCGGTTTCAGGTCCAGCGGTGCCAGCCACAAATCCGTCTGTTCCTTTATTCCCCTCCAAATTTCCTCCCCTGTGTGCTGCTTATCCCCAAGGCAGATCAGCTTCAGCAACGCTTGCTGACGCATGCCAACAGCTGTGCTGCACTGCTTCCACGATCCTACTGCTGCTGGGTTAGCGTTTCCGGATGAGGTACAGCTTTGAGATGCGTTGGAGGAGAAGGAGTCAGAGAGGTAGGTGCTGCTGTTATCCAGTGGGAGGGACGGCGGTGCAGCTGTTTGTGGCGTGGGCAACACCCGTGCCGTAGCAGGTGAGGAATCGCTGCCAGGCTCCACAAGGTTCACCCAGTGCGCGGTAAGGGAGATGTATCGACCCTGGCCGAACGCACTCGTCCAGGTGTCAGTGGTGAGGTGAACCTTGCAGGCAACGGCATTCTTCAAGCTTCGGGTTATTTTGCTGACCACGTGCTCATGCAACTCAGGCACTGCAGAGCGTGCAAAGTGGTAGCGGCTGGGAACCACGTAACGTGGGATGGCCACTGACATCATGCCCTTGAAGCTGTTTGTCTCCACCAATCGATATGGCAGCATTTCGCAGGCCAGAAGCTTGGCTATGCTGGCTGTTACTGCCACGGCCCGGGGGTCATTTGCTGGCAATTTCCTCTTGCGCTCAAACATCTCCGACACAGACAACTGAACCGTAGCGCTGCACACGGAAGGGCTGTTGGTTGTTGTGTTTGATGAACACTGGGAGACCTCAAGAGCACTACTCCGGAAAGTGACAGTGTCAGCGTCGTCTGATGTTTGTGAATGTTGTGAACCACGCAATGGCTGGGCTACTGCTGCTGCTGAGGCGGGTCTGGTGAACCCAAGGGAGGCAGTGTTGTTTCTGGTACCCTGTCCTGACGCGTTTGCCCAAAGAGTGGGATGTTTGGATAGCATGTGACGGCTCATGCTGGTGGTGGAGAGGTTGTTAATATTTTTCCCCCTGCTCAGGCGGGTCTTGCACACCTTGCAAATCGCCATGGTAACATCCTCAGTGCAGTCTTCAAAGAAAGCCCAGACTTTGGAGCACCTGCCTCCTTGCTGGCGATTTCTGTTTGCTCCTCTTTTGCCTCTCACTTGAACTTCCACGCTTGTGGTGCCTGAAATTGCGCGCCGCCTACCTTGTGGCACAAGGCGAACTCGTGCAGCAGTGGGTTCTTCAACAGACTCATCTGTGCTGCTGCTACGACGGCGATGTTCTCGTTCACAAACAAAATCTGGGTCTCTGTCCACATTGTCCATACCCTCCTCTTCCATCTCCTCAAACTCGTCATATGTCATTGTGGGCCACCGCCGTGGAGTAGAGCTCCCCACAACAACCTCTGCGCAGCACACTCCAACGTCGTCTTCCAGATCTTGTCGGCCGACCTCCTGCAATTGCAACCCCTCCTGCCCAAATTGCTCTGGGATTTGGGTTTCCGAGTCCTCTTCGGACTCGCCTTGTATTTCAGTGCGCGGTGCATTTCCCACAGTTAACGGTTGTGAATCCAGGCACAACATTTCTGGCTGTTCCTCCATTGACCTTTGAAAGGTGGAAGTTTGTTGGGCTGGGAATAGCTCCTGCGAATACCCCATTGTGTCCTGAGGTAATTCATCGGACTGGTTATCTGGCAGTTGTGTGCGTGGTGTCGCTGCCGGTTGTGTCAGCTTTGTGCCCACTGGCTCCTTGTAACTGGCTGAGGACTCGGACCTCGTGCGTGATGTGCTGGTGCTGCTTAACCCACTGCTGGACGCTTGAGAGGTCATCCAAGTAATTATCTGGTCCTGTTCTTTTGGATTTGTGAGGGTTGTTGTCCTGGACAACATGGGCGGTATTGAGTGGGTTTTCTTGGGTGCTCCCCTGTGGCCTGTACGTGAACCGTCAGGGGAAACACCTCTTCCCTTGCCCCTCCCTCTTTCACCGGATTTCTTCCTCATTTCACTTATCCTTACAGTACACGCTGACTGGCAGCAGTACAGTGGCAGTACAGAAATGCTATACAGTACCACTATTCCCAGCAGCGACACAGAGCACAATGCTATACAGTGACGGGTGAGCGGTGTACCACTATTCCCAGCAGCGACACAGAGCACAATGCTATACAGTGACGGGTGAGCGGTGTACCACTATTCCCAGCAGTGACACAGAGCACAATGCTATACAGTGACGGGTGAGCGGTGTACCACTATTCCCAGAAGCGACACAGAGCACAATGCTATACAGTGGCGAACGAGCGGTGTACCACTATTCCCAGCAGACACAGAACAGTACACAGAATGCTATATAGTGTGGCTGAACGAGCGGTGTACCACTATTCCCAGCAGACACAGAACAGTACACAGAATGCTATATAGTGTGGCTGAACGAGCGGTGTACTACTGTTCCCAGCAGACACAGAACAGTACACAGAATGCTTTATAGTGTGGCTGAACGAGCGGTGTACTACTGTTCCCAGCAGACACAGAACAGTACACAGAATGCTATATAGTGTGGCTGAACGAGCGGTGTACCACTGTTCCCAGCAGACACAGAACAGTACACAGAATGCTATATAGTGTGGCTGAACGAGCGGTGTACTACTGTTCCCAGCAGTGACACACAATGACTGGGGGGGACCCTGGCTAGCGTGGCTGGAGCGCGAACTACCCTGCCTGCCTACCCAAAGCTAAACCCACAGACAAATGGCGGAGATATGACGTGGTTCGGGTATTTATTTACCCGAACCACGTGACAGTTCGGCCAATCAGAGCGCGTTCGGGTCCGAACCACGTGACCCGTTCGGCCAATCACAGCGCTAGCCGAACGTTCGGGGAACGTTCGGCCATGCGCTCTTAGTTCGGCCATATGGCCGAACGGTTTGGCCGAGCACCGTCAGGTGTTCGGCCGAACTCGAACATCACCCGAACAGGGTGATGTTCTGCAGAACCCGAACAGTGGCGAACACTGTTCGCCCAACACTAGTTGCTATCCCAAACCCCACTAAGGTCCCCCTGCACTCTACAATCCCTCATAAATCACAGCCATGCTGTGAGGCTGTTTTTACATCTGTAGTGTCAGTCTCAGCTGCTCCCCCGCCTCCTGCATAGCTCCGGTCCCTGCCCCCGTCCCTTCCCTCCAATCAGCAGGGAGGGAAGGGATGCAGGCGGGGACTGGAGTTCTGCAGGAGGCGGGGAGAGCAGCAGACTGACACTATAGAGATAAACACAGCCAGTTCTGACAAGCTGTTTGTCAGCAGCGTGGCTGTGATTTATGAGGGATTGCAGAGTGCAGGGGGACCTTAGGGGGGTTTGGGAAAGCAACAGAGGCTGGGCTGTATAGGCAGATCCAGCCTCTGTATGCAGATAATATTCTTCAAACCCACCTCGGGTTCTCTTTAACAGTTTATTGCTCGGCCTTGAGTCGGCCATACAACGTACCACCCAAATGAATCTTACCTCCTTTTCTTCCCACCAACAGAGCTTTCTGTTGGTGGTATCTGATTGCTGCTGCAATGTCATTTAAAAAAAATCAATCTTATTGTTATTTTTTTTTTTATAAAAAAGCTATTTTTTTAAAATTCCCTCCCTCCCCTGAGATCCCGCCTATCCTTGGGACAATTTGGTGACAGGCAAGTCCCTCATACAGCGCTGTGGTAGATCACAGGGCTGTAGAAATGATTTTACAGCTTATTCTTCTTCATACAGCCTGCCAGCTCTGATCGCATCTGGCAGGCAATTGACCAGTGTTGCCAACCGTTTACATTATTTTTTACTGACAAAGGTCTAAAAATGTACTGACAAAGGATATTTTTTATTAACAACTACACGCAACAAAACATAGGCGTGGTCATGGGTTGGGCCAAACATACATGACTTTAGCAGCAGTGTAAGTGGTTCTGCCAGGGAAGTTTGAGAACCGTCGTAGTGTTTTCCCCCAAAATACACATTGGGCTTGATTCACAAAGCGGTGCTAACCTACTTAGCACGTCTAAAGTCTTTAGACGCGCTAACCAGGGTGCTAAGTAGGTTAGCACCGGATTTCTCAATCAGATCGCACGCTAACTTTGCGCGCGCAAAGTTTTACGCGCGCAAAGTTTTACGCGCGCTAAGTCCCATAGGCTTTAATGGGCACTTCGCGCGGAGCGCCCTGAGCTCTGTGCATTACGCGCGTAAAGTTTTACGCGCGTAAAGTTTTATGCGCGATAAGCTTGTTTAGACGTGCTAAGGGGGTTTTCACAGGCGTGCTAACAGTTAGCACCGCTTTGTGAATCAAGCCCATAATCTGATAGCATCTCACCCTAAAAGCATGTAATCTGGCAGTTTTTAACCCAAAATACAGATAATCTCACAGTTTTTCACCAAAAATATAGATCATATGGCAAGTTTTCACCCCAAATAGACATAATCTAGCAGGTTTTCATGCCAAAATATATATAATCTGGCAATTTTTCACCCAAAATACACATAATCTGGCAAATTTCCCCCCAAAATACATGTAATCGGATTGTGTTCTACCTCCAAAAAAGAGTTCAGTTAAATGCTGAAAAGGACCAAATGCAACAAATAAATTGTCATTGGGGTCAACTTAATGAGAACCTGAGATAAGGTTCCAAAATTATCTGGGGTTTCCTTAAGCCCCCTTGAGGCCGCTGGTCCCTCACCGTCGCCTCACTGTCTAGTGGCTCTTGTCACTCACAATAGTGCCTGAAAGCCTGGATGAGTCACGCCTCATCGCACATGCCCGGCCAGGCATGCTCCTCCATCATGCTCCTGTCCTTTGGACTGGGAGTGTTCTGCGCCTGGGCTGGGACAGGCCGAGCACAAGTGATGATCTGCATAGTGTACAGTGATGTGATGAGTTTGTACAGGCTGTGTGGTAGTTAATGGAAAGTTTGCATTAGGGAACCATTGCCACACAGCCTGTATAGGCTGATCCCATGCAGCACATGACCTGGGTAGACATCTCATTCTTCCTGCAGCCCCTGGAGCACAATAAACAGGTTTTTTTTCAGTCAGTCCCAGTCTCCTTACCAGTCACTCTCACTCCTCCTCTCTGGTAATGTCATGATCTCCTCTCCCTGGCCCTGCTCGCTGGCTCCTGGATTCCTCAGGCTGCTCGTTACCCTCCCCAGCCAGCTTCACTGTCACAGGATTCAGTCATTCAAATGAGCCGCGCATGCATTTCCCAGGCTTCTTGTGCTGAGTGACAGAAGCGGGTTGGCCAGGGAAAGAAAGGGGTAGGTATGTGTGGCTTGTGTGGGACAGAAATGCCTTCACTGGCTGCCACAGTGAGCCAAGAGGTGGGAGTAATTTTCTGCAACAACTGCCCCCAGCAAGTGCATAGATCTAGTGTATTTTTTATGGACACAGCAGAAGTACCTACGGAAATCACAGGCACTGAAATGTAACTGTTTATTTATGGACAATCCGTAAATTTACTGATGGTTGGCAACACTGCTATGGACGGATCCCACCTCCATATCAGGGAATGATCGCATTCGCACATGTGTGCGTGTGTTCCCTGCAGATCCCCGCCTCCAGGACTTGACGCCAATCAGTGTTAGACTGTCCTGGGGAGCCACTCTGCGGCCACCAATTGGTGTTAGGCGGTTGCAGAGGAGGTAAAAAATAATAAGTGTTTGAATTGCACTTCACCTCCTCAGTATAATACATTAGGTGGTAAAGGAAGGTCTTGAATATGCACATCTCTCCCAGAGTGATGAGGCACTAATGTTTACAAGATGTGAGGGACTTATATGTGGTGAACATGGGTGATTGCGAAATAGGATTGGAACTTTGTACTTTCAAGATCATAGCATTAATCAGAGCAGGGACAAGGTCCTCCAGCACCCAAGGCTGAGACACCAAAGTGAGCCCCTCTATCCCTCCCACCCCAGCTGTCACACACTGATTGCTATTAGACTAAGAGGGCCACAGGGCCCACAACCTCCCCAACACCTTAATATCTAGTTATCTGGCTTGCAGTCACTGCTATGTATCCCCTTTTCTTATTTCTTTCTGCTTCATACACAATTAGGAATGACAACTGAATGAATTGTGCGGCCCCTCCTACACTGCGCCCTGAGGCTGGAGCCTCTCCAGCCTATGCCTCGGCCCGGCCCTGGCATTAATGGACAGCAATAAAGCATCACCAATATTTTTAATGTTTTAGTATTTGCTTCAATATTGAAAGGTTTTTGCTTGAAGAAGAGAGTTACCTGGAGCTTCTTTCAGCCTCATGTACTCCTTGAGCTCCCTTGCCATCCTCCCGGGTGGCTCAGTTCTTCTGCAATCTTCCCCGGTAATATGGTCCAGTCGCATCAGTTAAACTGCACTGCACACACCCCCATTGCCCTCCCACTGCTGAAAGTATTCTGCACCTGTGCAGTACTACCTGGCTGCGCATAGAGTTGAGCCGAAATTTTCGTAATTTCGCATTACTAAAATTACGCATGCGAAATTTGCGATTACGATGCGAAATTACGGTAGCGTAATTGCCATTAAAATCGTAATTGAAAATACCACAAGCCTAATTTTCAACGCGTAATTTCGCGTTTCGTTCATGCCGTAATTTCGCATTAAACGCTACCGTAATTTCGCGTTAAACCGTAACGCTCCGTATAATATAAAAAAGCCGCCGACTTTAAGGGTTAATAGCAAAGCCCCCTTAAATGCTAAGAGCCTCAAATTTAGAGAATATTTTAAGGAGATCAGGAGGAATAAGAGGAAATTTTTTTTTTTCAAAAAGACCTTATAGTTTTTGAGAAAATCGATGTTAAAGTTTCAAAGGAAAAATGTAAACATTTAAAAACCCGCCGACTTTAACGGTTAATAGCAAAGCCTGCTTAAAGTTTAGGAACACCAAATTCCCAGGGTATATTAAGGGGATCAGTGGGAATAAGAGGAAATTTTTTTTTTCAAAAAGACCTTATAGTTTTTGAGAAAATCGATTTTTAAGTTTCAAGGGCGAAAATGTCTTTTAAATGCGGAAAATGTCAGTTTTTTTTGCACAGGTAACAACAGTGTATTATTTTCATAGATTCCCCCAAGTGGGAAGAGTTTTACTTACTTCATTCTGAGTGTGGGAAATATAAAAAAAAACGACGTGGGGTCCCCCCTCCCAGACCTCTTTAACCCCTTGTCCCCCATGCAGGCTGGGATAGCCAGAATGCGGAGCACCGGCCGCGTGGGGCTCCGCACCCTGACTATACCAGCCCGAATGATCCATGGATTGGGGGGTCTCGGAAGGGGAGGGGCAGCCAAGCTTTCCCCTCCCCCTCCGAGCCCTTGTCCAATCCAAGGACAAGGGGCTCTTCTCCACCTCCGATGGGCGGTGGAGGTGGAGGCCGCGATTTCCTGGGGGGGAGGTTCATGGTGGAATCTGGGAGTCCCCTTTAAAAATGGGTCCCCCAGATGCCCACCCCCCCTCCCAGGAGAAATGAGTATAGAGGTACTTGTACCCCTTACCCATTTCCTTTAAGAGTTAAAGTAAATAAACACACAGACACTTAGAAAAAGTATTTTAATTGAACAAAAAACACAACCACGAAAAAAGTCCTTTAATATTCTTAATTAACCATTAATACTTACCTGTCCCTTTAAATAAATGATCCCTCGCAATATCCTCGGAAATGTCCTATCAGTTACAATGTAACAAAGTTATTACAATGTAACAACTTTGTTACATTGTAACTACGCCGCACCCGACGTCACTCACCGCCGCCGCCGCGTCTGTGCTGCAGGACCCGACAGAGCTCTGAGCTATAGCTCAGAGCTCTCTAACATCTTTGTATTTGGGCTCCAAGGAGCCCCATTGGTCCTTAGCAGACCAATGGGGTTCCTTTAAATCAGAAGGAACCCCATTGGTCTGCTAAGGACCAATGGGGCTCCTTGGAGCCCAAATACAAAGATGCTTAGAGAGCTCTGAGCTATAGCTCAGAGCTCTGTCGGGTCCTGCAGCACAGACGCGGCGGCGGCGGCGGCGGTGAGTGACGTCGGGTGCGGCGTAGTTACAATGTAACAAAGTTGTTACATTGTAATAACTTTGTTACATTGTAACTGATAGAACATTTACGAGGATATTGCGAGGGATCATTTATTTAAAGGGACAGGTAAGTATTAATGGTTAATTAAGAATATTAAAGGACTTTTTTCGTGGTTGTGTTTTTTGTTCAATTAAAATACTTTTTCTAAGTGTCTGTGTGTTTATTTACTTTAACTCTTAAAGGAAATGGGTAAGGGGTACAAGTACCTCTATACTCAGGTGGAGAAGAGCCCCTTGTCCTTGGATTGGACAAGGGCTCGGAGGGGGAGGGGAAAGCTTGGCTGCCCCTCCCCTTCCGAGACCCCCCAATCCATGGACCATGCGGGCTGGTATAGGCAGGGTGCGGAGCCCCACGCGGCCGGTGCTCCGCATTCTGGCTATCCCAGCCTGCATGGGGGACAAGGGGTTAAAGAGGTCTGGGAGGGGGGACCCCACGTCGTTTTTTTTTTATTTTTCCCACACTCAGAACGAAGTAAGTAAAACTCTTCCCACTTGGGGGAATCTATGAAAATAATACACTGTTGTTACCTGTGCAAAAAAACCTGACATTTTCCGCATTTAAAAGACATTTTCGCCCTTGAAACTTAAAAATCGATTTTCTCAAAAACTATAAGGTCTTTTTGAAAAAAAAAATTTTCCTCTTATTCCCACTGATCCCCTTAGTATACCCTGGGAATTTGGTGTTCCTAAACTTTAAGCAGGCTTTGCTATTAACCGTTAAAGTCGGCGGGTTTTTAAATGTTTACATTTTTCCTTTGAAACTTTAACATCGATTTTCTCAAAAACTATAAGGTCTTTTTGAAAAAAAAAAATTTTTCTCTTATTCCTCCTGATCTCCTTAATATATTCTCCAAATTTGAGGCTCTTAGCATTTAAGGGGGCTTTGCTATTAACCCTTAAAGTCGGCGGCTTTTTTATATTATACGGAGCGTTACGGTTTAACGCAAAATTACGGTAGCGTTTAATGCGAAATTTGGGCATGATACGACTGTAATGCAAAAATTACGCTTACGCGAAATTTCGCGAAATCCTTCTTCATTACGATTATGTACTTACGGCCATAATCGTAATTACACTAATTACGCGAAATTTCGCGAAATCGTAATTAGGTCATTACGCTCATCTCTAGCTGCGCATGCACAGTGCAGCCCAAGTCGACAGAGTACATGGGGCTGGAGGAAGCCCCAGGTAAGTATAAATGCTGATATTCCGTACGTCTCTTTCTTTCTTTCCTGCGTCCAAATTTCAAGTTGTTTGCATGAATTTTCTGCTTGCATGCTTGTATGCTGGTATGAATGGACCAATATCAAAAAGGGAACCTAGACAATTTTCATGAGTTGGCTTAATTTGAGAATGCTGCAACATTTTTGGAGACTAAGATTTTCCATTTTATTCGGCAGTGTTTGCTGCTGTGTTTTATGCATTGCTGCAAGTGCAAGAGTTAATATTGATTTTAATTAGATTTGGCCACACTTTTTTGAACCTTCCTTTCCCCTATATGTGGTCTGTGTAGAACAGGGGTCCCCAAACATTTTGGGTCGAGGGCCGAGTCAACATACTTCAGACTGCTGGGGGGGGCGGAGTATAAATAAAATGATGTAGAAGTCTTTGCGGGCCAGACAGTGAAGCATACCCAGGTGACAACCTGCAGTCCAATTGGACAGCAGTGTCACCTGATGTGGAATTTGATTGGAAACCAGCGAATTAATGCTTTCTGGCTTCCATGTGGATGGGTGGTGCCAGTACTGCTATTCTATATGCAGACCACCAATATTTAAAGATGTAGCTGACTGCATCTATAAGTAATACATTTTGTGTGTGGGGGGCCGGTAAAAAAGCCTCAGAGGGCCACATTCGGCCCTCGGGCCTTAGTTTGAGGACCACTGGTGTAAAATGAGCACAAATGATAAAATGGCAGGTGTCTGCATCCGACTGCATCCGTGTGTGCCGCCTCAGGCCGCCTGTGTCCCTAGTGCCTGTGCAGCCCAACAGCTGTGACCACGTATAGTGTGTGCGCAGGGGCCGCAACCTTGCGCACACCAGCATGTGCGCAGGCAGAGTGCTGCGGGAGGCTCATCTAATGCCCATTAATGGAACAGGCATAATGACTAGCTTTGTATATTTGGACATTAAATCAAGACTGTCCCCTATGAATGTCAACCACCATATATTTAAGAAAATGAATAAGAGGTGGGTTGATAGAACATTTTCAGCCATCCATTGCAGATTAAAAAATTTGAAAATGTAGTTTATAATTCTTGGTCAAAAATATTGGGACATATGTTAATACGATACGTCTTTACATGTGTGTGCACATAATTGTTTTACTAGTTATTTGTAGCATTTCTGTCAGTAGATGGCAGGCTAGCAATGCTATAATTTTTGTTTCAACCTGGTATGTTTAGAGGATTAAAACCCTATATTTTTCTGTCTATGTAAGACCAGTGGCGTAGCTAAGGAGCTGTGGTCCCCGATGCAAGTTTTACATTGGGGCCCCCTCATGCACTCTATACATAACAATTAAAACAACACACCAAAACCTGCCAATGGCAACTACAGTGTCAGAGGCGCAAGTAGGGGATGGGGAGCAGTTTGCTAATGATTACTACTATTCAACGTATCTATAGAAATGATTATTATGAGCACAAGACCAATAGAGAGCTAATACTGAAGTTGAGGGAGGGCCCCTCAGGACCCCTCTTGTCCAAGGGCCACAATGCAGTCACAACCTGTGCTCCCCCTATTGCTACGCCCCTGTATAAGGCATAGTTCTATTTTTTTTCTTTACATATTTAACAAACGTTTTAAGGGAGAATATTCCCAAAACAAAAGGTCTTATTTATAAATTAGACAAGTATGTCTGATTTGGACAAAGTTACTCATCAAGTTGCAGATATCATAACATAAACATTATGGTGCCCATACATGGTACACTTATTTTCTGCCAATCTTACCATTTCTAAGTAATATAAGGGAACTGCCTAAATTATCCTTTCAGTATATTTAATTAATTTACCCTTATGGTGGCCATACATGGTACAATTTTTTTCATCCAATCTTACCATTTCTATGTAATATAAGGTAACTGCCTAAATTATCCTTTCAGTATATTTACTTAATTTACCCTTATGGTGGCCATACATGGTACAATTTTTTCATCCAATCTTCAATTTCTATGTAGTATAAGGGTAAATTAATTGAATATATTGAAAGGATAATTTAGGCAGTTCCCTTATATTACATAGAAATGGTAAGATTGGATGAAAAAATTGTACCATGTATGGCCACCATTATACTACGTAGAAATGGTAAGATTGGATAAAAAAAAATTGTACCATGTATGGGCACCATAAGTTAGAAAATATTCTCTTAGATAAATGAAAGGAAATTAATAAATATCTTGTATTATACAGAATGTAAATGTGTTAGTTGTTGAGTGCAAACAATTGTGTAAATAAGAATAACATATATTAATAAGTAAAATGTTTGCTTAGTATTGACTAGTTAATAGGCTAAGTATCAAAACTATTTATAAATATTGTTAATTATTTGCTATTTTAAAAAGTTCCTAGTGGATTTTCAGAGGAGCTGGAACGTTATACATTTCAAGGTCTGCGAGTGATTGGGGTGGCCTTCAAGACTCTCAAGAACATCACCAGCCATGATGAGCTAGACAATTTAGAAAGGTACATATCTCTAGTGTCAGTGTTTAAAAGTGTACATTACTCAGGCATCCATCAAGTGTAATAAAATATGAATATACTACACAGTATGATTAGCACTTATAGTACAGTGTGATTAGCACAATAAAATTACCTGCAAATCTCAAACATGTTATTTGGTGAATACATTTTGCCTAGCATACACACGTGTTCTACAAATTGACAGTCTACAATCATAAACAATCACCTGGTGCCAGTGCCACTTGACTGGACCAGCAAACCCTTAACTGTATAGGTATATGCCTGTACTCTGTCACCCCTATATTCCAGTGTCATATTGCCATGGCATACATTTACAAATATATTAATTGGTCTTTTTACCCATGGCCATCAGTACTCCTTTTTCTCTGTAAAAGGCTAAGGTGCATTCTTTAATATTCAACCATTTAAAGTGAAATTGAAGCGAAAAAAAATTATGATATAATGAATTGTATGTGCAGTATGAATAATTAATAGAATATTGGTATCAAACAAAATAGTCTAATGTTTTTATTTTCAGTTATATAGTTTTGTTTTTTTTATAACATTGCATCATTCTCTAATATTTGCAGTTTACACACAACACTACACTCTACATTCTAAATGATTTCACAGAGCAGGCTAATGAACTTTAAGCTGGCCATACACTAGGCCGATTCCCTGCCGATTGACAGCAGATTCGATCACTGGGATCGAACCTGCTGTCAAATCGTTAACGTTAACGCTAAATTTCGATCTATTTTGTCCCGAAATAGATCGGCCCCGTCGATTGCTCCGTGCGGGAAATTACCATCGATCGCCCGCGGGTGGGGAGCGCGTCGTTCGAGTGCCCGACGACCAACGCAATACAGCTGCAATACATTACCTGCTCCGCCGGTGCCACTCCCCAGGTCTCCGCTGTCTTCTTCTCCGCGCTGGTCTCCGGGTCCGGCAGGCTTCACTTCTTCCTGTCCCAGCAGGAAGTTTAACCACTTGCCGACCGCACACTCATACCATGCGGCGGCAAAGTGGTAGCTGGAGGACCAGCGACGCAACTCTGCATCGCCAGGTGCCTCCCCAATTAATCAGGAAAGGCCGCTCACGCGAGCGGCTGTTTCCTGTTAGATCACGGAGCAGGTCTCCGTGAATAGCCTGCGAGCTGCTGATCGCGGCTCGCAGACTAAATGTAAACGCAGGAGACATTTGTCTCCTTTGTTTACATTGTACGGCGCTGCTGCGCAGCAGCGCCGTAAGGCAGATCGGCGATCCCCGGCCAATCAGCGGCCGGGGATTGCCGCCATCTGACAGCCGACATCCTGTCACAGGCTGCACAGAACGGATAGCGTCCTGTGCAGCCCCGATCACCGGTGGGACAGGTAGGAGAGGGAGGGGGGTGAATGTCGCCGCGGAGGGGGGCTTTGAGGTGCCCCCCCCGCAACATGCCACCAGCAGGAGCGATCAGACCCCCCCTGCACATCATCCCCATAGGGGGGAAAAAAGGGGGGCAATCTGATCGCTCTGCATGCCAGCTGATCTGTGCTGGGGGCTGCAAAGCCCACCCAGCACAGATCACATAAATCAGCGCTGGTCCTTAAGGGGGGGTAAAGGGTGGGTCCTCAAGTGGTTAAACAGTAGAGGGCACTCTACTGTTTAAACTTCCCCCAGACAAGAAGTGAAGCCTGCCGGACCCGGAGACCAGACCAGAGCGGAGAAGAAGACAGCGGAGACCGGGGGGAGTCGCACCGGCTGGAGCAGGTAATGTATGCAGGGGGGGGAGTGGCGGCAGCACCACAACCACCACAGATTGTGAACGGTTTCAGGCTGAAATCGATTCACAATCTGTTTGCAGTAAAGGCAGCCATACGATCCCTCTCTGATCAGATTCGAATCTGATGGCAAATAGACCAGTGTATGGCTACCTTAACTCTTCCAGTACTGGAAACAATATTAAGGTGCATACACACGCACTACTATAAGGAACGACGAGTCTGTCAGACCCTTCCGCTGGGCGGGCGTTCCAGCGGCAGTAGAGCGTGTGTACAGTCTGTCGGCTGATAACACTGTTTCTGAACGATCCGCTCAGCGGTACACATGCTCTACTGTCGCTGGAACGCCCTCCCAGTGGAAGGGTGTGACGGACTCATTGTTCCTTATAGTACTACGTGTGTACGCACCTTTAGACCCATATCGCTGCTGCTAATGTTTTATTTCTTAGATGTACTACACGTACAAATCTTTATATCATAAGTTTATTTTGACTTCAGATTCTCTTTAATCATGCTAGTAATAAAAAGTCATATTGATCAAAAACACTATACCACAGTATGACACAGCAATAGTGGAGTTGCAAAGTACAAACTCAATGTTAGCTCAAATGTTTTCTGGTGCATAATATTATCATGCTACGTAGTTCACCTCGCTGTTGTATTTTTCCTACTACTCTGAAGGGAAGAAGTTGAGTGTGACCTGGAATTTCTTGGTCTGTTGATACTAGAAAATCGTGTTAAGCCTGAAACCAAAGCAGCTTTGGAGGAACTGAACCTAGCCAACATCAAGACTGTAATGATCACAGGTGGGACATATGGAAGAACTAGTACAAAGATGCTAACACTTTTTTAAGTTTTTCTTTTTATTATTTCTCTGCTAACCCCATTCCCGCTTCCCCCCACTTGATTTTGGATTAAATTGTTAGCAAGATAGTTGTTTCGTATACATTACTAAAGGGATCCAGAGACCCATTAGTAATGCATCTTTCTAAACATTTCAGGATTGGTTTAACCAGAGCATTTCTAGAGAGTGCCATTTTGTGCTAATGTGTTCTTGAACATATGGGTCAAGGGTGAGCTTTTCAGTGATTAAGTAACCTCTGATTGGTCATCCCAGTGATAACAAGCTAATTGGATCGTTCAGAACCAGCCTGAACACACGCTCTACTGTCGCTGAAAGCCTGGAACGTTCGCCCAGCGGGAGGGTCTGACGGACCCGTCGTTCCTGAAAGTAGAGAGCGTGTACGAGCCTTTATTGTCATCAAATTGGCTATTTGTATGTTTATTTACCTGGTTAGGTGCTGATCAGTGCAAAATTGAGTTACTTAGAGTGCAGCAGAGTATATTACTGGAAGCCTACTTAGGGTATTTATGGGAACTAAAGACACACCAGTAAAGAGTCTTTGGACCTCTCTAGTGATGTATAGTAAGAGTGACTTATTTATTCAATAAAAAAATAGAAAGACTTTCCTCCCAGTAAGCATGATACTGGTATGATTCCTGTTATGCAGCGAGTCACCAATGTATAACCCCTACAGTAATGTGCAGTAAAACGGTATTATCTAGTTTATCAAAATTTAAATAGGTTTACAGAGGAAGATAAGTGAAAGCAAAATTCAGTAAATGTTCATGAAATTTCTACTGTGGTGATAATATGATTATCCCATATGTTTGGATAATGGCAAAGACTCTGATTAGCCACTTGAGGACCGCGGGTTTTACCCCCTTTAAGGACCAGACCCTTTTTTCCATTCAGACCACTGCAGCTTTCACGGTTTATTGCTCGCTCATACAACCTACCACCTAAATGAATTTTGGCTCCTTTTCTTGTCACTAATAAAGCATTATTTTGGTGCTATTTGATTGCTGCTGCGATTTTTACTTTTTATTATATTCATCAAAAAAGACATTAATTTTGTAAAAAAAATGATTTTTTTAACTTTCTGTGCTGACATTTTTCAAATAAAGTAAAATTTCTGTATACATGCAGCACGAAAAATGTGGACAAACATGTTTTTGATAACAAAAAACCCATTCAGCCTATATTTATTGGTTTGGGTAAAAGTTATAGCGTTTACAAACTATGGTGCAAAAAGTGAATTTTCCCATTTTGTAGCATCTATGACTTTTCTGACCACCTGTCATGTTTCATGAGGGGCTAGAATTCCAGGATAGTATAAATACCCCCCAAATGACCCCATTTTGGAAAGAAGACATCCCAAAGTATTCACTGAGAGGCATAGTGAGTTCATAGAAGATATTATTTTTTGTCACAAGTTAGCGGAAAATGACAGTTTGTGACAAGAAAAAAAAAAAGTTTCCATTTCTGCTAACTTGTAACAAAAAAAAAAAAAATGAAATCTGCCACGGACTAACCATGCCCCTCTCTGAATACCTTGAAGTATCTACTTTCCAAAATGGGGTCATTTGTGGGGTGTGTTTACTGTCCTAGCATTTTGGGGGTGCTAATTTGTAAGCACCCCTGTAAAGCCTAAAGGTGCTCATTGGACTTTGGGCCCCTTAGCGCAGTCAGACTGCAAAAAAGTGCAACACATGTGGTATTGCCGTACTCAGGAGAAGTAGTATAATGTGTTTTGGGGTGTATTTTTACACATACCCATGCTGGATGGGAGAAATATCTCTGTAAATTAAAATTTTTGATTTTTTTTACACACAATTGTCCATTTACAGAGATATTTCTCCCACTCAGCATGGGTATGTGTAAAAATACACCCAAAAACACATTATACAACTTCTCCTGAGTACGGCGATACCACATGTGTGGCACTTTTTTGCACCCTAACTGCGCTAAGGGGCCCAGAGTCCAATGAGTACCTTTAGGATTTCACAGGTCATTTTTGTTTCAAGACCACTCCTCACGGTTTAGGGCCCCTAAAATGCCAGGGCAGTATAGGAACCCCACTAATGACCCCATTTTAGAAAGAAGACACCCCAAGGTATTCCGTTAGGAGTATGGTAAGTTCATAGAAGATTTTATTTTGCGTCACAAATTAGCGGAAATTGATTTTAATTGTTTTTTTTTCACAAAGTGTCATTTTCCGTTAACTTGTGACAAAAAAATAAAATCTTCTATGAACTCACCATACTCCTAATGGAATACCGTTGGGTGTCTTCTTTCTAGAATGGGGTCATTTGTGGGGTTCCTATACTGCCCTGGCATTTTAGGGGCCCTAAACCGTGAGGAGTAGTCTTGAAACCAAATGTCGCAAAATGACCTGTGAAATCCTAAGTAGTCACTAAGTAGTCACTCAGTAGGGTACTCATTGGACCCTTAGCGTACTTAGGGTGTAAAAAAGTGCCACACATGTGGTACCGCCGTACTCAGGAGAAGTAATATAATGTGTTTTGTGGTGTATTTTTACACATACCCATGCTGGGTGGGAGAAATATCTCTGTAAATGACAATTGTTTGATTTTTTTTACACACAATTGTCCATTTACAGAGAGATTTCTCCCACCCAGCATGGGTATGTGTAAAAATACACCCCAAAACATATTATACTACTTCTCCTGAGTACGGCAATACCACATGTGTGACACTTTTTTGCAGCCTAGGTGCGCTAAGGGGCCCAACGTCCTATTCACAGGTCATTTTGAGGCATTTGTTTTCTAGACTACTCCTCACGGTTTAGGGCCCCTAAAATGACCGGTTCCACAAAATTCGCCCCCTCATAGACCACCTGTCATCAAAATTTGCAGATGCTTATACCCCTGAACAGTCATTTTGAGACATTTGGTTTCCAGACTACTCACGGTTTTGGGCCCGTAAAATGCCAGGGCGGTATAGGAACCCCACAAGTGACCCCATTTTAGAAAGAAGACACCCCAAGGTATTCCGTTAGGTGTATGGCGAGTTCATAGAATATTTTATTTTTCGTCACAAGTTAGTGAAAAATGACACTTTGTGAAAAAAAACCAATAAAAATCAATTTCCGCTAACTTTTGACAAAAAATAAAATCTTCTATGAACTCGTCATACACCTAACAGAATACCTTGGGGTGTATTTTTTCTAAAATGGGGTCACTTGTGGGGTTCCTATACCGCCCTGGCATTTTACGGGCCCAAAACCGTGAGTAGTCTGGAAACCAAATGTCTCAAAATGACTGTTCAGGGGTATAAGCATCTGCAAATTTTGATGACAGGTGGTCTATGAGGGGGCGAATTTTGTGGAACCGGTCATAAGCAGGGTGGCCTTTTAGATGACAGGTTGTATTGGGCCTGATCTGATGGATAGGAGTGCTAGGGGGGTGACAGGAGGTGATTGATGGGTGTCTCAAGGTGTGATTAGAGGGGTGAATAGATGCAAGCAATGCATTGGCAAGGTGATCAGGGCTGGGGTCTGAGGGGGTTCTGAGGGTGTGGGCGGGTGATTGAGTGCCCTAGGGGGAGATAGGGGTCTAATCTGATGAGTAGCAGTGACAGGGGGTGATTGATGGGTAATTAGTGGGTTTTTAGGGTAGAGAACAGACGTAAACAATGCACTTGGGAGGTGATCTGACATCGGATCTGCGGGCAATCTATTTGTGTGGGTGGGTGATCAGATTGCCCGCAAGGGGCAGGTTAGGGGCTGATTGATGGGTGGTAGTGACAGGGGGTGATTGATGGGTGGCAGTGACAGGGGGTGATTGATTGATAGGTGATTGACAGGTGATCAGTAGGTTTTTACAGGGAAGAACAGATGTAAATAATGCACTGACGAATTGATAAGGGGGGGTCTGAGGGCAATCTGAGCGTGTGGGTGGGTGATTGGGTGCCCTCAAGGGGCAGATTAGGGTCTAATCTGATGGGTAACAGTGACAGGTGGTGATAGGGGGTGATTGATGGGTAATTAGTGGGTGTTTAGAGGAGAGAACAGATGTAAACACTGCACTTGGAAGGTGATCTGATGTCGGATCTGCGGGCGATCTATTGGTGTGGGTGGGTGATCAGATTGCCCGCAAGGGGCAGGTTAGGGGCTGATTGATGGGTGGCAGTGACAGGGGGTGATTGATGGGTGATTGACAGGTGATCAGTGAGTCATTACAGGGAAGAACAGATGTAAATAATGCACTGACGAATTGATAAGGGGGGTCTGAGGGCAATCTGAGCGTGTAGGCGGGTGATTAGGTGCCCGCAAGGGGCAGATTAGGGTGTGATCTGATGGGTAACAGTGACAGGTGGTGATAGGGGGTGATTGATGGGTGATTGGTGGGTAATTAGTGGGTGTTTAGGGTAGAGAACAGAGGTAAACAATGCACTTGGGAGGTGATCTGACGTCGGATCTGCGGGCGATCTATTGGTGTGGGTGGGTGATCAGATTGCCCGCAAGGGGCAGGTTAGGGGCTGATTGATCGGTAGCAGTGACAGGGGGTGATTGATGGGTGATTGATGGGTGATTGACAGGTGATTGACAGGTGATTGACAGGTGATTAGGGGGGATAGATGCATACAGTACACAGGGGGGGGTCTGGAGGGGGGTCTGGGGAGAATCTGAGGGGTGGGGAGTGATCAGGAGGGAGCAGGGGGCAGTTTAGGGCATAAAAAATAGCGTTTACAGATAGTGACAGGGAGTGATTGATGGGTGATTAGGGGGGTTGATTGAGTGCAAACAGTGTTCTGGGGGGTGGGCAGGGGGGAGTCTGAGGGGTGCTGTGGGCGATCAGGGGGCAGGGGGGGAGAAATCAGTGTTCTTGGGTGCAGACTAGGGTGGCTGCAGCCTGCCCTGGTTGTCCCCTGGACACAGGGACCACCAGGGCAGGAGGCAGCCTGTATAATGCACTTTGTATACATTACAAAGTGTATTATACACTTTGTATGCGGCGATCCGGGTGCTAGTAACCCGCCGGCGCTTCTGAACGGCCGGCGGGTTACAGCGCGAGGAGGGCGGAGCCAGTCACCGGTGGCTGATCGCGTCACGAATGACGCGATCGCTCTGCCCATGCCCGTACAAGGACCGCCGCCAATTGTACATGCGGCGGTCCTTGCGAGATCCACTTTACGGCCGCCCCTGTGCAGTGGGCGGTCGGTAAGTGGTTAGCTAAAGCCAGTTGGTACTGCTGTTGTCACCAGGGTAGTGAATTAGAAGTTTATTTGCCTGTAAAAAACCACCTCATACGTATGTAAAGGAACTGAATGGTGCCAGGGCAAAATGACGCCATCCTTCTGATAATAGCAATCCTACTAAGTAGTCTCTTTAACATTCTTTAGCATACATAGTTTTTTTATGCAAATATGCTAAAAGACGGAGTCAGGGAACTACAGCAATTCTACTGGAGGTCCAAAATTTTGGAGGGCAAAATAAATTGTCAATTTTTTTTTAGATGAGTTGTGTGGAAGTGGGTTTTCTTAACCCGTAACTGACCTCTGTGGAAAACAAAGTCGTTTCTTGTTCTGGCTTATCTTAAAGGGTCTTCTTAAAGTGAACCCGAAGTGAGAGTAATAGGGAGGCTGCCATATTTATTTCCTTTTAAACAATATCAGTTACCTGACAGCCCTGCTGGTCTATTTGGATGTAATAGTGTCTGAATTACACCAGAACCAAGCATGCAACTAATCTTGTCAGGTCTGTCAATATTGTCAGAACCATCTGATCTGCTGCATGCTTGTTCAGGGTCTACGGCCAAAAGTATTAGAGGCAGAGGATCATCAGGATAGCCAGGCAACTGGTATTGCTTAAAAATAAATAAATATGGCAGCCTCCATATTACTCTCATCTTTGGTTGACTTTTACCCTTAACTGTCCTCTGGGAAAAATACATTGTTCTTTGGATCTGTTATTCTCTGGGTCTGTCTAAAGATATGTTGTAGGTTTTTTTGTATAAATATTATAAAGACTTGACTTGAGAGAATGGTAGTGAGAACTGAACTGGAACTGCAAAGATCCTGTTGACTGCAAATTCCTGAATCTGGGGCATATATCTATATCTGTAACGATTGTGGAATTATCTCCGAGGTCAGCGCACAAGATGTGCACTGACACTGCGGAAGTCCTCCACAAGCGTATAAAATGACAGAACCCAGCTTTGGTGCAATGCACCTGTAGAGGGAAATTCCCACCAGCAGATGGAGCTGTGGAGTGCAGAGGAACAACCCCTCTGCACTGCCACAGATGCCAGATGGGAATTGTACGAATTGCAACAATGCAGGGCAAGATAGCCCTCAGAGAGAGAGAGTGAGCACAGTGATAGAATGTATGTGTGTCCACCAATCTAGTTCCCCCCCCCCCGGTGACGGTGAACACACAACAATGGAAATCAAGTGGGAACGCAATCGCCAGAGTGGCGATTGCCAACAGTGACACAAGACCGAATAAAGACAGAGCACAAGTGTAGCAAGAAAGACACAGCAAATAACAATGATCAGAATGCCAAGGAAAATTACAAATGCACTCGCTAAGTGTAGTCGCTGTGCGAAAAGTGCAACAGCGACAAAGCACGCTAATGGCGCGGTCTCCGCACGAAAAGCGCAACAGAGACAAAGCACGCCAACCCTAACTAACCAATGTAACATGAAAATGAATAGAGAACATGAACGCTTGCTAAACGGTTACCTCACCGAGCCTACAGCAAGCGTTCATTCCAGACAAGACAGACAGAAGGAGTGACCAGTAGCAACCGCAGCTCTGGCCTACACTCCCAGACAGAGTACAGAAGGAACCACCGCCACTACCACTAGGGCGAATGCGATCCAAACAGACAGACAGATGGGGCTACCAGTAGCAACCGCTGCTCTGGCTTGCACCCCAAAGGCAGAATACAGAAGGAACCACCGCCACTACCGCTAGGGCGAATGCGATCCAAACAGACAGACAGATGGGATTACCAGTAGCAACCGCTGCTCTGGCTTGCACCCCTAAGGCAGAATACAGAAGGAACCACCACCACTACCGCTAGGGTGGATGCGATCCAAACAGACAGAACGATTTCCTGTCGACCGTCGCTGGTGACAAGACAATCGCAACAGATAGACAGTACAAGGCAAAACAGATAATACAACCTGACTACGCTAGAAGGAATGCTTAGTGCACCCCCAAGGAATTACTCTAAGGTAATCTTAGCAAACAATTAGCAAAGGCTGAGACTCCAGGTAAGTTAGCAGGAACAAACCATCATGACCAGCCAGGAATTCTTGGAAGAAATGGTTTTTATACTGCAAGCCATCAGAGGAATCAGCTAAGCAATTTGCATGACAAGTGGATGCAAATTCCTCACCAGAACAGCAGCTCAGCAAGTTGCAGAGTGAAGACAGGTCTCCTTTCCAGAGACCTGCAACACTCAGACCTACAAAATGGTCAAAAAGCTGTCTGCCTGTGCAGACAGCAGAGCAGATCATTACAATATCACTAAAGAATCTGTAGACTCCTCTGGTAAAACCGTCATTTGTAGTTCATTACATTTGTTGATGGTTTTGCCTATGAAAGTAGTGAATGAGTGGGGCAATTGCCGAGGTTCTCTTAACCCTTAACTGTTCTCTAGGTAAAATCATTTAAAACAGTATAAAAATATTCCATATTTAACATGCATAATTAAAGGGGTCCAGAGACAGACCACTCACTTTTTGCAACTGGTGGCAGGTGGTAGGAAGGTTAGTGTTAAAATCAGCAGCAGTTTATAGATAGGTTTATAGGTAGATTTAATAGCAGTAGCTGTGACTAATGATAGTAGGAATGATAGTGTTGGGTGCAGCAGTATTAACTATCGGAAGAAGGAGGGATAGTGTAAAGTGCATTGGTAGTAGGAGGAAAAGTGTTAGGTGTACTAGCGGTAGTAGAAGGGATAGTGTTAGGTGCAGTGGCAGTTGAAAAGTTAGGGTGATAGAAAAGGATTAGGTTGAGCTTGGGGCAAGCAGTAGCTTATTAATAGTATAATGTTAATATTGAATTACTGATATTAATACTAAAGTGTGCAATTCATACAAAATTCACTAGCGTAGAAATTAAATGAGCAGGTGATGCCTGTAATTGTATATATAAAGGTAAACAGATACTTAATTGATTACCCTGATAATGGCAAATACGCTCATGGGTTACCTGACACCTTTGTCATCATCACAAAGGTACCAAAACTTTAACTGCCTCTAATGAATGTAACGATACAGCTTTAACCATTTTAGCCTTCAGTCATTTTTTAACCTTATGCATCCGAGCAATTTTCAACTCCCACTCTTTCGCCAATAACTTTATCACTAATTATAACAATGAATTGATCTATATCTTATTTTTTATACCACCAATTAGGCTTTCTATGGGTGGTACATTTTGATCAGAATTATTTTTTTCTAAATACATTTTAACAGGAAAATTAATAAAAAAAAATGATATGGCCATTATAGCTTTAAAATAATACATGCTACCATAATTAAAACCCACACATTTTATTTGCCCATTTGTCCCGGTTATTATACCATTTAAAGAGGAACTCCAGTGAAAATAATGTAATAAAAAAAGTGCTTCATTTTTACAATAATTATTTATAAATGATTTAGTCAGTGTTTGCTCATTGTAAAATCTTTCCTTTCCCCGATTTACATTCTGTCATGTATCACATGGTGACATTTCTACTGTGGGAAGGTTATGTAGCTGCTGCTAGCTGTTTTGGCCATTAGAGACAGCTGTAAGCAGCTATTTCCTGTCTCTAAACATTGTTACATTGTGTCAGTTTGCTAGGAGCACCGCGGTCCTCAGAGCTTCTTGTGGGAGGGGTTTCACCACAATATCAGTCATACAGCGCCCCCTGATGGTCTGTTTGTGACAAGCAATATATTTCTCATGTAAAAGGGGGTATCAGCTACTGATTGGGATAAAGTTAAATTCTTGGTTGGAGTTCCTCTTTAAATTATGTCCCTATCACAATGTATAGCGCCAATATTTTATTTGGAAATAAAGGTGCATTTTTTCAGTTTTGCATCCATCACTATTTACAAGCTTATAATTTAAAAAATATTAGTAGTATAATCTCTTGACATGCATATAAAAAAAGTTTAGACCCTTAGGTAACTATTTATGTTTTTTGTTTTTTTTAGTTAAACATTTTATTTGAGTATTTTTTGAATGTGGGGGATAATTTTGAATGTAATTGATTGTGTTTTATGAGAAAAAAATCCATCTTGTTAGCGAGCACTCTGGCTTACAGAAAGTGTTTTTTTTGCTTAGAAAGACTGTGGCTTCTGATAAGAAGCTGTCATTCTTTCTATCGGGGACTTAGATCAATGAATGGGAACTATGTGCGCAGCAGGACAACAGCAGCCATTTGGACGTGACAGTCATGTCCAAATGGCTAAAATGGTTAAAAAGGAACTGTTGTGAAAATAATGTAATTAATAAAATTGCTTATTTTTTTTACAACACTCACTTGTAAATTATTTAGTCAGTGTTTGCGCATTTAAAAACTTTCTTCCCCTTTGTTTACATTCTGAAATTTATGATAAGTGGCAACATCTTTACTGCTGACAAGGAGCATCGCTGAGGAATGGTTGGGTGCTGTGTGCTCTGAGCTGTATATAAAAACACCTGGTCCCTCAGAGTGCACTGTGAGAAGGGCTCATAGTTAGTCATCTTAGGCTTGATATCACTGGGTGGGCGGGGTTACATACTACACGGCAATATATAGATATAGGAGCTTTTTCTGATGTTTAAACTAGGAAAATCACTGTAAAATTGGGTATCCTGAATAATTTACTGCATTCTACTATTTGTCGTTACAGTGCTTCTTGAACATGTGCATTGTTGCAAATGGTCTCATCACATGATAATTAAAACTGTTTGCATGATAATTTCTATGAATGCAAAAAACATCATTTTTGGTTTGAAGTCATTTTTGCTGAAAATATGCCTCTGATCCCTTGATCTACAAAGTGGGCATAAACCAATACAACCTTGAAAGGTAACCAACTACCCCAGCTTCTAATATGCTTCCAATGATATTTGTTTCAGCAGTTGAGAATTTTCCTAATTTGCCATTTATCATTACTAATGATGCAGCAGTAAGTCAAAATCCATGGTGGATATTGCAAAGCATTAAGTCAAGGAGCATCCTCACAGCTGGGGCATAAAAAATAGTAAATAATCTGACAATGTCTCCACTCATACCAAAATTTAAACAATCTCTGCATTTTTTAAGCCTCATTTGTTCTTTTACAAAAGAAATATAAAACAAAATGGATAACTCATTTAATCTTTCATGTGTGCTTTTAGTTACAAAAGTTCTCTGGTCCCTTTAAAATTGTGAGTTTTATGTCTACCTAACAACAATATGCAGGCAGGAAAATTATCTAACCATGCAATGGGCAGACAATTCATTTTGTAATATATTGTTACATAGCGATATTCATAATACGCCATAACAACTCATTCTTCTCATTTTTAGGTGACAACATACAAACAGCCACCACAGTTGCAAAAACTTGTGGCATCATTCCTGATGGTGGCAAAATCATTCTGGTTGAAGCTTGCAAACCTGATGGTCTCCATCCTGCATCTGTGTCCTGGAAGCTTTTGGAGTATCCAGTGGATGAAAATTATAGTAATGTAAATCTCAACTTATAATATTATCATGGGTTTTCTAAAGTTATTCCCTATTCTATTCTATTGTATGCAAAAAAAGCCCCCGCCCCCCAAAAAACAAAAAAAAACCAACCCTGACGCGTACATGTAGTAAAGTTCACAAAAAAAACTGACCTGCGCTTGAGCTGAGGTAATAAAAACAGACACCAATATCAGTTGGCATCAGTGGCGTAGCTATGGAGCTATGGGCCCCGGTGCAAGTTTTTCATTGGGCCCCCTAAGCACTCTATACGTAACGATTGATACGGCGCAACAAAACTTGTCAAGGTCATCTATTATTATTATTATTATTATTATTATTTATTGTATTTATAAAGCGCCAACATATTACGCAGCGCTGGACAATAAATATATACAATGATACAAGGATGACATACATAGGGTTATACACATAGAACAAAGTTATACATACAAATTGTACAAAATACATGATCATGCAATATGGGCTGGTTAGGTAGGCCCAGTAATACAAGTACTACAGGCTGTCATAGGACAGGAGCACATGATCCTGTAGATTACACTAGGGAATGGAGGACCCTGCCAGAGGCTTACAATCTAAAGGGAGGGGTGGAAACACTAGGGGGGGCTGTTAAATATTCCTTAGAGAGTTACTGTGTGGTAGGAGGTGGGTAGGCCATCATAAAGAGGTGAGTTTTGAGGGCTTGCTTGAATGTGTTGAAAGAGGGAGCAAGTCTGATGGGTGGTGGAAGGGCATTCCAGAGGGTGGGGGCAGCTCTTGAGAAATCCTGCAGGCGGGCATGGGAGTGTGAAATGCGCGGGGTGGTGAGGCGAAGGTCGTTGGAGGAACGGAGGGGGCGACCTGGTGTATACTTGTGAACAAGCTGCGAGATGTAGGTAGGGCATGTTTTGTGCACAGATTTATACGCCAGGCATAGAATCTTGAAACTTATCCTGAGACGGATAGGGAGCCAGTGCAGGGATTCACAAAGGGGAGATGTGGATGCAGAGCGGTGCGAAGAATGGATGAGTCTTGCAGCCGCGTTCATTACTGATTGAAGGGGGGCAGTGCGTTTCAGGGGGAGGCCAGAAAGGAGTGAGTTACAGTAATCAAGGCGGGGGATGATGAGGGCATGGATGAGCAGTTTGGTCGTGTCCGGGGTTAAGAATGGGCGGATCTTGGAGATATTACGGAGGTGGAAATTGCAGGCTCTTGTGATGTTTTGGATGTGTGGGATGAAGGAGAGGTCAGAGTCCAAGGTGACACCCAGGCAGCGGGCCTGGGAGGTAGGGAGAATGGTTGTGTTGTCGATTGTGAGGTGGAAACCTGGGATGGGTGCAGCAGCATGGGGTGGAAGGATCAGGAGCTCAGTTTTGTCTAGGTTAAGCTTTAGGAACCTAGCTGACATCCAGGAGGAAATTGCTGAGAGACACGAGGAGACCTTGTTTATGGTGGTGGCTGAGAGATCGGGGTATGGAGGTAAATCTGAGTGTCATCTGCATAAAGGTGGTAATTGAAGCCCAGGGAGGAGATAAGCTTGCCAATTGAGGAAGTGTATATGGAGAAAAGAAGGGGGCCTAGAACAGAGCCCTGGGGGACCCCAACTGAAAGGGGGGCAGGAGTTGAGGAGGAGCCATTGAAGGAAGTGGTGAAGGAGCGATTGGATAGGTAGGAGGAGATCCAGGCCAAGGCAAGCCCATGGATGCCCATGGACTGTAGTGATTGGAGGAGGAGGGAGTGGTCAACAGTGTCAAATGCTGCAGAGAGGTCAAGGAGGAGCAGGATGGAATAACTGCCTTTGGCCTTGGCAAGGGTAAGGTCGTTGACCACCTTGGCGAGGGCTGTTTCAGTTGAGTGCGCAGGTCGGAATCCAGACTGTAGGGGGTCAAGTAGGGTATTGGTGTTGATGTATTGGGTAATGCGCTGGTGGACTAGGCGTTCGAGGAGTTTAGAAGCATAGGGAAGGAGGGAGATTGGGCGGTAGTTTGAGGGTAGGGATGGGTCGAGTGAGGGTTTTTTCAGCAGGGGAAGCACAGTGGCCTGTTTGAATGCTTTGGGGAAGATTCCTGTGGAAAGGGAGAGATTGAACAAGGAGGTGAGGACTGGGGCCAGGTCAGGGAAGTAGGGACGAAGAGTATTCGCGGGTACCGGATCACAGGGAGAGGATGTGGGGGGGGGAAGCCACTAGCAGCAGGCTGACTTCATCAATGGTGGCAGGAGCAAAAGAGGCGAGGGGTGGATGAGACAAGGGAGCCGCTGGGAGGGAAGGCAAGGGGACAACCTGAGACGCATTGGTAAGGGAGGGATGGAGGAGGGAAATTTCATTGCGTATTGTTGCAATTTTAGTGGTGAAGTGGTTGGCAAGGTCATTGGCTGAGAGGGAGGAGCTGGGAGCTGGAGGAGTGGGGTTGATTAGGGAATTGAAGGTAGCAAAAAGCTGTCGAGGGTTGGAAGCTTGGGTTACAATCAGTGCTGCAAAGTACCTTTGTTTAGCCTCAGAGAGGGCAGTGTGGAAGAGTAACAGTTTGGCCTTGTAATCTAGGAAGTCAGCATTGAGATGTGATTTCCTCCATTTCCGTTCGGCTGCTCGAGTTTCTTTCCTGAGGTTACGTGTGTGGGTGTTGTGCCAGGGTTGGGGGTTGGGGGGCTTGATAGGGCGGAAGATTGAGGGGGCAGCTTGATCTAAAGCAGATGAGAGGGCAAGGTTATATTGTGCAGCCGCTTCATTGGGGCATGTTAGGGTGGGTAGGTGGGAGGAGAGGGAGAGAAGGGGACTTGCTAGGACATTTGGGCTGAGATTACGTAGGTCTCTCTGCCATCGACCAGGCTGAGGGGTGGGGAGAGAAGTTGTTGGTGGGGAGATAGTGAAGGTGAGGAGGTGATGGTCAGAGATAGGGAAAGGTGCGATGTCCAGGTTGCTGAGGGAGGTGGACTTTGAGAATATGAGGTCAAGAGTATGACCAGCGCGGTGGGTGGTGGAATTTGTGTGCTGAGAGAGACCAAGGGATTTGGTGAGGGAGAGTAGCTGCTTGGCAGCAGTGGAGATAGGCTCATCGATAGGTAAGTTGAAATCCCCGAGTATGATGGTGGGGAGGTCAGATGACAGGATGTGGGGGAGCCAGGAGGCCAGGTTGTCCAAGAAGAGTGAAGTTGGAGCAGATGGGGGGTGATATAGGACCGCAATGATGGCTGGGAGAGGTTGGTACAGGCGGATTACATGGGCCTCGAAGGATGAGAAGTGCAGGGAAGGGGGCGGTGATAGGACCCGGAAGGTGCAGGGTGCGGAGAGAAGCAGACCCACTCCTCCTCCAGACCTGTTGTCAGGTCTGGGGGTGTGACTGAGATGCAGTCCCCCATAGGAGAGAGCAGCGGCTGCGGTACAGTCAGAGGGGGTGAGCCATGTCTCTGTGAGGGCAGGGAAGGTGAGGGATTTAGAGAGGAAGAGCTCATGGATGGATGTGAGCTTGTTGCGGACAGATCTGGCATTCCATAGACCACAAAACAGAGGGAGAGAGTGCCTGGGGGTTGTATGGATGGGAATGAGATTATTATGGTGTGGTCTGCGGATGCAAGAGGAGTGTGGAGGGGCTGGAAGGGGGTTGGCTGGGAGTTTGGGGACCAGTGGGGGTCTAGGAATGGGTGGGTTGAGGATGGAGGGAGAAAGCACTGGGACCAGCTGGAGAAGCAGGTGGAGGAATAGCATGTGGTAGTGGTGGAAGGGTGGCAAAGGGTTGGTAGGAATATGGTGGGTGAAGTGTGGGTGAGCCAGAGAAAGGACTGGGGGGAAGGGGTGCATTACGTTGTGTGGAGAGGAGGCTGGCAGTGGTTTGGACAGAGGTAGATGTGTAGAGAACGGTGGAAGATGCATGGAGTAGGAGAGAGGAAGCAATGTGTGTGAGGTTTGGATAGTGATCAGGAATGCAGGTGAGGCTAAAAGATTGAGGAAGTTACCTTGGTGTAATGCTGATTTCTGCTGAATTGCTGTTGAATTTTGGTAAATTCTGGTTAATTTCCACCCTTTGAAAACGACCCTTAGAAGACGACCCGAAGTCGGCCGGCCCGACTACCAGACCTCCTGATATACACACAGCATCAGAGCAAATGAGTAATCAGGATGGTCTGGCAGACGATTTGCAATTAAGCAGGGGGGAGGGCCACTATAGTCTCCTGCAAATCAAACAAGCTTGTAGGTGTTACAACTTTGTTTGAAATTACAGATAGGCCAGCAGTGTGAAACAAAAGCCAGAATTTCAATAGCAAGTAGTAAATTACAATGTAAATATGTTACTTAGGCGCTACTAATATGAAAAGCAGAGCAGGACAGCAGAAATGAGCCACATGTAATATATTAGAGATGAAACATACACAGCAGATGGATGCAGCAGGAATCGGTTTCAAATTGAGTGCAGGTCAGATTAGAGATGAAACATACACAGCAGATGGATGCAGCAGGAATCGGTTTCAAATTGAGTGCAGGTCAGATTAGAGATGAAACATACACAGCAGATGGATGCAGCAGGAATCGGTTTCAAATTGAGTGCAGGTCAGATTAGAGATGAAACATACACAGCAGATGGATGCAGCAGGAATCGGTTTCAAATTGAGTGCAGGTCAGATTAGAGATGAAACATACACAGCAGATGGATGCAGCAGGAATCGGTTTCAAATTGAGTGCAGGTCAGATTAGAGATGAAACATACACAGCAGATGGATGCAGCAGGAATCGGTTTCAAATTGACTGCAGGTCAGATTAGAGATGAAACATACACAGCAGATGGATGCAGCAGGAATCGGTTTCAAATTGAGTGCAGGTCAGATTAGAGATGAAACATACACAGCAGATGGATGCAGCAGGAATTGGTTTCAAATTGAGTGCAGGTCAGATTAGAGATGAAACATACCTGTGAGGAGAAGAAGATAAAGATGATCAGGGAATTTGCCGATTAATTGAGGGTGCATGTGCAGGTGTAGTTGAATCATAATTTGAATTCTGGTAAATTCTGGTTAATTTCCACCCTTTGAAAACGACCCTTAGAAGACGACCCGAAGTCGGCCGGCCCGACTACCAGACCTCCTGATATACACACAGCATCAGAGCAAATGATGCTCTGTATTAGAGGTGCAAGAAGGGGATGGGGAACAGTTTGATAATGATTACTACTATTCAAAGCATCTATAGAAGTAATTATTACTACCACAGGTTCAATAAACAGCTTATACTGTGGTTTAGAAAGGGCCCAACGGGGCCTCTCTGGCCCAAGGGCCCCGATGCGGTGGCTACCTCTGCAAGCCCTATTGCTACACCACTGGTTTGCATGCATCTTCTTCTTTTTGTTTATCAGCCCTGGAGCAACAGTTGCTCAGTGTGCAAATCTCAACTTTCAGCTAGAAAGATAAAACATCTGGACCCCCTATCAATTATCCACTACATTATCCACTAAATTATGAATCATTTCTAATTAGACAAGCTCAGAACATCTCTCTGAGAAATGGGAAAAGGAGGATTATTGAGGTGGTGAGGAGGAGCTCCAACCTCAGACTAAGTTTTGTTATGACAGATGACTATGTCTGGGTTTGAAGGCCCATCGAAGACAAGGATGTGAATGAAAGTATGTGCAGAAATCCCTTGGTGTCTGCTTTTATCCTCACAGGTTAGTGTTTTTTCTAAATCGCAAGCTGATAGCAAAATGCTAGGTAAAAAAAACTGATGGAAACCATGGTGACTATTTCCAGTAGTGCGATTTGCCTGCGGCATGATTTTTTACCAAGTGCAAGTGCAACCATTATTCTGCCGCCTTTTGTCTATGATTCAGAAATTCCCAGCTCATTTTTTCACTGCACATGATGGATCGCAGAAGAATTGCTATGGATTCGCAGGTGTGTGGAAAAAAGTGTGATTGTGATCGTATTTCCTAGTGGAAAAGATCCTTGATGACTATTGTGCAGATTTTATGTTTCCATCATCTTTCAATGTATGGGCAGTTTTCTCACCTTCCCCAAAAGGTGATACTGTGGTTTTGAAAATTATTACAATGTAATGATTTAAGCGCACACCACGTACTGGTTGGTATGGGCCTGAGTCAGGTAGTATTAACCACTCCCCATTCAGAAATCAAACAGGTGCTACTGATGAATATGCCCAAGTTATTCTCAGATGTACAGTATTTCAGAAGAAATCTGATCAAGATTTGATCAAAAAGCTAGTGTTGTACCTTTTGATGTAATATATCTCAATGCAGCCAAAGATCCACTGCCACTCCACCAATCCCCATTCTCAGTACAAATAGTAGAAATGTATGGGCATGCTCGATCACCCTTTCAAATGATAAGCTGTTTGATTGGTAGCTGATATTTGGTTTTGCTATTGATGGAGAAATGACAATATTCTACTGTTACTGTAGTGTTGATCAAACTTGTGTTTGGGTTCACCTTACCTATCTATTACTGGTTAATTAAGGTTCAGTAAACTTGGGCCAATACAGTTCTCTATCCTTTTATACTCTAAAGCTAAATTGGAATATTCACTAAAAGTACAGAAAGTCTGGTTACAGTAAAATTTCAAGCTCGTGAAAATTATACAGAAAGGGCTTGAAGCACTTGGTGGGGCTGAATGTTCCTTACCTTTTTATACTTTATAAAATGTAACATTATTACTTACCTTGTTTGACTTCTATATTTAATTGATGTGATCAGTTAAGTGAAGGGAAAAAATGAAGTTCCTTTAAAGGGAATCTGAAGTGAAAATAAACTTATGATATATTGAATAGTATGTGTAGTAAAGAAATAGAACATTAGTAGCACAGATATGAGTCTCATATTGCTTCCAGTACAGGAAGAGTTAAGAAACTTCAGTTGTTATCTATGCAAGAGAGCTTCTCTGAGCTCTCAGACCCAACTTGGGTCAGCTACAGTGCTGTTTTTTGAAGCACTTATTTCAACCTGTCTCTCACTTTTTCTTTTTCTTTTTTTAAGGTTTTACTGCCAGGAAGTTCAAAGAGTCATTAGCTCTGCTCTGTTTCATCATTTAAAATACAGAGTGTAATTTGTAAACTGCAACTATGAGAGAATGATGCAATGTTATAAAAAAAAAGCATTATAACTGAAAATAAAAATATGAGACTTTTCTCTTTGCTACTAATGTTCTATTAATTATCTGTACTATACATACAATTCCTTATATCATACGGGTTTTTTTCGCTTAAGTATTAAACTATAACTTATTTTTTATAGTTTATTAAATGTAACATTACCTCTTAAATTGTCTGACTACTATACAGTATTTGAAGTGACCCTCCAGACTAAAAATCGACTCAGCAGCACTGAAAAGGCCTGGTGTTTCTTTAACAGTTTCACAGCATCAGAACTTTCTTTCTCTTATACAAGCCTCATTTTTTGCTGCACAGAAGAAAATTGCCCAAGCATTTTCCCCCTGATGCTGTGCAAAGCATGATGGGATTTCTGATGGTATTATTCTTGTTCTGCTGTTTTGGTGCATTTTTTTTTTTTACATTTTGAATTTGACATTTGAAGCCTAACGCATGCAGCTGGGAGGGGTTATCAGGACATAGGACAGTTGGAACTGAGTCTTATGCTCCCTGTCACCTCCTTTCAACCAAAAAGATGGCTGCCCCCATGACAAAGATGGCAGCCCCCATGAATTACAAACATTTGCCTGTTCTTTTAAAACAGGGTGGGTAAGAGATTATATTACCTATCTATTCTAATTAAAATAACTAATGTAACTTAATGACAGTGTGTTTGTTTAGGCTGAAGTTCCCCTTTAATTTATGTGTTCAGTTAAATAAGTTAAAAAATTTAATTTAATTTAATACATAATGAACCATAACATAAAAATAACATTTGTTAACAGGGTACTTTCATAAACATGGATAATATTCTGAATGGCAAGACTGAAAATAGTGACTTTCATTTTTCAATGAGTGGAAAGACCTACGAGGTTTTGGAGACATACTTTTATGAGTTGTTACCAAAGGTATGTGATTTAGTGGAAATTAAGAGAAGTATACAGTAAAAGTGTTTACTTACAAAATTTTGCTTAAAGCCAGTACACATGCACAATTTCTGTTGTGCACAGGGATCAGGACTCGATCCCCCCCCCCCCTGGTGACATTTCATTGCCAAGTTCTGTACAAACATATTGATAGCCTAGAGCAGGGGTCCCCAAACTTTTCCAGTCAAGGGCCAGGTCAACATACCTCAGACTGCTGGGGGGCCGGAACATACATGAAATGAAGTTGAAAAACATTACATTGAGTCTAGGTATAGAGTGTCGTTGCCCCCCCCCCCCCCCAATTATGCTCGGAGGAGAACTCCCGCAGCAGCTATACAATCATGCAGCGCCTGAAGAACATTTGTGTACCAGACAGTGAAGCATACCCAGGTGACAACTTGCTATCCAATTGGACAGCAGTGCCTCCTGATGCAGAATTGGAAGCCAGCTAATGACTTTTTGCTGGCTTCTACAGTATGTGGATGGGTGGTGCCAGCACTGCTATTCTATATGTGGGGCGTGACATTTAAAGTGCAGAAGGCCAAATCTATAAGATATACATTTTGTGTTTGGGGGGGGGGCAAGTGAAAAAGCCTTGGAGGGCTGCATTCGGCGGGCCTTAGTTTGAGGACCACTGGCCTAGAGGCTAGAGACATGTTCTGTTGTTATGGAGTGGTGGAGTGACATGGAGCAAAAGGGATAAACAGGAGAACAATGCCTTCTGGCTGCACTCAGCCATTTAGTTTGGTGACTAGTAATGGCCGTCTATTTTCTTTTCACATTTTTGCCCAGATGAGAATATTTATTAAAATATACTAGTATGAGAAAACACGTGTTCACTGAATGCAAAGATGTTAATGTGCATGAGAAAAACACATTTTTGAGAAAGTTTACATTTTTGTGGAAATGTTTTTTTGTTGTTGTTTTTTTAATGAAAATTCATTAGAATTTCCTTGAAAATATTGGTGGAAATGTTTTATTTTATGAAAATTCATTAGAATTTCCTTGGAAATCTGCAGTCAGATAAAAATGAAATTTTCCATGCAGTAAGGACTTTGATGAAAATTAAAGCTTATTTCAATTAGGCAGGGTAGGGGGGCACCATAAATATGCTAGATTTTTGGCAGACTTGACTATCTACAAGGCTTAAGGCTTGCTACATTACACCATGTGTTTCTTCAACTGGTTGTAAATACTAGTAACCAGAACCCTCATCTGTGCCTTGCTGTCATACACTGAACAATCACCCATTCTCCCTGACATGTTATAAGGAAGAATCAGCTCTGTAGACAAGGACATCCAAGTTCACCCTAACAAATGAGCAACACAAAATTCAATTAGTAGTTAAGGAGTAATTTTAAAGCTGCACATATCTTCTAAATTCTAATTGTCTAATAACCTACACAAGAGTATCTGGTACTTAAAGAGACTCTGAAGCCACTTTAAAAAGAAGTTTTTAGCTCTTATTTAGTTTAAGGATCATTGCCAGACCTAAAACGCCGCTATTCCACGGCAGAACAAGGATTTTATAACCCTCAAATCTTAGGGCAAAAATCCACGACTTTCAAAGTTGTGGATTTTGCTGCCCAGGGAGGCAGAGCTTACAGCTGTAGCTCTGCCTCCATTTGCGTCAATCCACCGCAGATCTCCACCTCTCCCCGTCCCCTCAGTAAAAGAAGACTGAGAGGGGTGGGGAGAGGCTGCAATCAGCAGGGATTGATGCGAGGAGAGGCAGAGCTACTGCAGAAAGCTCTGCCTCTACCAGGAAGCGCTCTGTTTTTTTGCCCCAGGGATTTGGGGGTTATAAAACCCTAGCTCGGCCCTGGATATGCAGCATTTAGGTCTGGCAATGATCCTTAAACTAACTAAGAGGTAAAAACTGCTTTTTAAATTGGCTTCAGTCTCTCTTTAAATGAGACATAAAAAGCAGTTTATAAAGTATTTTGCTAATATGACGAGTCACACAAAGTATTCATAGGGGAATTAGAGATTCCCAGCAAGCAGCACTGTAGAAATACAATGCTTGTCTTTATTACATACTTACAAACAGAACAATTTGAACAGCACACAATCAGATATGGGAACAGAGGCATCTAGTTTGAAGGCCAGAAAGTTCAGGGTAGATGACTGAGAGCACTTTGTTTCATTAATAAGTGAATAGATACAATCTTCATATTTCTATCCTGGTGCCTACCTGCATTCCTTTAGTTCTGGTATTAATAAAGTAAATTTGTTTTTATAACAAGCAGGTAAGTTGACAGTTCTCACTAAGCAAGCAATTAGGTCAATAGATCTCAGTCAATCAAAGCTAAAGTCAGAGTCAAGGGTATGTATAGGTGGATGTTGGTGGTATTTTTACTACCGTAATAGTCGAGGTGCCAGACAATATTCAATTGAATCCTTTATCAATTGCCACAGTTAACACATGGTTTACCAAATCACCTGCCCCGTCAGAAAACCTATGTTGGCAAAACCTCTCACAAATTAAAGGACATTATACTTGAACAATATTGGTTTTGATACTGAGGGAAGTCCCTTGGCTGAATATTTCAGAGTATACCATGGAAGAAGACACGCAGTGGGAAAGTTGTCCACATAGAGGAGGTAATTGCGATAAATTATTGTTCCAAATTGAGGCTTGGTGGCTTGATGTTTCCAACAACCAGTGGGTTTAAAGGCAGAATGACATTTTGCACCTTTTCTCTGATATCAATGGATGTCTGAGGAGTCGGATTACTTTATATAAATCCCTGGATAATGAGACTTCATGTGGATATCAGCTTATCTAATGATAATTGGAATTTTTTAGTACTTGCACTTGTAAAGACAGATCCTCATTAGATCCCTATTTAATGATGGCAGAACTGTTTGCCAGATCACGTTAATTAATATCCATTTAGGCAGTTTATTCCCATGGTTCTGAACTGTGGCATTCCAGATGGGAGGAGATCAGTTTTACTCCATTATGATATAGCTGGCTGGCCAATTATAGACTCTGATTTAGCCTAGGTATCTGTATGGCCAGGGACACTGTGTACATGGGGTATATATATACGTGTTGGTGTGGTGAGTGTGTCAGTGCGGTATCTGGACCGGACCTAGATTTCATTAGCAACTTGTGACAGAGCTCAGTCTAGCAGTAAGGATTTTATGAATTTTAGCTTTAGGGATTTGGTGCCCCTCGCCTGGCATGTTTAGGTCAGAGTTGTCCATAGATCAAGTGTACTGAAAAAGATATTTACACTGCTGTATTGTAAATTTACTATAAATGGCGTCTGAATTTACAGCAACAAACAAGCAGCACAAAATGTAATTAATAGTTATGGTGTAACATTAAAGCTGCACATATCTTCTAAATTCTAATTGTCTCATTAACCTACACAAGAGTATCTGGCACTTAAAACAAGGCATAAAAACAGCTTATAAAGTCTTGTGCCAATATGACGAGCAACACAAAGAAGTCATACTGGAATTAGAGATTCCCAGCAGGCAGCACTGTAGTAATACAATGATTGTCTTTATTATATACTTACAAACAGCACAATTTGTGCAGCACACAATCAGATATGTGAACAGGGACATCTAGTTTGAAGGCCAGAAAGTTCAGGGTGGATGACTTTGTATCCATATCTGATAGTATGATGTACTCTTTGTTCCATTAATAAGTGAATCGATACAATCTTCATATTTCTATCCTGGTACCTACCTGAATGGCTTTTGTTCTGGTATCAATAAAGTAAACTTATGTTTATAACAAGCAAGTAGGTCAACAGTTCTCACTCAAAGATGAAGACAAGAAAAGAAGAATAAAATAACAGGAACAGAGGTATAATAGAATAAAATAAGAGCCCAGTAGAGGAAAGAAGTACCAGTACACAGAAAAATATGTAATCAAAAGCAGAAGATATACTGTAAGTATGCAGAACAAGAAAGCACGATACAGATGTGAAGAAGAAGCATTCCACTTTCCAAAGAAAAAAGAATGTTACAGATAAAAACAGAAGCAGAAAGATGAAAACAAAAGAAAGAGAGAGAGAGAGAGAGAGAGAGAGAGAGAGAGAGAGAGACAGAGAGATACAGACAGACAGACAGAGACAGAGAGAAAGAGAAATTATAGATTGGTAGAGGTCCAAGATCAATGTATTTGCTTAAATATCTAGATATTGAGTTTATATTGATTAACGAATAACTTTCACTGATTTTTTTTTTTTTATGTCACAGACTTTTTTTTCTGAAACTGTCAATTATTTCCATCAATTATTATCAATTATTTCCAAAAATGTACATGTTTATTTGTTATATTTCATATATTTTCCATTCACATTCTAATTAACTTCTAATATAATACATGGATAGCAAACTTAGAAAAACAAAATAAAAAAAACCCATCACTATGCAAGTCCCTATATAACTTAAAGGACATGGAGACTGCCATATTTATTTCCTGTTAAGCAATACCAGTTGACTGGCTATCCTGCTGATCCTCTGCCTCTAATGCTGGGCATACACCGGTCGTTTCTGCAGCTCGGTCGTTTCACCGTATTGACTCCCGCGCGTCCCCGAGTGCGCCTGGATCGATCAAGCGCGGAATCGATCCACTTGGTCATCGGACACGTCGGATATTATTAATCGAGCCATCAGCGGCTCGATTGAAAACGACCCGTGTATGCCCAGCATAATACTTTTAGCCATAGACCTTCAATAAGATAGCAGATAAGATGTTTCTGACATTATTGTCAGAACTGACAAGAATAGCTGCATGCTTGTTTCTGGTGTTCTTTAGACACTACTGCAGCCAAACAGATCAGCAGGGTTGCCAGGCAACTTGGTAAGGTAATAAATATGTCAGCCTCCATATCCCTCTCGTTACAGTTGTCCTTGAAGCGTATCACATTCACATTAAGAAAAAGAAAGTTCACACTGCTGTTGGAGAAGATTTGCAGACTATCTTTAAAATGCTTGTAGATTTCATAGATGTTTCATGTCTGTTTTTAATCCTTTTTTAAACCACCACTGGACCCATTCTAACATGTTAATATTATGTTGTTGTATTGCATATGTACAGATACTGATGAATGGTTCCGTTTTTGCTCGAATGTCACCAGGACAGAAATCAACAATTATAGATGAATTGCGAAAGCTTGAGTAAGTATAATTGTTGTATACATATAATTTACAGAAATGTTTTGCCGCACACTGGATTAATTATCATTGCATAAAATGTAAACCAAAAAGGGATTTTACTATATACAAATGCTGACTATATGAAAATGTAAAGTTCTGTCTTTGCTATGTAGGTCTCCATCGCAGATCCAACTAGTAGAAACTAAACATATGGTCACCAGACCATTGCGAAGTCAAGCAAAGGACACTAAGATAAGTGTAAGAACATAGGTGGTGGCCATATACCCAACACTGCAGTCTCACTCACAGTGGCCACTTCTCACCACCTTTGTTCTTACACTAATCCTACTGTCCCTTTCAATTAATTTTATTTAACTTTAGTTATTACGAATGGTATTATAAGTGTTCTGGGGTCATACCTACATGACTTGACCCTGTGAAGTAAGAAGACTAGGGAAATCAATAAATACTAAGACAGCCCAATCGCCTAGTTTTAGATCTTACCGGTGCTTAAAGCAGTAGGAATAGCCATTCTATGCCAGGGAAAAAAACACATATATAAGTAGATAAATACTTGATCTACTTACATAACACATGTATTGTACTGTCCACGTTTTGATTTCAGTGAATTTTATATAGTAAATGAAGAGAATTCTGTTCCTGGTGGGGGCCATGTCTTTTGCGTACAGTTTAGGCTAAATCCTGATGTAATTTCTGCCCTTTACTTTTTTCTTTTCTCCTCCAATCGCTGAGTGAAACACAAGTGAGCAGGGAATCGTGTTTCAGATAAGCAGCTAGGCAGGGAAATAAAGGGAAGAGGAGGAACATATTATAGATAAAAAGAACCCCCCAGCATGCAACTGTTTGGCACTGACAACTAAAGGGCCGGTGCTCCTTAAAGACCACTATCGCAAAAAAAGTAGGCAGTTAAAATGTGACAGATGACAGGTTTTGGGCCATTCCATCTTTTTAAGGGGGATTCTCAGGGCTTTCTTTGTTTTCAACAGCATTTCCTGAGCAACAGTTGCAAAATCTAACTGACATAATAGTGTGCAAATGATTAGGGAGGCCGGCTGGTATCTTGCTATTTTGGCAGTTAAACTGCTGCTCAGGAAATGCTGTTGAAAACAAAGCAAACCCTTAAAATACCCTATGAGGAGATGGATTGTCCCAAAACCTGTCGGTTCTGTCAGATTTTAAATGCCTACTTATTTTCGCGATAGTGGTCCTTTAAGTATGTGTTAACTCCAAATCATAACAGCAGAAAAAGTTTTGAAACTTTTGAATGCAGGATTAGTATCTTTATCACTTAATACACTCAGACCAGTTGTTGTTGAAATTTCATTTTTATAGTGACACTCCCGCTTTAATGCTGGCGAGTTCAGGAATTGCATAGGGACCTCAATTTACACAGCAGACTTATAGTAAACATGATGTTAATTGTAGCCCCCAGGTTTGTGTTATTGACAATTTGTTTTCTCCAGTTATTTTGTAGGGATGTGTGGTGATGGAGCCAATGACTGTGCAGTAAGTGAACCTTATTTCTTCTTGTTTCTTGTATATCTTCTTCCAGAGGCGTAGCTAGGCTTTTCAGCACCCGGGAACAAAGACTATTAATGCGCCCCCTAAGGTGAAGGTTGTGCCGCGCCAAAAACGGGGCGTGGCCACATAATAAATGTGGGCATGGTTATAGGTGGAGCCAAATGTACATGGAGGTTAGCAGGCTCACGCTCACCCACCCTCCCTCAGTATGTACCTTCCAGCATGTTCCAGGACAAATTCAGCAATCATGAGCAAACATGAGGCCCCCAACATGACCAACTCAGCAATCATGAGGCCCCCAACAAGACAAATTCAGTAACCATGAGGCCCCCAACAAGACAAATTCAGCAGTCATGAGGAACATAAATAGACAGTATTTCACATAAATAGGCAGAATGCCCCCTTAATATGGTAGATACCTCTCACCTGGCAGCAGTTCCCCAAAATACACTCAATCTGACAGCATTAATGTCCGGGTGTCTGGCGCAGCAGGCGGAACTCACCTCCATCTCGTCGCAGCGCCAGATGGATTTGCCGCTACTCTGGTCTGGTCCACACCAGAGCAGCGGCTGCGGCACCCAAACTTCCGGCACTGGAGCGAGATGGAGGTGAGTTCCGCATGCTGCGCCAGACACCCGGACATTAATGGAGGGGACAGCGAGGGAGGGAGAGCACCCTAAGGTGAGGGAAGGAGGGGGAGATGGCCCCCCTTCCCTACCGCTGCTCACAGCTCTCCCTCTTCTCTGCACTGCTCCCCTCCCCCCAAAAAAACAACAACAAAAAAACACTGCAGCTCAGCTGGGCGCCCTTGGGGACCCGGCGCCCGGGGGCACTTGTCCTACCCCGACCCCCCCTAGCTACGCCCCTGTCTTCTTCACTAGCCCAGATAAAATGACATAATTTCAGCATAGACCTTAGGCAATGTTCACAGTGGGGTGTTACAGTGCAAATTACAGAGGCATTTATTACAGAAAGTTGCACTGCATTAGTAAGTTTATGTGATGTTCAGAGTGCATGCGATCTGTGATATGATACAATGGACTATGGTATCCCAGCATGTGCAGTGCATTACCGCATAAAAGGCTTGATTCACTAAACCGTGATAACTCATATCACAGCCATTTTCACTCGCATTTTCGCTTTTGCGCAGGATCGCAAAGTATCCCAAATTTGCGATTGCGCGCGATAATTTGCAATTGTGCACAATAATTTGTGATCGTGCGCAAAGCGAAAATGCATGCAAAAATGGCCGTGGTATGAGTTATCACGGTTTAGTGAATCAAGCCCAAAGTGTGCATTATTAGTGGCGGTGAGGCATACTTTTCATTGACTGTATGCTTCACTGTATGCAATGCAACAGTCGCAAAACATGCAGTGAGACTTTTTGTTGCATTTCTGGTTTTACAGGGAGTGGAATGCAGATCCCTCTGTTAACTTAGCCTTACAGTATAGTTATTATTACCTTACACCAGCAAAATCCAACACTTTTTATGAACAGTACCAGTTTAGATAAAAAACTAAACATGTGTGCATGTAATGCACATATAGTATGTGAAAGCTAATTGAGCAGTGTTTCTTTTTCTTATTACAAAATGAAAATGAAGCTCCACATAAGGAAGGTTCATAATGGTGTGTGCCATTGGGGTTGTGGGTTTGGGGAGAGCACCATTAGTTACCTACGGGATGCTACTCCTCTGGTCCTGGCCCGTACAACACGTGCCATCTTCTTCATCTGACCTTCAGCTTCTGCAGACATTTGTAATTCCTGGCAGGGTCTTGTGCACACGCCACAATGTATGCCGGGAGATGTAGTCCCTGGATGTGAGTGCAGCTCTTTACTCACATCTCCTGGACTACATCTCCCAGCATGCAGCGCAGCATGCATGACCCCTCTGGAAATAACAAATGCCTGCAAAAGTTGGCAGTCGGGTGAAGAAGATGGCATGTGTTGTACTGGCCAGGACCAGAGGAGTAGCACCCCATAGGTAAGTAATGGTTCTACTCTCAACTCTGCACCCCCAACAGCACATACCAATGTTTTAAGAAAGCAAACTTTTGTTTTACATAGCATTTTATTAAGGGGGCTTTTAGGACTATTGTAGCCCCTTACACACTCCAATGAGTTCTGGTTCACCATGAGCTTGCTGGTTAGTCTGTACCTCTCGGTGTTACAAGCCCTGCTCCATAGAGCCAAACTAATCCATGCCATGCACTGATGAGGATTAACCAATGCGAAAAAGACTGTATGCATGTTGGATTATTATGGCTCTGTACAAATTAACAAGCTGAAAAATCATTGCATTCCAGCGGTTCTGGAGGTGTGTTTAGCTTCTAAGGGCAACAATGGTTAATTTGCATATATTCAGCAGTGATGCACTGGGAGACATCTCAAGCTCACTCCAACCTGAATTATTGCAAATTCTTTCTGTTTTAAGATAGCAAACTTTTGTTTTCTATAGCATTTTAGTAAGGGGTCTTTTAGGACCATTGTAGCCCCTTACACACCCCAATGAGTTCTGGGTCACCATGACCTTGCTGGTTAGTCTGTACTTATGGGGAAGTTCAGATTCTAAAAAGAAAAAGAAACACTGCACAGTTCACTAATAAGTAAGTGCAGTGTGCACACCAAATGATGCAACAAGACAGCTGCCTGGCTTCCTGTATTGCAGTAACCATGTTGTGGTTAGTAATGGCTGTAATACTGACATGAGTAAGGCTTATTCACAGTGGGACTGCGTTATAAACTCTTATAAAGCAGCTTACCGCACTGCAATGATAATCCTATGGGATGTTCACAGTGCAATGTTAGAGTCGCATTGTAACGTTTAGCATTATGGTAACGCACTGCTGCAGTGTGTTACCTCTTAACGCACACATTACCGGGTACAGGAAAGCATACTTTTCATTGCCTGTATGCTTTATTGTTCCTACTGCATGCGACGGTAACGCAGCATTAAGTACCTTTTTATTGCATTGTGTTGTAATACTGCATTGTGACTTTAACATTGCATTACAATGCAATGTCTTACTATGAATAAGCCCCCCCCCCCCCCAAAAAAAAAAAAAAAACAGCTTTTTGCTGTGGCCTTTTGTTTTACAGAAATAGGAAGATATTTTTTTTTGTGAAATGCATTTAAAGGGAAGGTTCGGGGAGGGCTGTAAAAAAATAAAAATCAAAATCCACTTACCTGGGGCTTCCTCCAGCCCGTGGCAGGCAGGAGGTGCCCTCGCCGCCGCTCCGCAGGCTCCCGGTGGCCTCCGGTGGCCGACCCGACCTGGCCAGGCCGGCTGCCAGGTCGGGCTCTTCTGCGCTCCAAATGCCGGCACTTCTGCGTCCCACGCGGACGCGCTGACGTCATCGGACGTCCGCCGGGCTGTACTGCGCAGGCGCAGTAGTTCTGCGCCTGCGCAGTACAGCCCGGCGGACGTCCGATGACGTCAGCGCGTCCGCGTGGGACGCAGAAGTGCCGGCATTTGGAGCGCAGAAGAGCCCGACCTGGCAGCCGGCCTGGCCAGGTCGGGTCGGCCACCGGAGGCCACCGGGAGCCTGCGGAGCGGCGGCGAGGGCACCTCCTGCCTGCCACGGGCTGGAGGAAGCCCCAGGTAAGTGGATTTTGATTTTTATTTTTTTACAGCCCTCCCCGAACCTTCCCTTTAAGGTAACCTTAAGTACAGGTGGCGGCTGTGATTAATGTCAAACTAAGAAAAAAAAAGTAGGCCAGATTTGCATGAAAACATGAAATATTCCTTGAGACCTTTCTTAATAGGAAATGTGCATTGAGGGAGGTGTTAGCAGTCCCACTCTGTCCCACTCTGTCACTGCATTCCATAATTTTGTGCCAGTGGCGTAGCTACTGATTATGGGGCCCCATGGCAAAACTTTCATGCAGTCCTCAGATATAGGCACTCTTAAAGAACAAGCGACATCCATGCTAACCTAGAAATAAAAAACACATATAAAAGTAGATAACTAATACTTCTACTTACATAACAGATGTATTGTGCTATTCACGTAATGATTCCTGTGAATTTTATAAAGGAAAAGCAGAAAATCCTACTCTAGGCAGTGGCCATCTTGCCAAGCTTAATGCTGACATCATATCCTCCCTGACTCTTGTTTCCCCCCCCTCCCTTCTCTTGCTCATTGTGTATTCATTAGCTGCCCTCCTCCCAGAGTCTTTTTTTTTATTTACACATCCAGTCACTGAGTCACCTCAGCCTTGCTTGTAAACGCAAGTGATCAGCTAGGCAGGGAAATAAATGGAAGAGGAGGATATTATAGATAACAAGAACTCCCAGCATTCAAAAGAACTCCCAGCATTCAACTTTTTGGCACTGTTTGGCACTAGGGCCAGTGCTCCTAAAGTATGTGATAACGCCAAACCATAACAGCAGAACAAAGTTTTGAATGCAGGATTAGCATCTTTATCACTTAATACACTCAGACCAGTTGCTGTTGAAATTTGATTTTTATGGTGATAATACCGCTTTAAGCAATACCACCTGCCTTACCCTATGGATATGAGTTAATTGGGCAATTTACAAACTCATCCAGTCAACCCTGCACATAGTTCATGGGCACTGAGACAAAGTCAGAGGCTGGAGAAACACAAAAAATGTAATGGTGAATACATTAAGTACCACCTGGGCACCAATAACAGCTGCTATGGCTATTGCTACACCCTTGTTTTGTGCTAATAATTACCTTTATATTTATAAGGTGTAGGCCTTGGGATGTAAACAAAAAGGCATGATCATGGCAAAATCAGTGATTGCCAGTTAACACATGTGTTGTGGTTGGGTTGGCCAATCAGACATCACAGTGATGTCAGATCAGAGCTGTTTACTGTGGCCTTGTTAAGGAAACTCATTTTACATCACTTTGGATAAACCAGCTTTTTATGTGACTTTTTATTTTGTATTTTTATCATGAAAAATTGCATCTTGCTAGTTTTTGCAATCAGAGGAATGTTGTAACGATTGGGGAATTATTTCCGTGGTCAGCGCACAAGATGCGCTCTGACACTGCGGAAATCCTCCACAAGCGTATAAAATAAAAGAACCCAGATATGGGGCTGTGCACCTGTAGAGGGAAATTCCCATCAGCAGATGGAGCTGTGGAGTGCAGAGGAATAACCCCTCTGCACTGCCACAGATGCCAGAGGGGAATTGTACGAGGTGAAGCAATGCAGGGCAAGATAGCCCTTAGAGAGAGAGAGTGAGCACAGAGACAGAATGTATGTGTGTCCACCAATCTAGTCGCCACCCGGCGACGGTGAACACACAACAGCGAAGACCAAGTGGGAACGCAATCGCAGAATGGCGATTGCTAATAGCGACACCAGACTGAGTAAGACAGAGCAAAGGAAGAATAACAACAGAACTGATAACAAATTGAAACCAACACAAAGGAGCAGACAGGACTAACTACACGCGGTCACCACACGTTAGGCGCAATAGCGACAAAGCACTGCGCGGCACGGTCGCCACACGAGAAGCGCAATAGCGACAAAGTGTACAAACCTTGACTAACCAAAGAAACATGAAAACAAAAGAGAACGCGAACGCTTGCTAAACGGTTACCTCACCGAGACGACATCAAGAGCTCGATCCAGACAGACAGACAGATGGAGCAGCCAGTAGCAACCGCTGCTCTGGCTACACTACTAAGGCAAAATACAGAAGGAACCACCGCCTCTACCGCTAGGGCGAATGCGATCCAAACAGACAGACAGATGGAGCAACCAGTAGCAACCGCTGCTCTGGCTACACTCCCAGACAGAGTACAGAAGGAACCACCGCCTCTACCGCTAGGGCGAATGCGATCCCAACAGACACAACGATTTCCTGTCGACCCCCGCTGGCGACAAGACAATCGCAACAGATAGACAGTACAACGCAATACAGGTAACACAAACTATGCTAACAGGAATTCTAGGGCACTCCCAAGGAACTACTCTAAGATAGCAATATTAGCAAACAGTAAGCAAAGGGCTGAGACTCCAGGTAAGTTAGCAGGAACAAACCTTCATGACCAGCAAGGAATTCTGGGAGGAAATGGTATTTATACTGCAAGCCATCAGAGGAAGCAGCTAAGCAATTTGCATGACAAGTGGATGCAAATTCCTCACCAGAACAGCAACTCTGCAGCTTGCAGAGTGGAGACAGGTCTCTTTTCCAGGGACCTGCATCACTCAGACCTAACAAATGGTCAAAAAGCTGTCTGCCTGTGCAGACAGCAGAGCGGATAATTACAAATGTCTATTAATGTATGGATTTAATCTTACAAAATGTATTCTGAACATTTTGAATTTCCTACATAGGCCTCAATTCACTAAAATCATGCTGGTGATAAGGCACGAGAAAACTTATCACCACACATCGATTGGTATTTTCGGTGTTAATTCACTAAAGAAGCTTGCCTTATTAAGTTCTAGTGAAAAGTTTTCACAGTGAGAGAGTTATCTTATCACTTCAGTCCTTAAGTTACCTCCCCTGTAGCTATTTTCACATGTAGTTAATTAACAGCCTGTCTTTAACTTTAGAATTCTGTTGTTATTTTAAGGATTGAAACATTAAAGGGGCACCATGGCAAACAATTGTAAAATTTAAAATATGTGCAAACAGACAAATAAGAAGTATGTTTTTTCCAGAGTAGAATGAGCCATAAATTACTTTTCTCCTATGTTGCTGTCACATAGTAGGTAGTAGAAATCTGACAGAAGCGACAGGTTTTGGACTAGTCCATCTCTTCATGAGGGGATTCTCAGCAAGGCTTTTATTATTTATAAAGATATTCCCTAAAAAGCATTTAAACAATGATGCTGGCCAGCTTCCCTGTTAGCTACACAGTTTTTTGGCAGTTGGACAGAACTGCCATTCACTAGGTGCTTTTGAAAAAAAATAAATCCCTGAGAATCCTCTATGAAGAGATGGACTAGTCCAAAAACTGTCGCTTCTGTCAGATTTCTACTACCTACTACAGCAACATAGGAGACAAGTAATTTATTGCTCATTTTACTCTGGAAAAAAATGTACTTCTTATGTGTATATGTTTGCACATATTTAAGATTTTAAAATTTTTTGCCATAGTGCCCCTTTAACTTCAAGGTGGCCTTACACTTATAGATTTGCAGCAGATTCAACCATCAGATAGATTTCTGGCAGATGCCTGTCAAGTCTAATCTGATGTGTGTCACACACTAGGAACAGATTTCTAATAGATTTCAGAATGAAATCTTTTGGAAATCGATCTAAGTGCATTATTGGACCATTAGATCCAATGCAACTCCGTGGGCCATTGATCTGCCGCCAGCAGCAGATCGACCTAGATTTTCCATCCTGTCAGATAGATCAAATCGATCGAAATCGGCCGCAAATCGATCGAATGGGGAATTTGATAGAATCGATTTCTGATTCTATAGAATCAATTGATTGATCGATGGCTGAAATCAACCAGTGTATGGGCCCCTTTAGAGATTTCTCCTTAACTTAAAAACAGAAGGGTTAACTTTAGGTTTGCCTGATGTAAATTGTTTAGTGAATACTACATGCCTTATCACCATGGTGATAACACTAGAAACAGCTCAGAAACATTTTTTAAAGACAGGAGATAAACTTAGTGAATTGAGGTCTTTAAAGCAGTAGGATTTAAAGCCTTTAAAGCAGTAGGATTAGTCATACTATGCCAGGAAAAAAACACATATATAAGTAGATAAATACTTGATCTACTTACATAACACATGTATTGTACTGTCCAATCTATGTTTTGACTTCAGTGAATGTTATATAGTAAATGAAGAGAATTCTGTTCCTGGTGGGGGCTATGTCCTTTGCCCACAGTTTAGGCTAAATCCTGAAGTCATTTCTGCCATTTACTTTTTTCTTTTCTCCTCCAATTGCTGAGTCACCTCAGTCTTACTTGTAAACACAAGTGAGCAGGGGATCAGGTTTCAGATAAGCAGCTGGCAGGGAAATGAATGGAAGAGGAGGAATATATTATAGACAAAAAGAACCCCCAGCATGCAACTGTTTGGCACTGACTACTAAAGGGCCCGTGTTCCTTAAGTATGTGATAACTCCAAATCATAACAGCAGAAAACGTTTTTAAAGTTTTGAATGCAGGATTAGCATCATTATCACTTAATACACTCAGACCAGTTGCTGTTGAAATTTGATTTTTATGGTGACACTCCCGCTTTAACCACTTCCACACCATGAACTTTTGTGCTGATCTGTGCAGCGTGGGCTCTCCAGCCCACAGCACAGATCAGCTAGCAGCCAGGGCGATCAGACTTCCCCCCTTTTTTCCCCACTAGGGGGATGTCCTGCTGGGGGGGTCTGATCGCCGCCGGCTGCTTGCGCTTGCGGGGGGGGGGCTCTTCAAAGCCCCCCTCCGCAGCGCTTCCTGGCCTCCTTCCCCTTCCCTCCCTCTCCCTCCCCGTGTGAGCAGCGCAGGACGGAGTTCCGTCCTGCACCGGATAGGATAGGCTTCAGCCTATCAGGTGCCGGCGATCCCCGGCCAATCAGAGGCCGGGGATCGCCGATCTCCTCTACGGCGCTGCTGCGCAGCAGCGCCGTATACATGTAAACACCGGGGAAGATCTTCCCCGTGTGTTTACATTTACCCTGCGAGCCGCCGATCGGCTCGCAGGGTGTTCACGGAGACACCCTCCGGGAACTGACATGGAACGTTTCCATGGTATACACTTCTGGATTCAGGGGCGTGTATATACGCTCCGAGAATCCGGAAGTGGTTAAAGACTTCCACAATAATGACATAAATAGTGCCAGCAAGCCATATCCTCCATATGAATTGCAACCCGATTTAAAAATAAACAAGGTTGTTGATTTGAAATTAAATTTGTTAAATTCTGAAAGCACGAATGTTTAAATTATAGTTAACACTTTTCAATGTTCAATGTGTTGTAAAGCTATGCTTGCCTGAAACAATAAATATATCCATACAGACTCATCCCTCTGTAACTTTCTTCTGTTTCCTAAAGTGGGGTCTTGAACTGCAGCTTTCTGTGAACTACAAGTCTATGAGAGGCTGTGCCCACACAGTATTTTGTACTGCCCATCTTTTGTACATAGGATAAATAGGGATGGGATAGGTTGAGAAAAACAAACATAAAACAACATTTTAATTCTCCACCTTTGTCAGTGTCCTTGTCAACATCCTTTGTCCCTCCTCATGTGTTATGTTGATTATGACAGATACGTTCCACTATAATTATGATGTGGATTCATTTGCAAGTTCTTCTGAGAGACAGTTAGTGACAAGTCTGTACACTCTGTAAAGCACTGCAGAAGAGATCAGGTGTATAAAAATAAATTAATACATTGATGATGATGATGATGATGATAATAATAATGTGTTCTTACTATCACGTTGCTTCTACATAATGTTATGTTTACATTCACTTTTTATCTTGATTTGCCTTGTTCAGTATTGGATTTAGTTGGGCTTTATAAATTGGCAACAATTGAAAAGCATATTTCAGATTATGTATTTTTTAATCAAATTTGCATAAATAGTAGGGTTATTGATCCAATTGTTTTGTGTAATTTGTCCAGAGAAGGGTATGGTATATGCTACAGAGAAACATTCCCCTTAAATGGTAGTTTCTTACTATTCGTAAGAATTCTAACAAACACGTGTGTGTGTGTGTGTGTGTGTGTGTGTGTGTGTGTGTGTGTGTGTGTGTGTGTGTGTGTGTGTGTGTGTGTGTGTGTGTGTGTGTGTGTGTGTGTGTGTGTGTACATATATACAGTGTAATAAGACTGTAATAACACTATACGACTAACAAACACATTTTTACAGGCTTTGAAAATGGCCAATGCAGGGATCTCTCTATCGGAGGAAGAGGCATCTGTAGCTGCCCCTTTCAACTCACAAGTTACAAATATTTCCTGTGTACCAGAGTTAATTAAGTAAGTAAGATTTATATATTTATACTATCGCTCTATCTATCTAATGCTAGGTACACACAATGTGTTTTTTCGGTCGATTTTCTATCCGATCGATTCTCCGCTCAATTTTCCGTTTGATTGTCCACTCAATTCTCTTATCTTTTCTTATCAATTTCCATTCACTTTTATGAGAAATTAAACAGAAAAACTATCGGAAACAATATCAAACATGTCGAAATTTATCTATCGAACCATCTATCTGCTGAAAAAACGTATGGTGTGTGTGTGTGTTCATATATAGTGCAAATGTTAACTTGAACATGGTGCAAAACACACAGTATATTGCTTCAGAAGTCTTTCTATAGATCTAAAAGTTTGCAAAAAGCTGAACGACACAAGAATAGTGTTGGGCGAACAGTGTTCGCCACTGTTCGGGTTCTGCAGAACATCACCCTGTTCGGGTGATGTTCGAGTTCGGCCGAACACCTGGTGGTGTTCGGCCAAACTGTTCGGGTTCACCCGAACTGCTGAATGCCCCGCCGAACAGGGCCCCTGTTCGGCCGAATACGGCCCCCCTATGGGGTCACAGGCATAAGGGGGGAGCATGCCCCGATCGCGGGGGGGGGTCGGAAATTCCCCCCACCCCCTCCGCTAGCGCTCCCCCCTCTGCCCGCTTCCCCATACAAAAGTTTGACGAAAGTAAAATAGTACCGGTGGTGGTGGCTGGCTGCTGCAGTGGCTGGCTGGCACTATGAAGTGACTGAGGAGGAGGAGTCGGAGTAGGACGCGTTGAGGGAGGCCGGGCAGCGGGCGGTTCAGCGGTAGTACCCTTGTGGTACTTCCGCCCTTTCTCTGACCTCACGTCCTCTGCGTGATGACGCATACGAGGGTACGCGTGACGCGTACCCTCGTATGCAGAGGACATGAGGTCAGAGAAAGGGCGGAAGTACCACAAGGGTACTACCGCTGAACCGCCCGCTGCCCGGCCTCCCTCAACGCGTCCTACTCCGACTCCTGCTCCTCAGTCACTTCATAGTGCCAGCCAGCCACTGCAGCAGCCAGCCACCACCACCGGTACTATTTTACTTTCGTCAAACTTTTGTATGGGGAAGCGGGCAGAGGGGGGAGCGCTAGCAGAGAAGGTGGTGGGAATTTCCGACCCCCCCCCCGCGATCGGGGCATGCTCCCCCCTTATGCCTGCGACCCCATAGGGCCCCCAAAAGCGGGATGTTCGGGGAGTTCGGGGTTCGGCCCGGACATGCCGAACATCGCGGCCATGTTCGGCGAACGTTCCCGAACCCGAACATCCAGGTGTTCGCCCAACACTACACAAGAACAAATGCATGGAACACTGTTATTTGATATAACTATAACTCCTACACTTGTAGAAGCTTCACATTTCCATGTGTGGGTACTGCTAATGTCATGTGATGGAGTCACTATGAACTGCTGTATTTCACACTAGCAGCAACTTGCAGCTTTATAGACTTGTACACAGGATACATATGGATGGAATAGGTTGTGAAGAAACAAACAATCAAACGATATTTTCATTCTCCACCTTTGTCAGTGCTTTTGTCACCATCCTCAGATAGTGCAGCAAATTCCGGTAATTGATTTGTAGAAAAAAAAATAACAGCAGCATGGACTTTTTTTTTTAGCCACAGCCAAGCTAGATAGTTGCCTATGATAAACACATGCTGGACAGTATTTCTGTGAATTATTTATTTATTTATTGTATTTATAAAGCGCCAACATATTACGCAGCGCTGGACATTAGTTAAGGTTACAGACAATATTTAGGGGTGACATACAATGATAAGACAATACAGGAATACAAGAAAAACCAGATCACACAGCACAGTATGAGTACACGGTAATGCTTAGTCAGTCACTGGATGGGAGCTGTGAGAATCCGCTCAGCTGCCTGCGCAGGCAGGCAGCCTTTTGACCATCGTTTAGGTTTGCATGCTGCAGGACTCTGAAACAGAGACCTGTCTTTCCATTGCAAGTTCTGGTCTGTTCTCTTGCTGGGGAATTTGCATACATTCGTTATGCAAATCCCCTACCTGCCTTCTTTGATGACTGGCACTATAAGAGCTTTATGTTTCCCAGAAGGCTTTGCTGGTCATTTCCTTTCCATGGTCTGTTCCTGATGGACACTACTGGAGTGTCAGCCATTGCTATCTAGTATAGTTAATTCCTGGGGGTTGCTTTAGGCTCCCCTTCTACCCCAGTCAGGTTGTATTATCTGTATTGCCTGTTCTGTCTTGTCTTGCCTGTTGCCGTTGTCCTGTCCCAACGGTGGTCGACAGGAAATGGTTCTGATCTCTGTTCTTGGAGTATAGCTGGTGCAGCGGTTGCTACAGGCTATCTCTTCTGTTCTGTCTCCTGGGATCGCGCTAGCTACTTTTTGCTAGCGCTGGGGATCCTTCTGTTCTGTCTTCTGGGATCGCGCTAGCCACTTTTTGCTAGCGCTGGGGATCCTTCTGTTCTGCTACTCTGTACCTGGATCGCGCTAGCCACGTTTCGCTAGTGCTGTGGATCCTATCTCTCGCTTGTCCCTGTTTTCGTGTGTCTGTCTTGTCTGCTACGCTTGCTGGAGGCTCGGTGAGGTAACCGTTAAGCAAGCGCTAGCGTCCTCTGTTTCATGTTTGTCTGTCGATGGTTAGTTAGGCGTGCTTGTCTCTATTGTGCTTATCACGTGGAGACCGCGCATAACCACGTGCACTGTTGCGAATGAGTGCGGTGTTCGCGGTTAGCTAGCGTTTGTTGTTTTCCGTATCTTTTCATTGTATTATTTGCTGTGCCTTTGCTACCCTCGCATTCTATTCTGATCTGCCTTGTGTCACGTCTGGCGATCGCACCTCTCGCGATCGCGTTCCTATTTCATATCTGCTGTTGTGTGTGCGCGGTCGCGGGGTGGCGACTAGATTGGCGCACACACATACAATCTGTCCCTTTGCTCGTTCTCATTCGCAATCGCCTCTCTTGCGATTGCGTTCTGCGCTTCGTACAATTCCTGTCTGGCATTTGTGGAGGTACAGAGGATTGATTCCTCTGCACTCCCCAGCGCCATCTGCCGACAGGAATTTCCCTCTACGGGTGCGTAGCACCTTTTTGCTGGGTGCCTGCAAATATACGCTTGTGGAGGATTTCCGACGTATCAGCGCACGCGTTGTGCGCTGATCACGGAGAAAGTTCCACAATCATTACAGAATGACCAGCCCAACCCAAAACCCCAGTGTAGACGGAATTTCAGATTTGGACGATTTTGTCGAGTTTGGGTCCTGTGTCTTTAAGAGCTTTAAAAGGCTAAATTCAGAGACCAAGGCGGAATTTCTTTCTGATTGTGTGAGGTTTTGTCTGAATCCCACCTTTCAGATTTCTGATCCGTCCACGTCGGCTCTTCTTTTTGCCTATGTGCTCTTAAAAGACGATTTGATCACCTGGGCATATGATTTGTTAAAAATCAATTCCTGGAATGGTAATCTGTATCAGTTGCTTGCAGTGATATTCTCTCACTGGTTTAAACTGCCTGGCTTGCCACCTGCTCTGATTGAGTGTGTAGCTGCTGATAAGTCAGCTGATCTTTCCCTTCCATGCAAAACTTTTCAGTATGACAATCAGTTCAATGTGTCTGTTGCCACTTCAGGTTTTAAACAGCAGACATGCAAAGTGGCTAAAAAGAGAAAAACTAAAAAACGCAAGCATCGGAATAAAACACTCCCTATTGATGTTTGTAATGATGTTCCGTCTCTGGCTTTTTTGCCCCAATCCAAAGCTCATGTGGATCCTGCTATAGGTAGGATCGCACACTATATTAAAGCAGTTAAACAATCTGTTCTTGTTCCTGAACTCCACCCCTTTGGAGATTATTTGGATACTGGCCTGTTTGAACCCCCATTTGCTTCCTGGGATATTGGGGCCTTGCTGGAAGAATTCGATTTTGATTGGAAAGCCTTTTGTGATTTTTACATCGCAAAAAGCGAAAATGTCTTGAATGCTTGTCTCGATTCAATGTATCTTCTGATTGATTCCGATGAATGTGACAAGGATGATGTGGATCTGGTGATCTATGTATGGCAAACGATTTTGGATGAGTTGCACACACACCAACCAATTGATTCCAATAAAGAGACATCATTGTCGGATGATTGTTCCTGCCTTTCTGGGGTAAAGCATGAGAGTCTTGACTTTGTGCAATCTGAAATGAATGAGTGTGCCGCTGTGGTTGATTCCTGTGCGAATCCTGAAGGATTCTCTCCTGACAGTGTGCAGTTTGAATCTGTGCGATCTGATGCCTGTTTCTCGGATGTTCCTGCAGATTGTGATTGGCATGAGTCTGCCGGTTTCCTCAAGGATGTGTGGGATCCTTTGTCATTTAGTAACAGATCTTTGAGATCTTCCGTCTGTGACCCTGCTATGGGGAAGAGTTCTTGACTATGCAGCGTCAAAAGTAAAATTAATATGCCTAATAAAGTTTGTCCTGTTGATGTCACTATTTCTTCTGCAGATGAGTCTCTGTCTCACCCTGTTCACACCTGTAAGGGCCCGTTGCCTGGGGACAGTTGCTCTAGCGTTTCGGTCCTGGATGCCTTGCAGTCTGCTCCGCAGATCGCGGAGGTTTGCGCTATGGAAGCGTCAGTTTCACAACCTAAAGGGATTTTTGATTCGCACGTTTTGCGTCCTGGCTCCTCGGATTTGACATTGTTAGCCGAATCTAAGAGTGAGACAGCGCTTCGGTTTTGCGAATCTGATGCTGAACCTTCTTTGCCTTATTCAGAGACGCTTTCTCTGAACCTGCCCTGTACCATGAATAACAAAACGATGTCCAATCACACTGACATTTGGGAGTCCCTTTCTTGCTTTGAAGAAAGTTCTGACTCTCCACCCTGTACTCTGGATGAGTCAATATTGCCTTGTACAATATCTCCTGCCCTGCCCCTAGAGGCTCGTCTAGGTATTGCTGCTATTTTTACCTGTCTTTCTGCAGTTTTGGAGTTGCAAGCTAGTTTGACTGCTACGCAGAATTCTGGGTGCAGCGAGATTAAAGTTAGGGAGTCATTGTGTGGTCCAGTGAATATTCCTGTACGTTCCACTCATGATGATGAAATTCAGTCTCAGTTTATGGTGGAACCTTCCCTGGGACATCTGCCCTGTTCCCAAAATAAAGTTCCAGTTTTGCCCTGTAACATGGATAGTACAGAATCCTTCTTAGAAAACTTTAAAAATGATGTTCCTGAGGTCTTGTTTGATGTTCTGGAGGTCTCCAAGTTCCTCCCAAAGGGTGCAGAACTTGTAGGAGATGTCTCCTGCCCCCCAAGTCCTTCTGAGGTGTTACCCTCTTCCGTAGGAATTGCTGCCTTGCTGACTACTTTTGCAGCTCTTGTGGAGCTTCATTCATGTGTAGTCAATGATGATGATATTACAGTTACAGAAAATTCTGAATTTGAGTCCGAGTCTTCTTTTGAAAGACCAGTACCTGTGACCTTTACTCGTGATGATTTTCTGCCCGGTACTGGTTTTGGTCTTGTCGTGTCCGACTCTGAAGTTGGCAGTTCCCCGACATGTCCTGAGGTTTCTCCTGTACTAGTGTACCCCGATGTGCTCTGTGACCCAGAAAGCCCAAGTGTGCCTCGGTTACCAGCGTACTCAGATGCTTCCTCAGTGGAGGCATGTTCCGATATAGCCTGCCTGCTTGCATGCCCAGAAGTGGTCCCTGAAAGTCCTGATCTTGATGGGTGTCCTGCTAATTTTGAGTCTGGAATGATCATAGGTTCCATAGGGGTTCTTGGTGGTTCTCCAAGTGTGCCTCGGTTACCAGCGTACTCAGATGCTTCCTCAGTGGAGGCATGTTCCGATATAGCCTGCCTGCTTGCATGCCCAGAAGTGGTCCCTGAAAGTCCTGATCTTGATGGGTGTCCTGCTAATTTTGAGTCTGGAATGATCATAGGTTCCATAGGGGTTCTTGGTGGTTCTCCATGTGAGCCTGGTGAGCGTTCTGGCTTCTTGGGATCTCTGCGGAGCTTCAAGGCGTTCTGGGAGATTTCGGGAAAGGTTTTGCTTGGTGCCCTGAATACGATCAGCAATGGCTTTGGTGTTGTAAGGGACACTTCGAACAGGTATTGCGGCAGGTTTGGTATTCTTGGACGCTCCTTGGAAGGTGGTGGGTATTGTCTGGAGGGTGTCGATGGCTTCTTCTCTGGTGTCCACAGTCCTGATGGGTGTTACGCTGAGACTTGTAGTGCTGATGGGCATGTTTCGGTGTCTTCTGCTTCCGATGAGGTCGGTTTCGGATGGACTGACTCTGGAATTGGGCCTTGTCGGGCTGCCCCGACCTTCATGAGTCTTCAGTTAGAGTTTTGTGATGATACCAGTTTTGAGGGATGTCTGGAATCCATCCCTAGAGGGGGGGGGGGGGGGGGTACTGTGAGAATCCGCTCAGCTGCCTGCGCAGGCAGGCAGGCAGCCTTTTGACCATTGCTTAGGTTTGCATGCTGCAGGACTCTGGAACAGAGACCTGTCTTTCCATTGCAAGTTCTGGTCTGTTCTCTTGCTGGGGAATTTGCATACATTCGTTATGCAAATCCCCTACCTGCCTTCTTTGATGACTGGCACTATAAGAGCTTTATGTTTCCCAGAAGGCTTTGCTGGTCATTTCCTTTCCATGGTCTGTTCCTGATGGACACTGCTGGAGTGTCAGCCATTGCTATCTAGTATAGTTAATTCCTGGGGGTTGCTTTAGGCTCCCCTTCTAGCCCAGTCAGGTTGTATTATCTGTATTGCCTGTTCTGTCTTGTCTTGCCTGTTGCCATTGTCCTGTCCCAACGGTGGTCGACAGGAAATGGTTCTGATCTCTGTTCTTGGAGTATAGCTGGTGCAGCGGTTGCTACAGGCTATCTCTTCTGTTCTGTCTCCTGGGATCGCGCTAGCTACTTTTTGCTAGCGCTGGGGATCCTTCTGTTCTGTCTTCTGGGATCGCGCTAGCCACTTTTCGCTAGCGCTGGGGATCCTTCTGTTCTGCTACTCTGTACCTGGATCGCGCTAGCCACTTTTCGCTAGTGCTGTGGATCCTATCTCTCGCTTGTCCCTGTTTTCGTGTGTCTGTCTTGTCTGCTACACTTGCTGGAGGCTCGGTGAGGTAACCGTTAAGCAAGCGCTAGCGTCCTCTGTTTCATGTTTGTCTGTCGATGGTTAGTTAGGCGTGCTTGTCTCTATTGTGCTTATCACGTGGAGACCGCGCATAACCGCGTGCACTGTTGCGAATGAGTGCGGTGTTCGCGGTTAGCTAGCGTTTGTTGTTTTCCGTATCTTTTCATTGTATTATTTGCTGTGCCTTTGCTACCCTCGTATTCTATTCTGATCTGCCTTGTGTCACGTCTGGCGATCGCACCTCTCGCGATCGCGTTCCTATTTCATATCTGCTGTTGTGTGTGCGCGGTCGCGGGGTGGCGACTAGATTGGCGCACACACATACAATCTGTCCCTTTGCTCGTTCTCATTCGCAATCGCCTCTCTTGCGATTGCGTTCTGCGCTTCGTACAATTCCTGTCTGGCATTTGTGGAGGTACAGAGGATTGATTCCTCTGCACTCCCCAGCGCCATCTGCCGACAGGAATTTCCCTCTACGGGTGCGTAGCACCTTTTTGCTGGGTGCCTGCAAATATACGCTTGTGGAGGATTTCCGCCGTATCAGCGCACGCGTTGTGCGCTGATCACGGAGAAAGTTCCACAATCGTTAAAGGAGCATGGAGATTACGCAAGTCAAGTTCACTCAAGAGTTCGTAGGATGGGTGCACAGTAATGGAGGTGCGTGAATAGGTAGGAGACATAAGGAGGAGGACTCTGCCCAAAGGCTTACAATCTAGAGGAATGTGAATGTTCTTCTTTATTCGGGTCAAGGTGTATGCAAAGACAGATAAGGTAGCAGTGCTGCTTGTGACTTTTTGCCAGAGTTATTTTCACATCAAAAATGCTATTTTCAACTTTAAAAATATATTTGCGAATATACATTATATTTTCGCCAAATACATTGAATTTTCATCAAAATTTTTGCCTAAATTGATATTCATGAGTTAAGAGCAAATTACACCTTTTAAACCTAAAAATCGCAAAAAATCACACATTTTAACCACTTAACATCTCAGTCGTTTTCAGCTTATGCATCCGAGCAATGTTCACCTCCCATTCATTAGCCTATAACTTTATCACTACTTATCACAATGAACTGATCTATATCTTGTTTTTCCCGCCACCAATTAGGCTTTCTTTGGGGGGTACATTTTGCTAAGAGCCACTTTACTGTAAATGCATTTTAACAGGAAGAATAAGAAAAAAAATGAAAAAATTCATTATTTGTCAGTTTTCGGCCATTATAGTTTTAAAATAATACATGCCTCCATAATTAAAACCCACGTATTGTTATTGCCCATTTGTCACGGTTATTTCACCATTTAAATTATGTCCCTATCACAATGTATCGCGACAATATTTTATTTGGAAATAAAAGAGCATTTTTTCCGTTTTGCATACATCACTATTTACAAGCTTATAAAAAAAAATAGAGAGAAATATTTCATCTTTACATAGATATTTAACCACTTTACCTCCCTTGCTACGCTTATCTACTCCCCACAAAACTTTACTTGAAGCTCAGGGGAGTAGATAGGCGTACTTGTGGTAAACAGTGTGCTGTATGCCCAATAAGCTATCTGATTATGTATATAGGGTATCATTTTAATCGTGACAAGTGAGAGAATAGATTTTGTGTTGTTTGACAACTGAGGGATAAGTCATGTGATTTTTTTTTACCGGAAAACTGAATGAAAAGCAATAAAACTGTTATTTTCATGTACTCTATACCCCCAAATAAATACTTGTAAAAACAACAAAAGTGACAGCATTGAAAAGAGAATACACAGTTACCCTAGGGACTTAGCTTTTAAAATATGTATGCCATGAGAGTGTATTACTGTTAATCATGAAGATAAGGGCTTTTAATTACTGATAGAGTACAATGAGAAATAAAAAAACACAAACCAGAAACTAATATATTATCACCATACATTGTACTAGGAACATTATTTAAATGTTGAGATAACCAGGACAAATTAGAAAATACAATGTGTGGGTATTACCTATGGTAACATTGTTTATTTGAAAACTATAGTGCATGGAAATGGAGAAATAGTGTATTTTTTCTTTTTTTCTCTCATTTTTCCCTTTAAAATGCACAGATAATAACATAATTACTAAAAGCAAATATCACCCTCACAAAGCATAATTTGTGGCAAAAAAAACAAGATATAGATCATTTACATCTGATGAGTAGCAATAAAGTTATTGGTGAATGAATGGGAGGAGCGCTGAAATGTGAAAATTGCTCTGGTTTTTAAGCAAAAAACCCTGTGGTGCTGAAGTGGTTAAAAAGTTTAGACCCTTAGGTAAATATTTATGTTTTTTTTTTATAGTAATGTTTTTTTTTGTTTTTTTTTATTAAACATTTTATGTGGGCATTTTTGGGAGGGTGGGATATAAAAGTGTTTTATTTGGGGAAATATTGGTGTATTGTAATGTTTTTGGGTATTTACTTGTAGTTTTACTTTTTGGCCACAAGATGGCAATCTCGATTTTTTTTTACATGACGTCACTCTAAGCGTACAATGTACGCTTAGAGGGACACAGCTTCAGAAAGAGCGAAGCTTCCGAGAGAAGCTGTCGCTTTTTCAGCGGGGGAGAGGAATCAATGATCGGGCTCCCTAGCCCGATACATTGATTCCGTGGCTACCGACTCCGCGGCCGGGAGTGCGCGTGCACGCGCGCAATCGTCCGCTGGAGCGCGCGGGAGCGCGCCTGTCCTCCTTGACGTTTTTATACGTCAAGGAGGACAAAGTGGTTAAAGTTAAAAATCGCTCTAAAATGTGAAAAATCATTTCACTTTAAAGTTGGATTTTACATTATTTTTTGAAAAAATGAATGCAAAAATATTCTTGGAATTTTTTGCTCATCAGTATAAGGTAGCCTCCAGACAATGGTGCAAACGTTAGTTGTTTATGTACCTGGCTGAAGGTGTGTACTGTCTCCAATATGTTTAGACAAACCTGATATAACTACATTATATGCTAATGTTGATGTCAACATACACTTTCGCTTTAATAATACTTGTTTAAACAGTTCACACCTTCAGTCCTACACTTAATTAATACCTGCACGGTAGTATCAATCAAACTGCTGGCTGAAGTAAATGGATTACCTGTACTTATAAAATGTCTAGGTATCGCCTTGTTTGAACTTGTTTGAACTTTGAAGTTGCTCTGTAGAAGTGATGAAATATCTTCTAAAATTAAATAAATGTCCAATGAAAGCTACTTCATTTTTATTGGATAACCATGACCTGGTTGCATCACATAAATCAGGAAAAAACATACATTTTTGTATTAATTTCGTCCGCCGACAATGGACCATTCTCCCCATCTCCCAGTGGCATAGCAATAGGGGTTGCAGAGGTTGCAAACACAATAGGGCCCTTGGGCCCTCCCTCAACCGCAGTATTAGCTTTTCATTGGTCCAATGCTGGTAATAATCACTTCTATAGATGCTTTGAATAGTTGTGATCATTAACAAACTGTTCCCCATTCCCTTCTTGCACTTCTGACACAATGGTTGTCCTTGGCAGGTTTTGGTGTACTGTATCAATTTTTATGTATAGAGTGCTTGCAGTGTAAAGCTTGCACTGGGGCCCAAAGCTCCTTAGCTACACCACTGCCAGCTCCTGATGTTGGACTATGTCCAACCAGAAGCATAATAGCTGTTGCTGGCTTCACCACAGTCAAATGAAATACGAAACATCGTTGGGCTCTCCGATCCCCTCTGGCACCACATATTATAAGTATTATTGACTTTAGCAGACTCCCATACATGATTCTTCAGACAGTTTTAGTTTTTGGCATGTGCACATTTTCTAGTTCTTTAATAAACCACCTTCAAAACATCTGTTGCTTGCAGCTCCACACTCCTTCATATTGTGACTGACTGAATGGGAGATGTACGGCAGGCATGATTCATATTATTGGGAGGAATTTTAACTTTGGGTCAAGTTGATAAAGATTTGTAAGTGTAATGTTAAAAACACTATTACAATTTTTTCATACTATTTAACAGGGAAGGTCGAGCTGCCCTGGTCACTTCTTTTTGCACATTTAAGTACATGGCTTTGGTGGGATTAGTCGAATACATCAACATACTGCTGCTTTACTGGGTAATATTGTCATTATTCATTTTATTGTTTTGTTGTTATTATTGAAGTGTTGAGTTAATAGTGAAATCAGATTTTAACTTACAAATAATCTTGCTTAATATGTATCACCTCTCCATACTGTCAGCTGATAAAACAGTTACTGAAAATTGCTTGGAAATGCTACTGAGTTGATTCCTGTAACAAGATCATATTTATATAATGGCAGAGATAGCAGCTGAACTTCATCAGCTTAATCAGGTTTAAGTCAAGATTGAGGCATTATAGTGAGCTGAACACAATTGATTAGGGGTATTTTATGTAAAGTAATGCATAGTGGTGCACACATGTCTTTGGGCAAACAGCATGCATACTGTATGTTGGAAATTAGCAAGCGTCTGTCTAAGTAACTACTAGCTTTTCACAAAAATGTTATTGTTAAAAAAGGCAGTACTGTTAAAATGAAGACTGCAGCTTAAGTGTGTTTATTTCACTTATTTTGTATGACAGCACAATCTTTTGTAGAATTAGACAGAGTGAGGCATAAAGGAATACTGTAGGGGGGTCGGGGGAAAATGAGCTGAACTTACCCGGGGCTTCTAATGGTCCCCCGCAGACATCCTGTGCCCGCGCAGCCACTCATCGATGCTCCGGCCCCGCCTCCAGTTCACTTCTGGAATTTTAATTTTTAAAGTCTGAAAACCACTGCGCCTGCGTTGCTGTGTCCCCGCTCTCGCTGATGTCACCAGGAGTGTATTACGCAGGCCCAGTATGGTCTGCGACTGCACAGTACGCTCCTGGTAACATCAGTGGGAGCGACGACACGGCAACACAAACGCAGTGGTTTTCAGACTTTAAAGTCTGAAATTCCAGAAGTGAACCGGAGGCGGGGCCAGAGCATTGGTGAGTGGCTGTGCGGGCACAGGATGTCTGCGGGGGACCATTAGAAGCCCCGGGTAAGTTCAGCTCATTTTCCCCCGACCCCCCTACAGTTGTCCAGCAGGGAAACATTCAGAAGTAGCTTAAAGTGAACCTAAACCTTAAAGGACACAAGGAAAACGCAGAGAAATCCACCCCGTGTGTATTTAGAAAGAACAGTCTGTCTATTTGTCCCTTTGTAATTACAAGTGTAATTTTAGCTGTCATAGTCGCATCGCACCGTGGGTGTCCTGAAACCAATGCACGGCAATGGAACAGCATGCTGCAGATTCTCGCACAGCCACATCCACCCGCCGTCCCCTCCATACACTTCCGCATCTCCCGATGTGGAAGTGACTTGGCCAGTAGCGCAAGTGTTGACATGCGGCTAGGTAGCTGCACTCGCATCACTCCGCAAATGGAAAAGGGCCCTTATGCTATTAGATCTCTCATAGACGGGTACATGGTTTGAAATATAGAGGCTGACATTTATTTCATTTTAAATAATTCAGATTGCCTGGCTGTCCTGAAATCTGACTGGATTAGCTGCATTTTGGTATGTGATTCAGATGCTACTGCAGGCAGAAGAGATTCAGATGACTGCCAGGCAACTGGTATTTTTTAAAAGGAACTAGATATGCTAGCCTCCATGTCCCTCTCAGTTCAGGCGTACTTTAAAGGTTTATATGAATCCTAATTCTTGAAGGTTAGAAAATAAATATTATGGGGGTCTATCTATAAAGGTGCAGGCTGCACCAATATCTGGACTTTGCTTATTTAGGGCCTGAGCCCACTGACGCAGTTGTGTCCGCTTTTCAGTTACACATCAATGTTACAGATGCTGAGAAGCGGACAGAAGCGGACACAACTGCGAAATTAGTGGATTCAGGACCTAAAGAGTGATCAAACTGTACTTTTTTGTTTTTTTTTAGCAAAGAAACATCTTTGGAAACAACCAATGGCTCGTACATGATTTTCCTATTGTGTTTGCAATTTTCCTTACAAGTAAGTAAAATATTGGCATTCATTTTTCATATTTTATATGGGTTTGATAAATGTCTGGTAAACACACACACACACACACACGCACGCACGCTCTCACGCACGCACACACACACACCTTCAGTATACATTTTTTTTTATTTATTTTTTATACATTTTGTGATAGTGGTCCTTTAAGATTTTATCCTTGGACCTTATCGCTTCAAATCAGCAGTGCTAATGCCTACATTAGTGTTTCTCTTGTACAAGATTAGAAAGTGAGCCTTCATTTATTAGCATATTTGTGATCTTATCACCATCATTGATCACCATCGTCCCTTAATTATCAGCACATTTATATTAAAATCTGATTTTCTACTACGTCAATAAAAGCCATAGATGTATCCAGGAGGACTACACTGACCATTAAAGAAAGCACCAAATTTAGGGGCAGTAGCGCTCTGAGCCAATGATGGGAGCTTTAGGCCTCTGCACCCCAGTGTTTTAATGGGCACTTTGTTGGTTGAGACAGTAACACCTATTTTTCTTCTTGGTCTCTGTGTAATACATGCACTTATCCTCTAAACATTGAAGACATAGTTTGAGTACAAAAGTCGGGTACCTAGAAAATGAAAGCATCGGCAATGGCAGCTGTCATTACCTTAAAGGGAACCTGAAATGATAAGATATGGAGGCTGCCATATTTATTTCCTTTAAAAAACAGCAGTTGCCTGGCAGTCTTGCTTGTCTCTTTGGCTTCAGTAGTATCTGAATCACACACCTGAAACAAGCACGTTTGTCAGACTTAAGTCAGAGCACCTGATCTGCATGCTTGTTCAGGGTCTATGACTAACAGTATTAGAGAAAGTGAATCAGTAGGACAGCCAGGCAATTTGCCTTGTTTAAAAGGAAATAAATATGTCAGCCTCCATATCCCTCTCACTTCAGGTTGCCATTACGTACCCTATTATGAAAAATTCAAGAAATAAGCTCACAAGTCACAACCCCAGCGCCATGCTGCACATATGTAATTATTCTTCAGTGTTTACCAATTATTTTGAATGAAATATTATTTGTATACCTTGACTGGAAGTGTAAAATATTTAAATACGAGTGTACAATGCTTGTTTAGTTGTTATTTTTATTTTAATAACTTATTGCGTTTTGTGCTTTTCAGTGAGTGCTACTCCTGCATACCCAAAACTGGCAAAATATAGACCTCCAGGCCAGATGATGTCTCCCTCGATATTGCTTTCAGTGATCTTCAATGTTACCTATGCAGTGGCTATGCAGACATACGCATTTCTTATGGTTCAGCAGCAGCCATGGTACAGCAAAGATGACATATTTAGGTAGGTGAATCACGCAATCACATATTCACTGTACTCCACTTTCAACAAGTGGGAATTAAAGTCACTGCTAGACATTTTGTGGAAAGTGGTTTTACAACTAATTTAGAGGTGTTGCAACTTTACCGCTTGTTATATTAAAGCAATGCTTGGATGCTATTCACTATAGATGATTTTGTAAGAGCATAACATACTTGTATCATACAGTAAACACATCAGGGCTAGACTGCAGGCTCATAAGCATGCGATTCTCCCCTTATTATTTATTGTATTTTGCCAATTACCATGGTAGTTCTACCAAAACAAAATGTGCTTGCGTTGTTCCATGTTCTTGCAGTGTGTATGTATTTCTAATTCTATTATCACATTTGTCTAATATACTATCGTGGATAATAAGTATTTGTTACCTGTAATTGTCAATATTCCATTCCGCATAATGCTAAGAAAAAGTTGGCTTTATTTCAAATAAAAAGAAAAATAATAACACTAATAACAGTATTTTTTTAGCTGTCTGTACCAAATAGGAACATACAGTTAAAATGTTAATCAAAAACTACTTTAAATAAATATTATTTCCAGAATGTGGGCATGAAGGTAACTTGAGGTTCACTTCAAAAAAATCCTAGTGTTTCTGCTTCTCTATAAATTAACTTGGTACTCAGTTTGGAGACATACTTTGATTACTAGTGCTAATGTTAATGAAGGCCATTTGAAGAAAAAGTCTTCCTGTGTATTCCTGTGTATTCCTGTGTATTCTTGATTCATCTCTGTTTAATGTCTTCTAAAGCTTGCAGTTTGCAGACACTTAAACATTTTTAAATGCCTTGATGAAAATATCATTCAAGTCCCAAATACATAACACTGTTTCATGCACCAATTTTCTGTTGAACACAGGGCTACATATCTCACAATCATGATACCCCAGCCACAGGAGCGTGACTGAGTAGGCACGTGGCCTGAACCACACGTGAGCAGTAGCCCTTGCAATTGTGGACTTTAACACCAACACACACACACAGACACAAAGACATACACACTTTCCGGCCCCATACTTACCGTCAGAGCCGGGACAAGGTCCCCCAGCACCCAAGGCTGAGACACCAAAGTGCGCCCCTCCATCACTCCCACTCCAGCCGTCACACACTGATTGCTATTAGACTAAGAGGCACCCCAGGGCCCCCAACCTCCTCAACACCTTAATCTCTAGTTATCTGGCTTGCAGTCACTGCCATTTTTCCCCTTTTCTTATTTCTCTCTGCTTCAAACACAATAGGGGAATGATAGCTGAGCGAGATGTGTGCCCCTCCTACACAGCGCCCTGAGGCTGGAGCCTCTCTTGCCCCTGAGGCTGGAGCCTCTCTTGCCTCTGCCTCAGCCCGGCCCCATACTTACCATAACCATATTCTCTGCAACACTGATCTGACTAATGGATAGGTGAAACACAACAATGAAATAGAGGCTTAAGGTCGCATGACAGGCCTTTTTTATAGGGCCTGGGAGGAGCCTGTACAAGGTGAACAAGGCACCTAGTAGGACATAAGGTTGCTAGAATCTGCTGATTAGTGGACCAGGGCATTCATGGATTTGGACCAAAGTGAAATAAGTGACTGATATTTGTTATGAATTTGAGGTTTCCCAAATCAGAAAAGTAACACTAAAGGATACTGGTGAAACTTTTTCCTTTAGTAAATCAAATGAGCATTCAGAAGTTTGCTTGGAGACCAGAAGCAATTACTTTCATGACTAAACAAAAAAAGAAGAGAAAATCAGGAAGATATTAATACGTTTCATATCATGTATGGGTGGTACGTGGCATAATAGGTAGCATGCCCACCTTGCAGCACTGGATTCTTGGTTTGAATCTGAGCCTGGACACTATCTTGAGTTTGTACGTTCTCCCTGTGTTTGTGTGATTTTCTCTGTGCACTTTGGCTACCTCGCACATTGTAAAAGCATGCAGACTAGTTAATTGCCTGCCATCTAATTGTCTTTAGATTGTGATAGGAAGATATACTGTAACTATGACAGGGATTAGGCTGTGAGACCCTCTGAGGGGCAGTTAGTGACTGACAAGACTATATACTGTGTAAAGTACTGGGGACGATGTCAGCACAATATAAATGCTAAAATAAATAAATGTGTATGAATTTCTTTCTAGAATTAAACTTTGTGTGTTTTATAGTTCATATTTTATATAGTTTGACTCTGTGATGATCTAAACTGAATAACAATGTCAGTTATACTATATGTGCTAATGACGTTCTTCAACATTGGTGTTTCCTAGTGCCTGTCATCCAGGAAATGAAAGCTTGAATCGGAATCTCACATATATTTTAATACATGAGAGAAAGAAAATAAACTATGAAAGCTTTGAGAGCACAACGCTGTGGCTGGTATCATCCGTGCATCTAGTAATATTGTCTTTTGTCTTCTCTAAGGGGAAACCTTTTCGACAACCATTATATAGGAACTGTGAGTACTGAATTATATTATTATTATACACTACACATCACTGAGTTGATGCATCTGATCAAAGTGATAGCTAAATATTACAGTGTTCCCAGGCTGTATTTAGTTTGGTCCAATAATTATCTCATACTGAAACTTTGATTGTCCAGCTCAGCATTTGTGCAGTTCACTTTTACATTAACCACGTTTATTTGTTTTCATTTCTTATGAACCTATAACAGTCTGAAAATTACAATAAGAGAGTAAATAGGTTGCAGGGTTCTTCCCAGAACTTTTTACCAGCTGGGTGGCATGAAAAAGTACCCGGGCCGGGTGGGGAGCGATGGGAGAATGCAGGGTCGGCGCAACACTACTTACAGCATAGGAGGAGGGTGAGGAGGTGAGCTGATGACAGCCCGGTGCCCACTAAAGTCATGTAGGTGGATCACCTGGCTTAAAGAGCCTAGGGAGAACATTATGTTGTAATGGACAGAAAACACCTTGATAATCTTATATAGAACACATACAAAAAAATAACATGATTTGTCCCAATTTTCTTTTGTATAACCATTTTAAGCAAAAATATCACAGTGACTTCTGCAGGATGATGGTGGAGTACTAACCAAATGGAGTACTAACTCAATCCTCCCGCAAATGATTGAGCACAGCGGCCCGCAATTTTGCAGAAAATCCGATCAATACATTTGGCCAATTTGGGCCTGACATTGGCCACATTTTCGATAGGTCATGCTATTGGCGGTATTGGTCTTCATTCTATTAAATTTATTGAATGGTCGATCAGCCACCAAGCTGAGTAATGTATGGGCACCTGTAGTTAGTTGCATATCATCTTAAATCAGGTAGGTGGCCAGCAGGACCAAAACCCCTGCATGGAGCAGTGTTAGTGCAGACTAGGGCTTGAGGTTTGGATCTGGAGTAGACTGACTGGGCACTCTGTGTAGGGAGATTATTATGTAAATGCAGGACCCTCTGCATACTGCCTATGTTACTGCCTATGATGTGTTACAGTAATAGAGTATAGTACCATATTAGCCATAAGTAAAGGCAGGAAGAAGTTTTGCGTCAAGACAGTACTGTGATTGGCTAACTTTAAAAGACTCTCTAAAATATAAGATCCTATGTACCAGCATATTCCAAGTTACAATGGTAAATATAGTAAAACAATAATATTTTAAAATATATACCACATTACCACAACAATCAATTATTATTATTATTTATTGTATTTATAAAGCGCCAACATATTACGCAGCGCTGAACATTAATTTAGGTTACAGACAATATTTAGAGGTGACATACAGCAATATGACAATACAGGAATACAAGAAAACCAGATCACACACCATAGTATGAGTACAAGGTAATGCTTAGTCAGTCACTGGATGGAGCATGGAGATTAGGCAGGTTAGGTTCACTCAGATGCATAGCATGGGTGCACAGTAATGGAGGTGCAAGATCAGGTAGGACACAAAAGGAGGAGGACCCTGCCCAAAGGCTTACAATCTAGAGGGAGAGGTAAGGACACGAATGGTAGGGGACCAGAGTTCAGCTGTAGGTTTAGAGCACTTGTGAGGGGTGGTAGGCCAGAGTGAAAAGGTGAGTTTTGAGGGCTTTCTTGAAGATGTTGAAGGAGAGGCTGCCCTAATGGGTGGAGGTAGGGAGTTTCATAGTGTTGGAGCAGCTCTTGAGAAGTCCTGGAGGCGTGCATGGGACTGGGTGATTCGGGGGGCGGTTAGGCGAAGTTCATTGGAAGAGCGGAGTGAGCGGCTAGGTGTGTACCTCTGAGTAAGATCGGAAATGTAGGTTGGACAGGTTTTGTGGACAGATTTGTAGGTCAGACACAGTATCTTGAATCTGATTCTGGACTGGATAGGAAGCCAGTGGAGGGATTCTAGGAGCGGATCCGCCGTGGTGGAGCGATGGGAGCAGTGGATAATTCTGGCTGCCGCATTCATGATGGACTGCAGTGGGGCTGTTCGGGTCATAGGGAGACCAGACAGCAGGGCATTGCAGTAGTCAAGGCGGGAAATTATGAGGGCATGGATGAGGAGTTTGGTGGTGGCAGAGGTCAGGAAAGGGCGAATCTTACAGATGTTACGAAGGTGGAAGTTGCAGGACTTAGTGAGGTTTTGGATGCGGGAATCAATGCTAAAAGATATAAATATACTGATGTAGTACACACTGTATTTATTTGTACATGCATAGAACAATTGGACTGACTCTAAAACTTTTCTCCTGACTTATTTCTATTTGTTTTTACTTTATCTACTTGCATATAACATGTAAAAACGTGCTAAGAATCAGATGAGTTGTCTGTCAGTATAAAGGCAGCTATACACTGATCGATTGCCATCAAATCGACCAACAGATAGATCCCTCTCTGATCGAATCTGATCACAGAGGGATCTATTGGCTGCCCATTACTTCACACAGATTTTGAATCGATTTCAGCTTGAAATTGATTCACAACTTGTGGAGCTGCCACCTGCTCACCGCCCCCATGTGCTTCCCGGGCCAGCAGTGATACTTTATCTGTCCGCCGGCACGAGTCCCCATCCATGCTGACACTTTCTCTGGCTGGCATGTCTCCTCTTCACTTCCTGTCCTGTGACGAGCACAAGTACAAACAGTAGAGGGCGCTCTAGTTTTTAAACTTCAGCTTGTCACAGGAGGAGACAGGAAGTAATGAGGAGACAGGCCAGCTTGAGAAAGTGTCAGCACAGACCGGGGACAGGTAATGTATCACTGCCACTATGCAGCGTTGGTCGATCACCGCTAACAACGCGCTCCCGACCCGTCTGCGATCGAGCAAAATTTGCCGCCGGGACAGATTGATGGAATTGATCGATTTCGGAAGGAAATCAATTGGTCAACATTTGCGTTATCGATTTCACAGCAGATCACAGTGATCAAATCTGCTGTATATCGGTGGGAAATCGACGCAGTGTATGGGAAGCTTTAGCGAGATAGCTAATTCAGGTCTTTAATTGCTCTGATACAGCACTAATGCACACATAAGAGCACAGGCAGTAAATCAGATGCTGCATGTACTGTATTAATATTCCCTTCAACAGTCCAGCCTGTAACCACTAATGGTGTGAGCAGTAGGTACATAGACATGCAGTGTAGCTAGCTACTGTGCCTGTGTTGGTTGTTTGGTGGTGCTTATTTAAATTTAAAAACTTCTAGTTTGTTAATCCTGAAATGTTATTTCTTGTCTCCTAGATTTATTTGTAGTGATACTGGTTATAGAAGTAACGTTCAACATATACTTCATTTTTGCTGATTTCAAAAAGTTTTACCTTGATTTGGAGGTAAGAAAATTATTTTTTACACAAGTTACATGGAATAACTTTGTCTACCAAAGACAACTACATATACATGTACTTTATGCTGTTCCATTGATAGTAACATTGTTATTACATCTAGCTGGTATGTGTGTTAAATGCAATTTCAGAATTCACAAAACATCTGCCAAATGAAAATATTTAAACACACCATGACATACTGTAGATAACAATACTTTTTTTGAGAATGGATTGATCATTGCCCAAGAAAGCTGATGACCAGTTTACTCACCAGTCAAAAACAGATCAGGGGTAATACTCAGGGGCGTAGCAATAGGGGGTGCAGAGGTTGCGACCGCATCGGGGCCCTTGGGCCAGAGGGGCCCCGTAGGGCCCTCCCTGAACTGCAGTATTAGCTCTCTATTGGTCCTGTGCTCATAATAATCACTTCTACAGATACTTTGAATAGTGGTAATCATTAACAAACTGTTCCCCATCCCCTTCTTGCACCTCTGACACTGTAGTTGCCATTGGCAGGTTTTGGTGCACCGTATCAATTGTTATGAATAGAGTGCTTGGGGGGCCCCATGTAAAACTTGCATCGGGGCCCACAGCTCCTAAGCTACGCCACTGGTAATACTTTATGCAACAGTGAAACTTGGTCAGATTCTTTCTCAAAGCAAATCTGGGACTTTTTTTCAAGCCAAAAATGTAGGTACTTCCCTCAGGAGAGAGAAACCTCTGGATCCTACAGAGTCCCTTCCCTCTTTGTCCCCCCATTCCAGAGCTGGGACCCCAAAATTCCATGGAGCTTACCCGCAATGCGCCAGCATAGATGGCTTGCACATGTGCAGTAGCTCAGAGCAATAGCTTTGGCTTGCCAGAAAAAGCCAAACCCACTCAGCTCCATGCAGAAGCAAGCTATCTGTGCCATGCCAGTTAAGCTCCATCAACAAACTTTGTCGAAGGGCTTGTGAGGATCTCGGTGCTGGAACAGTGTGGAGGAGGGTGGTGGAGGAACCCTCAAGAGAATCCAGAGCCTTCCCTCTCGTGAGGTTAGTATCTAAATTGTGACCTTTTTTTTAGCGTCAGAACCTGACCAAAATCTGATTGCACCCTTGTTCTCACTTTGAACCAATAAACTGTTTAAAATCATCAGACATTTTTCTTGTGGCAAGGCTAATTGGTTCAAAGTGATTGAATTTTCAGAAAACAGTCAACTCAATTATGACTACCTTTAGTTTGACAATATCATTCTAGAATACACCATATTTGAATGACATACCCTACAATAGTCATAGACTGGTCACTCATAGATCTTCTGCCCTGAAGGACCATTACTAAGAAAACATACACCATTCATTTTCACACTTTTGGGACACAGTTCCAATCATTGGGCCTGCCTGATTCACTAATATTTAGACTGCATTGATACTGTATGTAAATGTTAGGGCAAGTTAAGCAGTTTGCATAATGCACATTATGCAGATAGCATACATGCGCTATGCAAACAACATGAACGCTACCCTTAAAACATGTGTTGAGTCATCTAATAATAATGCACATCATTTGAAGAACGCATACATTGTTGCATAACATACTTTTGTCAGCTTTTTAATTGTAAAAAGCCAGAATAATGCAACATGTATACAGACTGTTTCAGACCTCATCAGTGCATGACATGGATTAATATGGCTCTATGTGATGGGACTTAATGTACCCAGAGTTACAGATTGCCCAGCAAGCTCATGTTGAACTAGATCTCCTAGGTGTGTGTAAAGGGCTAAAAAGGACCAAAAAGCCCTCTTACCTCCTTAAAAAAAGAAGGTATTTGCAATTATTCAGGTTGGAACGAGCATATAAGGTCTCCCACAAATGGGCATAAGATACCCCAATGCCAGGCCATTATACAATCAAGTACTGAGTGTATAGTGATGTCTATCTAGCAGAAAAAATAGAATGAAAAAAGAAAAAAAGGAGTGGTGTGGGGAGATTGCAACCTGGCATCCCAGATAAGGGAGAATTTGGTGTCAGCTCCCTGTCTGCGGTATATGGCCTCATGAAAAGGCAGGGCAGAATTTACAGTGTGTATCCAATCAGACAAAGTATGTAACATAGGTTGAATCCAATAACATGTCAACAATTTTCTTGCAAAGCGGAGATAATGGGTAAGATAAAGTCCTTTTTGCCAATATTTAGTAAACATAGTTTAGGGTCAAGGTTCACTGTTCCATCCATCTTGTCATGAAGAAATTTGATGACTTGTTCCCAGTAAATGTTGACCTCAGGATAGGATTTTAAAATTTTAGGAGATGGAAATAGAGACATTTTTCTTTGTTTTTCCCTTTAAAATGCATAGAAAATAAAGTAATTGCTGAAAACAAATACCACCCCCAAAATCCTAATTTGTGGCAAACAAACATGATATAGATCATTTAGCTGTGATAAACAGTGATGCAGTTATGGCCAAATGAATTGGAGAAGTGCTGAAAGGTTAAAATGGCTCTTGGCAGTAAGGGGAAATAGCCTGTGGGGTTAAGTGGTAAAAATAAGAGTGTATACTCTTTTCTTATGATGATTATACATTCCTATTAAATAAACCTAATAATATGAAAAAATATAATTTTATGAAAGAGCAATTTCACCTATCTGATTTTGCCTATAGTCAACATCATGTAGCATAAAAAAAGAAGCCTGGTGTATTTCCACTCTCATCAATTAAAACTCTGCTTGATAACCGGGTTTCTGTATAAAAAAAGGACTCTTCACATTATGTCCTTAGGGTATTATGTATATATGTATGTACAGTATGTATGTATCCTCTAAGGCTCTATTCACACCTACTGTTTTCAAAACGCCGGAAATTTTTGCCAGCGTTTTGCAGGAGTGATTTTTTCCACGATTTCACGCGGAAAAATCACTTAACACTGCGGCGATTTTGGCGCAATTGCGATTTGCGCTTCTATAGCACTGAAACATGATCGCCTGGAAATCGCCTGAAAATGGTGCAGGCTACACATTTGCGTTTGGCGTTTTTGCCCGTTTTGGGCAATTTGTGGCGATTAGCTCAAATCACCCAAGCAAGAAGGGCCCATAGGGTTTCATAAGGCTAGCGCTATCAAAAAGCGATAGCGTTTCAGCGTTTTGCCGAAATCGTGGCACAACACTCTAGTGTGAATGGGGCCTCAAATGTTAAATATAAAGGCCTTTATAGCAATTTCTTTCACAGCTACTTTTGTTGCTGCTCGTCATGTTCAACATCACCTCTTTTGCTTAGATAATTTATTATTATCAAATGTATGGCAAGGTAGAAAAAAGATTTATGGTGTGGCACATCCCATACTGAGTAATGAACACGGGCAGTAAACACAGGTGAAAGCTTCACTGGCCACTATGGCTATGCCTGCGACTGAAAACAACTGTCACTGGATGTGTGCTCCGCTAAGGGTAAGAAGGAACAGTTCAATCAGTTTCAAAGAGATCACAGGAGCGTGCACCTTCCATCCAAGGCTTTATTTCCACATAGGTGACAGTGCAACAATTCAAAGTGCAGCAAATCGCATCAACATGCATAGTCAAATATGAAGTGACGGACCATTGTGGCAGTTCTTACGTGTCCATGCTGTAGTGGGTCAGTGGAAAGGAGGTGGGTGGTAGGCACAGAGGTGGCGAGCGACGGCCGTTTCGCGTCTCCTGACGCTTGGTCACGCTACGTGCCACTGTGGCACGTAGCACGTGGCACGTAGCGTGACCAAGCGTCAGGAGACGCGAAACGGCCGTCGCTCGCCACCTCTGTACCTACCACCCACCTCCTTTCCACTGACCCACTACAGCATGGACACGTAAGAACTGCCACAATGGTCCGTCACTTCATATTTAACTATGCATGTTGATGCGATTTGCTGCACTTTGAATTGTTGCACTGTCACCTATGTGGAAATAAAGCCTTGGATGGAAGGTGCACGCTCCTGTGATCTCTTTGAAACTGATTAATTTATTATTATCATCATTTATTATTTATACATCATTTTGTAATATGTATTTCAACTGCAATAAAAAAATCATGATGTGCTGTCCAAATGATTATTATTTATATAATTTATTTTCAGCTTGTCTGTACACCCACCAGCTGGAGAATACACATGATAGTTCTACTTGCTGTAAATCTGGTGGTACTATTTGCAGTGGAGGTCAGTATTATTGTAAATGAAAATATCGAAGCTGTATGATGGAATACTTCTTTTTGTTTTTTGATAAAAGTAAAAAATGACTAGTATTGATATGACAATAGTGTACTTAGTACTTTCAAAGATGTGGTGCAGTACTTCAAAGATGTGGTGCAGTACTGAGTGATTCTTCCTCCTCTAAAAGGATATGTGACCTTACAGCATGATTAGATTAATTTAACCTCTAAATTATTTCTGATCAATAACGAGATTATGATGCACTAGTATATTTTTCATTTATAAAGCACCAATATATTCCAAAGCACTGTGTAAAGAAGAATAGATATAATGTACACCATAATGTGTAACCATACATGAATAGCACATATCCATGCGATAGGCATGTCTGACAAAACTGTTTTGGATAGAAAACAACATAATGTATAATAAATTCAGATTGGTAGAGAGGGGCAGCATCAGTGGAAGAGGAGGAGAGGTGGATGAGGTGAGCAGCTGAGTACAGAATGGACTGGAGGGAAGTCAATGGGTTGGTAGGTGGGTGGGCCACAGAGGAAGATGTTGCATTAGTTAAGAGTAAGACTATACATGATCAAGGTGTGCACAAGCATTTTTGTAGTATCTTGGTGGTTTGAGGTTATTGGGTTGTTATATACATGTATAGCTATAACAGACAGTGACACATAGAGTGATGGCAGGCGATCAGAGATTTTGAAGTAGAAGATGATAATATATACCGTATATGTCCTTTCTTGACTGGAATCTCATTTTTAGGAGCTCATCATGGATAACAGAGCTCTCTGGAGGATTTTGAAGAAATGTCTAAGATTAAAGCCTGGCAGCAAGTATAAAAAGCTTCAAGCAACATTGGCAGGAGACACAGAATGGCCACCAATTGGAGAAACAATATATTGCAGCAAGATGACTAATCTCCAGAGCAATGAATACACCAACCCAGCTTTCCAACAAGATGAGGTTCCAAATGGCGTATGTTCACATAATGTGCAAGTCATTTAGAGACAATAAATGCATGCCACTTTCTTTATGCATCTATACCCAACAAAATCTGTTGATAGACTTGGTGCAGTGCTGGGTTAGGGCAGAACAGCCTGCATAGTTCTGTTTTTTTACTGTGGAATATGCACTTTATACTAAAGCCAAGCCACAACCCTGGCGTCAGCAGCTACAAATCAGCAGCAAATAGAACCAAAGAGCAAAAACTACTGACTTCCGTAAAGTCAACAATGGCAACATCCATCATTCCTTTGTGGTAAGTTATCTTTAAAAAAGGCAAAAATTCAAAGCAAAAAAGGCTACACTCTGCAGCAAACTGTACACCAATTAGAAAGTGATCAAAGTAGAGAGCTGCCATTAAATCTGCTGATAGGAATTGACTAGAGACTATAAAATGAAGTTTGGAGAAGGTTGCATGAAATCTTTTTTTCATACTAGCATTCAACAATCTTAAAGAGACTCAGATATGAGTCTTCCTGCTGTTTTTTTTACTTACCTGGGGCTTCCTCCAGCCCCATAAGCATGGATGTGTCCCTCGCCGTCCTCCCCTGGTAAATGGCTCAATGACATCAGCGGCGGACCTTCTGCGCGTGTGTGGACCCCTGCTGATGGTACTCAGTCAGACTGAGTCCGACTGAGCGCATACCGGGAGTTGACTGCGGCTGAACGGAGGACTGCCGGAGGACGGTGAGGGACACATTCATGCTTATGGGGCTGGAGGCAGCCCCGGGTAAGTAAAAAACAGCAGGAAGACTTATCTCTGAGTCTCTTTAAGGCCTGTTTCGGCGGGGCAATGCGATTGGATGTTCGCATAGTTCCGCAACGCTAAAAATAGCCTTCAGGGATTTCCGCGTTAATACATGGTAATCCCCCTTCTGGCTCAAATCCAAATAGGAAGTGAGGCCCTCTAGCATTCACTTCCTGTGGCCGAAATAAGAAATGTGCGGAAGTCTATTATCAAAATATGCCTTCACGCATGTGCGCCGCAAGGCAAAACCCTGCATAGCCATAGTCTTACATGACTTCCGATCCCCGGCACGTCGCCCTGCATGCTGCCCGACAATGCACAGATGCTCTTGCGTCAGATGTGATGCTTCCGGCACATCACATCACATCTAGTGTGAAAGGCTCCAGAGAATTTTGTTGGCCAAGAGTCACCCTACGGTAAAAAAGGGTAACCCATCGCAGTGAAAACATCCTAGTGTGAAAGGGCCCTGAAGGAGAAGCTTACTCTTTGCCTTGGCCATTTACATACAGCCTTACAAGACTTTTAAATGTGGATAAGAGGGGGAAATTTCCACCTGGAGAAAAGGGTAAAGCTTTAAGGAGTACTGCATTCTGGGTATTTTGTTCTCAGGTAAGACCTGCAGTAAAAAGTGCAGAGCAAAATAAGAAGTTTCTAAGATGTAGCATAACTACCTTTTAGTCCTTCAGAGAAGTCTCAAAAGTATTCATTTTAGTAATAAGGTTGACTTAATGAGGAACTCCAGTGAAAATAATGTAATAAAAAAGTGCTTCATATTTACAATTATTATGTATACATTATTTAGTCAGTGTTTGCCCATTGTAAAATCTTTCCTCTCCGATTTATATTCTGACATTTATCTCATAGTGACATTTTTACTGCTGGCAGGTGATGTAAGTGGAAGGAGATGCTGCTTGCTTTTTTGGCAGTTGGAAACAGCTGTTGTTTCCCACAATGCAACAAGACTCCCATAGTGTGATGTCAAAACCATGGTCCTGACATCACACTTTGGGAGGGGTTTCACCACAATATCAGCCATACAGAGCCTCCTGATGATCCGTTTGTGAAAAGGAGTAGATTTCTCATGTAAAAGGGGGTATCAGCTGATTGGGATGAAGTTCAGTTCTTGGTTACAGTTTCTCTTTAAATTTTATTCTACTGAGAACTTTGCCCTGTGGATTTATCACAAATTGCTACTACAACTGCACTGTGGATTACAATAAGTCATCTCTACCTATTTGTCCTAAAAAAAACCTTCTTGGTGACGTTGCTTGCTGATGAAAATAGTCTTGCTGTATGCAAACCTATTGCTTTTTATCATTCATGAACTCTGGGAGCTAATAGCCTTCTGTCATGGTCAGAGACAATAGTATACTGTAAACAAGGCTAAATGGAAATTACAATAAGCTTTTTGCTTGAAATTGCAGCCAAAAGCGCTAGTGGCCTGTACCTGGGAGGCTGAACTGCTGGACAAGTGTACAGTTCAGCCGTCTGTGCAAAAGGGGCCTAACACTTTTTTTCGTGTATTATGTTTAAATTGTAATGTTTATGCAATTTATGCTGAAACATCTCTTTTGTGTATACTTCTGTTATAAAAAAAAATAAAATGATTTAAAACATCCATTTAATGTCCAATTGATTTTGTGTAGACATTGTTCCTAAGATGCACAGGGCAGATGCTAGGGTGAAGATGAGGATTAGTGAGTGAAGTTAAGTATTTTTTGTTATCTTCACATAGCTAAATATGCCTCAAACACTCAAGGAATTACTCTCCAATGGTGAAGAAAATTGAAGCACTCACTCTCTGTAACAGGGCCAGCGCCAGCATCGAGGGAAAGGGTGCAATTGCCACAGGGCTCAAGAGCCTGTAGTGCCCTCCCAACAAGGTGTTTCCCCCCCCCCCCCCACTTAACTATTGCTCCATGGGGCCCCTGCAGAGTCTTCGGCAGAATAGTGCTTCACCTTGGTCAATCAAAATTGGAAACTGCACATGCGCGGCCCCTATCGAAAGAATGAACTGTGCGTGTGCAGAATGCTCACGGTGACAGGCTCATGAGCAAGTCAAGCGCTGAGTGGCCGCGCATGCGCAGTTCTGCACAACTCCTCAGGTAGTCGTCAGCTAACGTAGCCACAAGCAGAAGAACGGAGGAAGCCCAAAGGGCGCTGAGACCTCATGGACTGCGAGGGGCTGGAAGAAGCCCCAGGTATGCTTTTTGCCATTTTTGAGTCCTGCTCAGGATCCATTTAAACTACACCTGAAGTGTAATTTGTAACTTTGGGCAGCATGGTGGCATAGTGGTTACCTCTCTTGCCTTGCAGCGCTGAGTCTCCAGTTCAAATCCCAGCCAGTAATTTGTGATATCCGGTAAGCGCTCAGAATCAGTCTACGCACAAATGTTCACAAGCAATAGGCAATCCACAGCAGGTAAAGCAGAAATCTGCAGGGCAATGATTGCCCGCCCCCAACATAAAGAGACTCACCAGCAGGGCCGGGCCGAGGCATAGGCTGGAGAGGCTCCAGCCTCAGGGCACAGTGTAGGAGGGGGTGCACAATTCATTCAGCTGTCATTCCTAATTGTGTATGAAGCAGAAAGAAATAAGAAAAGGGGATACATAGCAGTGACTGCCAGCCAGATAACTAGATATTGAGGTGTTGGGGAGGTTGTGGGCCCTGTGGCTAACAGCAATCAGTGTGTGACGGCTGGGGTGGGAGGGATAGGGGGCGCACTTTGGTGTCTCAGCCTTGGGTGCTGGAGGACCTTGGCCCTGCTCTGCTCACCAGATGGTATGGCCAGATTGGGCCCGACTTCGCTTTAGGGGTATAGGCCACCCCTCGGCCTCTCAGGCAACCTCCACAGCTCAGCGAGCTCCACCTCCGGTTTCCTCCGTGGGCAGTCTCTTGCTGTTACCTCCAGATGAAAAATATAAAAGATGCTTCACATAGCGTAAGAGTGTTTAACCTCCCTGGCGGTTTTGTTTCATGTAAAGCTACCAGAGTGGTAGCTACATGAAACACCACTAGAGGGCGCATGTGTCCCTCTAGTGCGATCGTCGCCGGCACTAATAGCAAACAGGGGAGCGCGTATATAACGCGTTCCCCTGTTTGGCTTCTCCTGTCGCCATGGTGACGATCGGAATGACGTCATGGACGTCAGCCGACGTCCTGACGTCAGGCACACCCGATCCAGTCCATAGCGCTGCCCGGAACTCATTGGTCCGGGCAGCGCAGGGCTCTGGCGGGGGGGGGCCCTCTGTTGCCGCTGCGTGCGGGCGATCGCCGCAGAGCGGCGGCGATCAAGCTGTGCGCGCGGCTAGCAAAGTGCTGGCTGCGCGCACAGCACTTTGAATGGGCCAAATCGCCCCACCAGGGCCGGAGAAATCCTCCTGCGCGGCATAGCCCGAGCTCAGCTCGGGCTTACCGCCAGGGAGGTTAAGGGAATGGTTCCCACTTTTAGTAAACATTTTTTAAAAACAAAGCCGGGCGGAGCTACGGAGCGGCGCAACATCTGACGTCACTGGACGCAGTGACTGGTCGTTGTCAATTGAGTTAGTTGGCTATAGCCTAAAGCAGCGCAGCTTAATGAGAGGAGCGCGAGCTCAGCACACGCTATGCTAAGGTAGTGCAGCATAGCGTGCGTTGGTAAGTTATGCACACTCCTTGTAACTAACGGCTGCTCCACTCGTCCCGCCCTGAGCCTCGTCTTGCCTAGAATGTGATCCCAGCACTTTGATTGGCCCAATAGGCTCTCTGTCACTTGACAGGCAGCCTATTGGGCCAATGAATGTGCAGCGCAGCTTGATAAATCAAGCCCTAATTCTGCTGGAATATTTATCAGCATGCAGGAAATAAACATTGATAAATTCGTTAGGTTCCAGTGGCACCACCCTATCACATGTACACATCCAATTTTGAATGGCCAATTTTACCACCTCTTTGTAGTATGAAGGCCAACAGATTTTAAATACTATGAACAGCTTGTGTAGGTAAGCATTATAGTACGTGGAGGTGGTAAAATTGGCCAGCGAATTAAAATTGGAAATGTGTACCAAGTTTTAGGCTGTCTATTCATGGGTGAGAATTTAGTGGGTGTGCATCACAGAAGGTAGCAGGGGGAGGAAGGACACCAACTACAATATAAAGAAAACCTGAAGTGAGAAGAATATGGAGGCTGCCATATTTATTTCCTTCTTAACAATACCAGCTGCCTGGCAGTCCTGCTGATCTATTTGGCTGCAGTAGTGTCTGAATAAAACTAGAAACATGCATGCAGCTAATCTTGTCAGATCTGACAATAATGTCAGGCTAACCTGATCTGCTGCATGCTTGTTCAGGGTATATGGCTAAAATTATTAGAGGCAGAAGGCAGAGTGGAGGGGGGAACAAGGGAGAGCACGAGTGGCGGAGTAGGGATGGTCAGAAATGTCCATTTTTGATTCAGCGGAAATTCCAATTTCCGCCAATGCTAATTTCTGTTTTTCTGATTTTCCGTTTTTCAATTTCCGACGAGTATTTCATTGGTCATTTTTCAATAGTTTTTTTTAATAAGATCTGATTTTATGTTATCTGTGATTGTAGCAATTCTCTTCCATTTCATGAGAGGTCACTAGACATCCACTTTCTGACTGTTTTACTAGGATTTAATAATTGATTTCATCCAGTACAGCAGTGCTAGCAAATATTTAATCTAGTTGTTTATATTATATAGGCTGTGCATCGGATCATACTCAACTTATTGTGCAAGCTAAGACTTAAGCCATTATATAGATTGAAACATAGTAGTGTGAAATTATTTAATGTTTGATTATCTGCAATAAAGAAGATTTTATTTCATATACAGTAATTGCAGATTGAACTACAAGGCTAATTCTGAAACTCTGCACACTTTTCCATAGCACTTAGTATACCTGCACTGTTGCTCATTTGAGCTGACTCTACTGTATCAGATGCTAAAACAGGATTAAACTTAACCAGTTGTTGTATATTGGCAGAGGCGTAGCTATAAGTGGGCAAGGGGGGAGGGGCATATGTCCTGTGAGGGCGCTCAGCACAGCTGCTGCACCCCCATGTGCGTGAGAGGCGGCTTGCTGATTGCCCAAAGTGCCCCTTCTTCTCTCCCTCCCTCTGCAGAGGAGTGCAGAAACGTTAACAGCAGCAGAGAAGGGGAGCACATCTAGCTATGTAAACAGTGGGAATGGAGGCACATACACAGTATAACATAGGAGGAACTTATTGGCCCATACATTGAGTATATTACTCCTGGCCCTTATGTCAGTCAATATAAACTTTACCAAACTCTATCATATTGAAAGGAGAGACAAGTAAGGTCCATTTTTTGGTTGTGTGGTCCCTTGATCCTTAAGGAGGAATGTGCATTTATGTATGCCAATTACTTAGTAGAGGCTGTCAGGGGGAAGTTGGTGAGATACAATATGGAATATAAGGGGTTACTGTATTGTATCATTAATTTGTATTATCTTCTGTTAACTTTTCATGACCTCACTGGGTGGAACAGAAGATAAGGTATTTGATTAATACGGCTCCTGGCGGAAGGTAGTCAGAAGCGTGGCTGTGTAAGTGAGTGTATTTTAGATGGGCATTGTACTGGCCTAAGGATCTTAGTAGATATAGGTGAGTTTTGTATTCTAAAATATCATACTAGTAATAGTCTAATCTTAGGTTTGGGAAACGTCTAAAACTAATGTGGGAGTCAGATATACTCAGTTTACTAACAATTATCCCCCCCCCCCGCAAAAAAAAAAATGGTAGCTACAGGGGTGTCAGCTACCACAAAAACATTATATCTAGAATATCTAATGGCCGAAAGGTTACTAATCTAGAACTGAACTATAAGTACCATATGCATACCAAAACCTAATAGAAAAGAAAGTGATAGAGGAAATATAGCAAGGTGATATAAAGTGGGTATCTCTGCATCAGATTATTGACTCCATTGGTTAGGTAACTCAAAATGTATTTTTTTGTGGAGAGAGCCTACTCTTACATTTTGCACATCTAGCTGTCTAAAGGGGGGCACAACTGGCTATGTAAAGGGGGGCACATCTGGCTATTAGTGATGTAGTGAACATGAAATTTTCAGTTCCAGAACCTTGAACGCAAATTTCTACTAAATACATTCCTACTTATATGTGTGGTAGGTCAGAAGTGGGGGGAAAATAACTTATAGTAGAATCTGGAAGCTGCTTAATTTTCTTTTCTAAACTTCTAGGTTCTTACTGTATGTAATATTCTTTTTTATACGTTTATACTCTTCCAGATTTTTTTATCTATTAAGTTATCTTAATTCTTCTTTGATCTCAGGTTGGATTTTCCTGTCTTATTTTGTTTTATTCCTCTCTTCTACTGTCATCTTTTCTTTTATCAAGACATTTAAAAGAAAAAGAAAAAGCATACAAATAATAATGGTGAAGAACAGATAGAAAATTAAAATGAGAAAAAAGACATGTTTTAAATCTATTATTATACTAAAATGTTTTATTTTATTCTGAATACAATTTATTTTGAACCCCTTTTTTGTAAAAAGGTAGTGATTAAGAATCTTTGGAAGTGAGAAAAAAGACACAAGGACACCGGGAGCCCAATATCGTGTAGTATCGTCTGGTTAATGTTGGAAAAAGTAGTATAGATATACTCACAACAAGTGTGGGTTGCAATCCAAGCAACCACTGTTATGCGCATGTGAGAAAGTACCGTCCTCACTCGGCCTTTTTACAGGAGTTGGTATGGTGGTCACAGCTCCAAAACAAAATAATAAAAAAATAGTCTTTAGCTCAAATGAGGTTCAAGACTAAGTAAGTTCCTCTTTGGGAGGCTACTGTCAGTACTAGGGGGAGAGTAGGAGGCGCCCAAGGTATCAGTAATCACTCTATAGATAGGTAAGAGATTCTTACCTTAATTGCTAAACTTGTGCGCGGACAGTGACACAGGCGGCTGGGTGCAGGCACTAAAATTTGACCTGATGAAGCGTATTGCATCCGCGAAACGCGTTGTCTGAATGTGCATAATAAAATCTGCTATTTTTAACGAAAAATTTGCATTCTTGAAGCTAGACCTCATTAAGGTAAGAATCTCTTACCTATCTATAGCGTGATTACTGATACCTTGGGCGCCTCCTACTCTCCCCCTAGGGATTAAGAATGACCCTTTTATTTATTTCTACATTAAAAAAAGGGGTTACCAGATTCTACCATAATCGAATCTGGGAACTGTGTTAAAACCGTTGATGGAGGACCAAATAAAAGGAAGAAGTCCTCCTGAACGTGTCGTGCTCTAAAGAGGAACAGGATTGCCCAAGAGAGGAAAAGCAAGGGTAGTCAGTGTCTGTGGTCAGTCATGCAGAACCAGGTTTTAAAGATGGGTCAACAGTGCATGCACAAAAACTGGTGCCATCTCCAGCTGCTTACTGTGAGCTTGAAGTGGGTTTAAACTTGAAATTAAAAATGTGTTCCTAAACATTGAGCACAGTGAAAACAAATATGAAACACTATATGACTGGTCATTTGAATGCATATTTACACCTCAATGAAGCTGATAATGTTGCTGTCTCCAGGACAAATTAGCAGAAAGACTTGTAATTAAGTAATTAGTGAGTAAATAAAGGAAAGACAGTTCTATGCATACCTCCTTGATACAGCAGAAACTGTTCTGCCTTGTTTACACAGCTGTAGCAGTGCAGCTCAGTGAATCAAGCCCATTGTGTGGTACCACCACCACTTGGGATTTTTGCATACCTCTACCACCTGCACTTCCACCTAATATACTCCACCTCTGCCTCCCCCTAATTGCCCTCCTTTTTCAAGGCTTTTTAAAAGGACCACAACTCTACACTATTAACACCATCATCTGAACCTCCCAAGTCTGACAGACCATACAGTACTGAACAAGCAAAATAGTGCTATGTCGTGCCGAAAATTGCACAGTATGAATACGAAGAAGCAACCACATGTGACCACTGCTGTCTCGGGCTCAGCAGACCGGGGCTGACAATTCGCTGACCAAAAACAAGTTTTTGCCAGGTAAAGTCCTGAGTGAAACCAGGTTGACCTTCTTGATAGCTTGTTTGCCAGGCATAGCTCTCAGCTGTTTACAGCCTTTTTTGTCACCCCAGACAAATAATCTTGTGTCAAGAACACTCTCTAAAAAAATAAATAAATAAAAAGAAAAAGACAAGCGCACACTAGATAATATAAACAATGTGCCTTATAAGGTGGATGCATAATACAGACAGTCCCTGCCGATCCTGTTGCATTTCGGTACACAATCCCTTCCTGCACTCCCACAGCCAAGCGTGTAAATGCAGAGGAAATTTCAGCAGAAACTATGCACTCACCTGTCCACCAGAGTCCAGTGCTGCTTCTGCTTGTCAGCTCATCGCCCAGCCTAGTGCCTGGCATCTTTTACTGCATGTAGCTTGATTACACGCAACATGAGGAGAGTGAGGTTCCAGCACTTGAGGGAATAGGAGAGAGACAGGATGGTTGCACAGGCACAGCACTGGATTCCAGCGGGGAGGTGAAAGCACAGCTTTTTCTGTGCTATGCTATGCATTTATACACTGATCTGGGGCAGCACAGTAGGGAGACAGGGACGGATAGTGGCACAGGACAGAAGGAGACACAAAGGGTAGCAGAAGAAGGCACAATGGGGGACAGGAGGAGGCACAGAGGGATGCACAGGGGGCAGAGGTAGCACCCAGAAGGTGGCACAAGAGGATAGAAGTAGGCTTAGGAGGACAGAAAGAGGCACAGGGGACAGAAGGAGGTACAAGGGGACTGAAGGAGGCACAAAGGGGGGCAGAAGGGGGTGCAGGGAGCAGAAGGAGTCGCAGAGGGGAGACAGTAGGAGGTGCAGGAAGGCAGTAGGAGGCACAGGGGGACAGAAGGAGGCACAGGTGAACAGAATATTGCGCAGAGGGACACACAGGGCAGAGGTTGTACAGGGAGACTAAAGGAGGCACAAAGAGACAGAAGGAGGCACAGAGGGGGACAGAGGGACACACAGGGAGGCAGAGGTAGCACAGGGGGAGTGAAGGAGGCACAAGGGGAAAGAAGGAGGCACAGGGGGACTGAAGGAGACACAGAGAGACAGAAGGAGGCACAAAGGGGAGAAAAGAAGGCACAAAGGGGAACAGAAGGAGAACCAGGAGGACAGAGTAATGCACAGGGAGAGGGTACAGAGGGAAACAGTGGTTGCTTCTTGCAACTTACCCTATACGGACCTTGTGATATCTGTTCTCCAGGGACTGATAAGGCTGCTGCTTATCAGGACACCAAACTTTCTGTGGGAGGCAAGGCTTCTGTCAGGGGTGGAGCTTCTTTCAGTGACGGTGCTTAATCCAGGGGCATGGCAGCCCCCCAGGACCACACTAATGGCACTCCGGGCAATGGCCTGTAATCCATTTGGATTAAAAATGGCCCTGGCTCACAACCATACCTTGACTGAGTCTGTCAGGAGGGCCCCTGGGTTAATTTTTCCCAGGGCCTCATTGTTACTAGTACTGGCCCTGCATGTAAAGCCACACACCACTACTGGCTGTATTCCACTCCTGAATCTTTTTCTATAGTTTTTAATAGTTACTAGTAGATTGGTGCTCATTGGGCAAGGTGAAAGTCAGAGGAAAGCAGAATGTAGCAAAACCTGCTAGCAGATTGGTGTATGTTGGGAACAGTTAAAGTTGGGCACAGTAAAAGTCGGAGAAGAGTTTACGGTGCAGGAAAGTGTACATTGCAGCTAGGGATTGCTGTGACATACTACATGTGTGTGTGTGTGTGGATGGTGAGGTTTTTTAAGTTTCTGTCATGCCTGGTACACACCATGCAATTTACCCATCAAAACGACCGGAAATTTGCATCTGTTTGATTTGCTTTCTGATTCTGATCAAGTAAGGGATAGATTTTGTGCAGTAGTGATCTCAAAATCGATCCCTTTCTCAACCGAAACACGATGGGACGTGTTAGAAATTATCAAATGATGGACAATTTTCCATTGATCTGACGTAAAAAATGTATGGTGTGTACCAGCCTAAAAGTTAAGGATCTTGTGTTAGTGGACAATTTACAGTGCAAGGAAAAAGTGCTGCGTAGATATAGAAGCCCTAGTAGTGCTAGTCCTGAAGGGTTAAAAAAATAAACATTTATTTAATGTTTCTATATAATAGTGAGTATGCATTTTTACTTTTTGGCCACAAGATGGCACTACACTTAATTCAGAGTACTGTGAACAGTACACACAGAAGTATTAAGTGTAAGTGTTTTACTGATCTATGCAAATGAATGCTGGCATCTCTTTCATTCATCACAGGCCTGTGATCTGGTTTGGGAACAGCTGTTTCCCATTCACAAATCACGGAAAGGCGGGATCGCAGCGGAAATGAACACAAGCGGCGAGGTAAATAAACAGGTATGCATATCTATGTCCCTTGCTGTTAAGTGACGTATCTAGTGGCATAAATATGTGTACCAGCGGTGTGAAACTGGTTAAGCAGATTTTGCTATGTATGTGATCTAAACACACTGTTACCCATGCAAACTTATGAGACCTACAAACCTAGAGACCCATTCTGGCCATTGCAAACAATAGTGTTATTCATTCCTGTCTACTCAAAATAGCCAGGAGCTAGATGGATGGCCACATTTTCAAGGATTCTAGAAATGGTTGGTTTTTTGATGCTGAATCTTTGCCTTCATCTCCTCTCTGTAATATATTTCTCCATTACCAGTTCCAGTAGCAGAAACGTTATTACACAATAAGGATAAAGGTGATTCCAAGAAGCTGCTTTATTACCAATTAATGTCTTGCAAATTTATGACTCTATTTCCAAATGTGGAACCTCAGTAAGTGATTCAGTGCCAATAGAAACAAACGTGACATCCTCATCGAATGGCTTCTTCTGCTTGTGATCTACACTAGCACAAGTTTATACATTTTGCATATTTATCCAGTAGTCTTCTAAAAGCAGGAGAGAACAGGAAGAGGAAGTGGATGAGTATAGAGGCTCCAGTGTCGGCACCCATTTTTAAGCTCTGCCCCTTCCCACACACACATACTTCCCACATTTGGCCTTTGCTTTCACCTCCACACACTAATAGGTCCTGTGAGACCCCCAACCTCCACCTGTGCACACTCCCATGAGAAGTTCCGCCCACCATATAGGATCAAGTCATATTCTGTAGAGAGACAGAAATTACTATACTCTCATGCAGGAAACTTCAGTAATCAATGTTTCTCCCTGCACTCTGCTGACTGCCATCAACTCACAAAACACTATACACCAATAGTCACAAAACCTGCCCCCTGCACCTTGCCATCAGGCCACTATACATCAATAGTCACAATACTTGCTCCCTGCACCCTGCCATCAACTCACAATACACTATACACCAATAGTCACAAAACCTGCTCCCTGCACCCTGCCATCAGCCCACTATACATCAATAGTCACAATACTTGCTCCCTGCACCCTGCCATCAGCCCACTATACATCAATAGTCACAATACTTGCTCCCTGCACCCTGCCATCAACTCACAATACACTATACACCAATAGTCACAAAACCTGCTCCCTGCACCCGGCCATCAACTCACAATACTGTATACATCAACAGCCACAAAATCTCCACCCTGCCATCAGCCCACTTTACATCAGTAGTGACAAAACCTGCTTTCTGCACCCTGTCATCAACTCACAATACAGTATACATCAATATTCACAAAACCTGCTTCTTGCACCCGGCCATCAACCCACAATACACTCTATATCAACAGTCACAAAACCTCCACCCTACAGCTTACCCCTTCCAACACCCGACACCCACAGTTCCTCAAGTGCAGCCATATTTAGCCTTTGCATCCACCTTCACACACTGATAGGTCCTGTGAGACCCTCACACTCCACCTATGCACACTCCTATTAGAAGTTCCGCCCACCATATAGGATCAAGTCACATTCTGCAGAGCGACAGAAATCACTAGACTCTCACACAGGAAACATCAGTCATGGATGTTGCTCCCTGCCATCAACCCACAATACACTATACATCAACTTTCACAAAACCTGCTCCCTGCGCCTTGCCATCATCAACCCACAATACACTATACATCTATGTAGTCACAAAATGTACAGTAACATCCATACATCCATTTATAGTCCCACTTCTACATTATATACTCACATAACATACATGTATACAAAAGCACCACATACAAATACCAGAAAACAGTGGACACATCTAGGTAAAATGAAACAATACAATTCCTCTCATATAGCAACTTAATATACTTTAAATTATGCTTGATATACCTCAACAGACACCAATACAAAAACACTAAACATAGTAAAATTTATTTTGTGAACAATTTTCAAAATTAATAATTCACACACACACCTGTGACATACAAGATGAACAATTGGCATACAGTTACATTAACCACTTCCCAAACACAGGTTTTTTCTCCTTAAAAACCAGAGCAATTTTCGCATCATGTTCCTCCCATTCATTCACCAATAACTGAATTGTTACTTATCACACTGTAGTGATCTATATATATTGTTTGTTTGTTTTTTTGCCACAAATTAGGCTGATACTTTTTGCTAAGAATGATTTTCTTTTATATGCATTTAAAAGGGAAAAATAAGAAAAAAAATAATTATTTCTCAGTTTCAGCCATTATTGTTTCAAAACAAAATGTGCTATGATCAGGGCAGTTCCCAGGCTAAATAACACCCAGGGCAATGGTGTCAAAATTGCCCCCCATGGCCGATGGACCTGCACACCTATACCACACCCCAAGTATAGGTAGTCAGGTATGGGTGAGCCCAGTGTAGGTAGCCAGGCATAGGTGTCCCCAGTATAGGTAGCCAGCTATAGGTGATCCAAGTATAGGTGAGCTAGGTATAGGTGCAACGAGTATAGTTTAGCTTGGTATAGGTGCTGCCAGTATAGGTTAGCTAGGTATAGGTGCCTTCACTATAAGACAAGACAAATAACATTTATATTGCACTTTCCTCAAAGCACCAGAGCTGTAGCCACAAGGACACACTCTATAGGCCGTAGCAGTGTTAGGGGGGCTTGCCTAAGGTCTCCTACTGAATAGGTGCTGGCTTACTGAACAGGAAGAGCAAAGAACCGTCTCCTGTGTCAGAGGTGGAGCCCTTAACCATTATACCATCCACCTAGTATAGATAGCTAGGTAGCTAGGTAAATGTGCAGCCAGTAAAGGTTAACTAGGTATACGTGCCTTCAGTATAGGTAGCTAGTTATAGGTGCCTTCAGTATAGGTGTCTAGGTTAGCTAGGTAAAGTTGCAGCCAGGGTGCCTTCAGTATAGGTTGCTAGGTATAGATGCAGCCTGTATAGGAAAGCTAGGTATAGGTCCCCCCCCCCTATATAGGTGATGGATATTTTAATAATTACAAACCTTTATTTATAAAAATAACAGTAATATACACACATGGCATACATATTACAAAGTCCCTAAGGTAACTATTTATGTATTATTTATTTTTAGGATAATCATTATGGAGTAGTTTTGGTGGGTTGATTCACTAAGAACAATAGCGTGATTAACCTCCTGTTATTCGCGCTATGTAATCCTGCACACCTTAATGCATGCTATTGGCAGCATAGCGTACGTTATTAAATTTGCTCAGCTTAAATTTTGCTGTGCATAGTAAGCATTAGTAACTTACACCAGTGAAGCGACAGATCACCTGCTTTTTTTACTTGACAGGCAACCTATTGGGCCAATCAAAATGCAGGGATCTCATCCTTTGAAGCCACTGGACCGGAAGGGGCTCAGGGCAGGATGAGCAGAGCACCCGTTATGAAGATGTAACAGGTGATCTGTCGCTTCACCGGCATAAGGATTAGGCTATAGTTAGTGAAAATTAGGTCACTGGCACTGCACACACCACAGCAGCTAATCTTGAAAGGACTGAATATTCAGTTCTGTGTTTATACAGTGCTTTATTGAATGTTTGAACAAGATTAATGATAAAAAGTTGATAACTGAATGATTTACCCATATAACAAATGCATTCAAAGGTCATTTAAAGCTGACCTAAACACTCTCAATAAAGTTTAATCTGAGGTCTTACTTTGACTGCCAACATTGTAGCAATATTTTTCAAAGTGTTTTTAACCTCATACCTAAACACAAAAGTTTTGAAGGTAACAGGATGATACCATTTATTAGCCAACTTAAGAAATAAAGTAAGCTCTCGGCTAATTAGCCTTCTTCAGACTCGATTCCTGTATGCCAACAAGATGTTAGAATACACAGCTTATATATATTGAACATTATGTATACAAGCTGTGTATTTTAGCATTTTGTCAGCATACAAGAATTAAGTCTGAAGAAAGCTTATTATTAGCCTAAAGCTTACTTCCCCTTCTCTTAAAGTGAACCTGAACTCTTGCACAGGACATAAGGAAAACAGAGAGAAATGCATCCTGTATGTATTTAGAGAGATTAGCTTGTCTAATTGCCCCTGATCTGTGTCTAATCACAAATTGTTATTTGATCCCTCTGCAGTGCCAGCTGACTGCCACGGTAGATAAGCTCATGTGAAAGCACGGATGTTAAAAATATGTCTGTTTCAATAAAAGCAGAAAGTAGACAAACTGCAGATTTATTGCAGGATTTGTATTAGCTGTAACAAAGAAATGTTTTTCTTTAAAGGTTATTCTGCTGTTGCTTATCTTTTAAAGCAGAGAAGCAGTTCTGAGTTTAGCTCTGCTTTAAGTTAACCAATAAATGGTACCATCTTGATTCTAAACGTCCTGCTTTTATCGATGGCTAACACAGTACAATAATCTACTGCTACTACTATACCTAAGCAGAATCACTCTATTTAATCTAGGCATTCTTTGAATGTACTGTAGTTCTGAATCATGGATGCCATGTTTGTTTGGTGTTAAAGTGACTCCACAGAGAGGAAAATGTTACTGAAACAAGAACGGCCCCATGCGGCACTCTGGTCCTGATTCAATTAACTTCTCTCTTGAGTTTTCTTACAGAGATCTTATCTACAAAATATCTTTTTATCACCTAGTCAATAAAAAAGTACTAAAAAGTAAGAAACTTAAAATGTAACTTAAAGGAATACTGTAGGGGGTCGGGGGGAAATGAGTTGAACTTACCCGGAGTTTCTAATGGTCCCCGGCAGACATCCTGTGCCCGCGCAGCCACTCACCGATGCTCTGGCCCCACCTCCAGTTCACTTCTGGAATTTCTGACTTTAAAGTCTGAAAACCACTGCGCCTGCATTGCTGTGTCCTCGCTCCCGCTGATGTCACCAGGTGCGTACTGCGCAGGCCCAGTATGGTCTGCACCTGCGCAGTACGCTCCTGGTGACATCAGCGGGAGCGAGGACACGGCAACGCAGGCACAGTGGTTTTCAGACTTTAAAGTCATAAATTCCAGAAGTGAACTGGAGGTGGGGCCGGAGCATCCGTGAGTGGCTGCGCGGGCACAGGATGTCTGCCGGGGACCATTAAAAGCCCTGGGTAAGTTAAAGTGAACCTCCGGACTAAAAATCTACTCAGCAGAACTGCAAAGGCTTGGTGTTTCTTTAAAGGGGCACTATTGCTAATCTGCTTATTTTAAGACTCTTTAACATAAATATCGTGCAGTTACTGTGCTCAGCGCAGCCACATACAGCGCAGGACAGCGCCGTATGGCTCTATGTTTATGCACTGCCCGGAAAGGACTACTTATGGGAAGCTGGCAAAAGCCGAAGTCGGGTTACCAGGGCGACGGACAACAATAGGTGTCCGTGTCTTTGCCAGCCCTGGTAACCCGACGTCAGCTTTTGCCAGCTTCCCATAAGGGGTCCTTTCCGGGCAGCGCATAACTATAGAGCCATACGGCGCTGTCCTGCGCTGTACGTGGCTGTGCTGAGCACAGTAACTGCACGATAGTGCAGTTAGAAGTTTGAAAGAGCATAGCTGAGCTGATAGATGAAAACCAATGGCAGCTCAAGCAGCAGTTACAGCTGGATCCCCCTACTACATAATGGATTAGCCCAGTCGGCGTCAGAAAGGTAAATCTGCCGTCGTGACTACCTGGCTATCAGTGGGTATTGGTAGTGTGGAAATACCTTTTGGTCAGTGTTCATACTTGTCAGTAACATTGCTTTACTAACACATATTTATGTTAAAGAGTCTTAAAATAAGCAGATTAGCAATAGTGCCCCTTTAACAGTTTCACAGCATCAGAACTTTGTTTTTCTTACCAAGCATTATTTTTAGCTGCATTTTTAGCTAAGCTCCACCCATCAAAGAAAAAAAGCCCAGGCTTTTTTTCCCTGATGCTGTGCAGAACATGATGGGATTTGCTATGTTGTTGTTCACGTTGCCTAGCAACTGGGAAGGGTGATCAGCACACAGGACAGTTGGAACTGTGTCTCACGCTGTCACCTCCTTTCAACCAAAAAGATGGCTGCCATCAGGAAATCAAACATTTGCCTGTTCTTTTAAAACAAGGTGGGTAAGAGATTATTTTACCTATCTATTTTAATTAACATAACTAATGTAACTTAATGACAGTATGTTTGTTTAGGCTGGAGTTGCTCTTTAAACTCATTTTCCCCCGACCCCTCCCCCCCTACAGTATTCCTTTAAGTTAATTTGGAAAACTTATTGTAAGGGCTGGTGCACACTGCACACCAAGAGTGGTTCTGAGCGTGTTTAAAAACGCTTTCTGTTTGAAAACCGCTTGGCTAATGTATTTCAATGAGATGGTGCACACCAGAGCGATTTGTTTTTTCCCCAAACGTAAACTCGGGTCCTGCAGAATTTTTCCAGATTTCTGAGGCGATTCTGCCTCAATGTTAAGTATAGGAAAGTGAAAAATCGCTCTGAAAAGCGCTAGATCAGAGCAATCTTCCAAGCGTTTTTGTTATAGAAGCTGTTCAATTACAGCTCTACAGTAACAAAAAATACAATATGCTACATCAAAACGCTTAAAAAAAAAGCTAGGCATGTGTAGAAAATTGCTCTGCACATGCCTAGAATTGCTCTAAAAAAACGCTTCGAAAAATGCTAGCGTTTGCGGATACACTAGCGGTTTTTGGTGTGTACTGGCCCTAAGTCTGTTTTTCCATTGTTGGGGGATAAACAACTATTTTAAAGATAAAAGCCCTTATTTAATTCAGTTTTATTCTAGGGGATTATTTTTCTGCATTGTTTAAAATAACTTTTCAGCATCCTGAATTAAAAAAGTAGCCAAAAGTAGGTGAAAATAAATACTTTGAAAATAATTCAGAATATTTTCTTGCTTGCTGGTGGCTTAAAAGGCATTTTATTGAAGTGCAATTATATCAACTAGGAGAAAACTTAGGAGAAAAAAGTTATGTGGTATAACAACAGAGGCGCCAAGTAGAGTAACATTAGTTAAAATTGTTAAAAAGGGGGAAGTGGGTGGACTCACCTCCCTTCTGAAAAAATGGCCAGACAACGGGCAGGTTACTTCAAGTTTAAAGTAACATTTATTATGGGCTCCAAAAGTGCAACGCGTTTCACGGGTAACAGTCCCGCTTCTTCAGGCAAACAATTTTTGGAGGGAGCAAAGTCGGGTCAAGAGCCAGATATAGCGCCTCTGTGCACACATAATACAAAGTTTTTAAATATCTGTTCAGTTTAAGAATTACAATCAATTTTTCTGACTGATTGTAACATTTCAAAAATATGACCAATGTACCACACACGTATATTCAACTTTTCCCCAGTTATGATAAAAATTATTGGAAACTCTGAGAAAATTGCTAGCGTGTGTATATTAATAAATTGACAATCTAACACACCCCATACAATCTTTAGGCTGTCAAAGATTGTGATTTGCCATGTGGGGGCATATGAGGAGTAAGGGGGCCCAGTAGGTTTGCTCAGTATGGGGCCCAAAAAATTTTGATGGTGGCCCTGTTGTCCCATGAAAATGTATAATAAAATGTTTACAAAAATGTAAGAGGTGTACTTTGTGAGATACTGTATGTCTACCTGTACAGTCAGTGCCATTTGTGTTGTGGTCCTAAGCAGTATAGTGGAGTATTACCTGGAGTCAAGCTCTGTGTGCAAATCCAACTGTCAGTACCTGACCTTGACCTAGATGTAATGATTGCCTGCACCCAATATGCCAACATTGTGATATCACTTACTGTTCACCTTCTGTTTGTTGCATAAGAGAGATCTGGCAAGGGGAGGGCGAACTGGCAGAGACATTATAATGTGGGTGGAGATGGGTGGAGGCTGCCAGTATATCTAAGCCAAGCTCTAGCCACCATGCTTACAGTTGGCTGTGTACTGAACTTTACTCTGGAAAATATTATGCTAACAAGGATGGCATTGACTTTAAGTGCAATCATAGTGGCGCATGGGACTGTGCTTACTTTGATAACCTTGTGGCTCACTACAGGGCCTGCTTTATTAAACCTTATTGACATAATCACAAACAAGGCTGCTTCTTATACTACAGAGGGACAGAAACTAATTGGGGCAGATTGCAACTTCTGTTGCTTTAAGTTTGCCAAGATTCATCATGTTAAGCTCTATACATTAGGGATAATTTTAGCTGAATGATTTTCAATTTTTTTATACCATAAAAAAGGAAATGTACAGAATAAAAATCGTGTAAGAACTGCTTGTCACCAGTTACAAAATGGCTTGTGTAGCCACCACACAAGTGAGTTATGTGAATGTATGTACTAAAGTGAAACTTTACATAGTTACATGGTTATTTGGGTTGAAAAAAGACACACATCCATTGAGTTTAACCAGAAAATAAAGTACACCACTACCTTGCACTCTCACATACCCCTGTTGATCCAGAGGAAGACAAAAACCCTTACAAGGCATGGTCCAATTAGCCCCAAAAGGGTAAAAAAATTCCTTCCTGACTCCAGATGGCAATCAGATAAAATCCCTTGATCAAAACCACCGGGAATTACCTAGTAATTATAGCCATGGATGTCTTTCAACACAAGAAAAGCAACTAAGCCTCCATAAATGCAGATATAGAATTTGCCATAACTACTTCCTGTGGCAATACATTCCACATTTTAATCACTCTTACTTTAAAGAACCCTTTCCTAATAAATGGTTAAAACTTTTTTCCTCCATGCTCACCTGTTCACCTGCTAAAACTGCAAGATCTTTCTGTAATGCTGTGCCACGAACTGAATTTTATATTCCAGATGTGGCCTTCCTAGAGAGTTAAATAGGGGCAATATTGTGCTAGCATCCTGCATTTGTATTTCCCTTTAAATGCATCCCAAAATTTTGTTAGCTTTAGCTGCAGGAGCTTGGCAGTGAATCTGATAATTTAACTTGTTGTCGATGAGTACTCCTAAGTCCTTCTCCAAGTTTGATGTCCCCATTTGTAACCCGTTTATTTAGTATGGCGCTAGACCGTTGTTGGTATGACCAAAATGCATGACTTTACATTTCTTAACATTGAATTTCATCTGCCATTTATGTGCCCATATAACCATCCTATCCAGATCCTTTTGCAATATTTCACTCACTATCATCCTGAGAGTTGATGATTCTGCACAATTTTGTATCATCTGTAAAAATAGCAACTTTGTTTTCTACATCATCTACTACTGTGTTCCCCAACCCTGTCCTCAAGGCCCACCAACAGTGCATGTTTTGTGGAAATTCACAAGGTAGTTAATCAACTCTGCTGAGACACTAATTACCTCACCTGTGCATGTTTGTGGTTTTCTGCAAAACATGTACTGTTGGTGGGCCTCGAGGACAGGGTTGGGGAACTATGATCTACTAGATTATTAATAAATAAATTGAAGAGCACTGAACACAGTATTGACCCTGTGGGACCCCACCTGCTAACAGTCCCCCGTTTTGAATATGATCCATTGACCACAACTGTTTGCTTTCTGTCCATTAGCCAGTTCCCCGTCCATGCACACAGACTCTTCCCTTGTATGCTGGTTACTTGTTGAATCAATGTGAGATCAGAACTCAAACTAAAGAAAGATGCATTGTTATGCATTGATGTCCTGCTTACTTTGTTCATTTAGTAGAGAGCTGTATGCAATAATTGCTGGGAATAAAGTGTGAAACAGCAGAGTAACTATGCCTCAAGCAATTCCTGTGTCAGTCACATTGAACATTAAAAACTAGCATTTCTTCACCTTCATTACCTTGTTAGTTATTACCGGATACAATGAGAAAAAAATGAAAATTTTGTTCATTTGTTTGGCTGTGCTTCTTATTGTTTTAGCACTTTCTAGGTTGTGTTTAATGATTAAATATGTTATTTTTCAAAATAATGAAAATGTAGTACAGGCTTGTGTTTAAAAAATGAACAATCGTTCTTGGCAGTTTTCCACATATGTACAGCCAATCCCCTACTTACAAACGGCTTGAGCTACAACGTTTCAGACATATAAGGGACTGCTTTTGTTATTACATATTTTTGCTGTTACATGGTATAGTATTGTATAAACTGTTGTAAGAATAAAAATAGTATCAATCTTAAACCAAATAAAATGTGGGTGGCAAGGTTGGACTCACCTACCCAACAATCAACACAACCACTTTGTATTATATAAATATCATTAAATTGAATTAGCACTCCAAAAAACTATTTGCAATGCGTTTCACGGGTCCCAAGCCCGCCCCCTCAGGCAAAAAACACAAGCAGGAGCAGCAACGCAGTTGTATATACTGGTGTAGCGCCTCCTCAGACAGAGGCGCTACACCAATATATACAACTGCGTTGGTTGTGTTGATTGTTGGGTAGGTGAGCCCACCCTTGCCACCCACATTTTATTTGGTTTTAAGATTGATATTATTTTTATTCTGCTGGCACCTCTGTATTCTTTAGGGATTTTTGAAAGGTCTCCTTCGGCCAAGCAGAATACAGTATAATAATATGGTAGGACATCTTGCTGTATACACACAATGCAATTTTCCGTCCGACTTACAATGGGGATCGATCAGGAGCAGTTTGGATACAGATAATAATGAGGACAGCCGACATTGGTAATGAAGGGGAAAGTGAAGTATTCACACAGCAGGGCACAGGGCTGTGCTCATTCAGAGCTGCTCCATGTTCTATACACACGCTTCTGCTACATCCGAAGTCAACTGTAGCAGGGAAAGAAAAGGGGTAGTGCAGTTAGCTGCTGGATGCCTGCAGATATTCTGGTGTCTCAACTGGTCTAAGGGGGTATTCTGGGCAGCTGTAATCTCCCCCTGCGTTTGCCTATAGAGGTGACCAGTAACGTCTGCCTCCGCTGATAATCTGGCATGTGTACAGTGGTCTCCCCCTGCCACCCGGCCAGCAGTCCATCAGGCAGATCAATCACAGCACAAGCTAACAGCCCGGCACCTTAATGAAAGAAGATCTTGTACAACTCCACCTTATCCAAACCATGGCTCCTATCGCTTTCCCGCATGGTTTGGAAGAGGCAGAGATGTACGAGCACTCCAACTGTGGAGCCTACCAGCTGTCCATGTGGTTTGGAAGAGGTGTACAAGGTGTACGAACACTTCAAAGATCTGACTGCTACTATGCATGCAAACAGGATCCTGTTTCACAGAGATACTGAGACACCGGCTTGAGCTGTGACTTTGTTCTATGAACTGTTTACATTGGGTATCCAAAGACTAATATGTGGATGTCCGCCAGCTGATCGGTCGTGAGTGGTTCAAGAAGTGGTGAGACTCTCAAACACATGACGCTGTTAACTGCTAACAGTTCTGTGACTCCCTGTCCTGTGCTTGGCCACTTTATCCAGTGCAGTTGCCTGTTGCAAAGGCTTTTAACCTGCCAATCTCTTTGAGCTATCAATCTGGACATGCTACAGTGTGAGTGTGGTATGTGGCTGTCGCTTGGTGTTTGAGTGGGGCCTGTCCTGCAAAGTTATACCACCTGTTGAGTATGATTGTTGGGGCCCTCTGCCCACCATGCCACATGGGCTAGTATTTTTAGTGGGGTGGCTTGCTGAGGTGGGTGAGGGGTATTTTGCGCAACACACAGGTAATCAAATTTCATCAGATAAAGCACTGTATGCATACTGTTTGAGCACTTCCTGTTTTTACTGCATGACAGTTCCTATTGACATAGGAATTAGCAGCTACCATCAGTCTGGTGGTAATGTGTGCATGATTAAATAAGGGACTGTGTGGCTTATTGCTTTATGTCTAAACGCTTATGACTGTGACCAGGTGACAACTGAAATAAAAAAGTGAAGACAGTAGTTAAGAATTGCCAGATACATTAACGCTTCTTCACATTAGTCAAAGACATAGAAAACATTAACTTTATGGATACTTGGAGAGGGCATCTCTATAAATTCAACAAAGTACTGGTAGATAATGAGGGAGCAGAGTGGTAGGTACACAGACACAGGCACCCGGTATAACAAGTTAGAGCTGTTTACCAGGCCCAGATTTGCATCACTGGAGCCTATAGACACAGATGTCCTGGCACCATAGACTTCACCCTCCATGAACCTACAAACCCCCGCCAAACAGCACCGCAAGTGTGCTGGCTGTCCCAGCTGTCACTTCTCCTTTACTTCCCTTACCCATCACAGGTGTCCCTTAGCATTAGGTAGCCAGAGGTACCATCAGTATTAAGTAGCTAGTGGTGCCTCCCGGCTGAAGGGAGATCTCATCATTGGAATGATGAGTCGGGTGAGTAACCTCTCATTTATTCTCAGATCAGGACTCTGCATAGGGAAGGAGGGAGAGAGGCACTATGGGAGGGAAGTGAGCTGCATTTCCATCATCAGGCGCCTGTAGGCACATGCCTACAGTGCGTTATGGTAAATCCGGCCCTGCTCTTTACTGAAGAAAAGTGCAGATCTAAATCATACATAACCATTAGGTAATGCAGCTTAATTAGAACAGAGAGGAACAAAGAGTGAATACAGGAAATCACAATACCATAGAGATCATTACAGCACTTTTCAGACAGAGACATCTTGTGGTTGTTTTACTATACTGCAGTTTAAGCAATCATGTTGATAATTCTAACAGATAATAAATTAAACCATATTCTTTTAGACGCAAAACAAAATGAAGTGGGACTTTGCAGGCAATATCATTACATAAATATAATGAATGGGTTAATTATAGTGTTACCTCCACAGGCCTTTAAATGCAATTGTGTGATATCATTTCCTTCTTGAAGAAACAATATTGTCCCGAAGAAAGCTTTGAAATTATAAGGACATTATTTGCAATAATTAAGACGCATTATCAAATCAGGTGATGACAACTTGATTTATTAGAATTGGATTAAACTATGTGTACTTTATGTGCAATTTTTTTATATGTCCAGCCCGGTAAATTATATTTGGCTTTGTTAAATGAACTTTGAGTCACTCCTAGCATTTCTTAATCACATCATGCTTATGCAAGAAGGTATTGAAATACTTTTATCTTCCTGTATTGAAATTGTAACACAATTGAAGGGTATTGATTGTTCTTAAAGCTGTATGGCCAAGAGGAAGATGTTATCATGCAATCAATGGAATATACACCACAAATGAGGTTGTTATGCCTTTTTAACAAATGTTCTCTTTATTATAAGCTGCCATTTTGCATTGTCCGTCAGCCATTGCATTTTTGTATATGGGCCACTTGAATTTTTTTCAGTTGTTTACAATGACCTACTTACATCTTTGTGCGTAAAATGTTTGCATCAAGCTTTCATAAATGGTTGGGACTTTCTGTGCTACAGGGCTTTTTGAATTCTGCACTGATCCTGTTCTCACCTTTCCTATTGTCTGGGTGGTAAACAACCTACAATCTGTTGATCTCAAAATGCTTCAGGCATATGCAGCCACAATGAAGAACTATGCTGCTTCTGCCATCAAGATAATATCTAGACCCCAAGCTATTTGGACAGTAGGTTTGTTGATACATACAAAAACTTTATGATTCAAATAGGCTTTAGGCCATATTTTGTTTATTAGGTCATTGTGTCATTATGCGAACAATAAATGACCTAGAAATTATATCAGACAAATATGCAAGCACTATATTGCCAAAAGTATTGGGATTCCTTTACATAGCTGGAGTTGTCTGACCTTTTGCAGCTACAACAGCTCCAAATTAGGAATAGGAATAGGTTATGTGAATATCTTAAAGTGAACCTCCGGACTAAAAATCGACTCAGCAGCACTGAAAAGGCTTGGTGTTTCTTTAACAGTTTCACAGCATCAGAACTTTGTTTCTCTTATACAAGCCTCATTTTTAGCTGCACAGAAGAAAACTGCCCGGGCTTTTTTCCCCTGATGCTGTGCTAAGCAAGATGGGATTTCTGATTTTGTTGTTCTCGTTCTGCTGTTTTGGTGCAATTTTTTTTATTTTATTTTGAATTTGACATTTGAAGCTCAGCGTGTGCAGCTGGGAGGGGTAATCAGGACACAGAACAGTTGGAACTGTGTCTCCTGCTCCTTGTCACCTCCTTTCAACCAAAAAGATGGCTGCCCTCATGACAAAGATGGCAGCCCCCATGAATCACAAACATTTGCCTGTTCTTTTAAAACAGGGTGGGTAAGAGATTATATTACTTATCTAGTGTAATTAACATAACTTATGTATCTTGATGACAGTATGTTTGTTTAGGCTGAAGTTCCCCTTTAACATTCATCCAGAATAGCTTTCATGAGCTCAAGACGATAACGCCTAGCTCACAGTCTTCACTCTTATACATTTCAAAGTTTGGGTTGAGGTCTGGGCTCTGTGTAGGCCAGTCAAGTGCCTGCACCCCAAATTCACTAATTTATGTCTTTATGGACTTTTCATTGGTGCACTGGTGCGTGATCATTTTGGAACAGGAGGGGCCAACCCCAAACTGTTTTCACAATGTTAGACCCGTAAAATTGTCCAAAATGTATCCTGAAGCATTTATAGTTTTTGTTCACTGGAAATAAGGGACCAAGCCCAACTCCTGAAGAACTACCCTTTTTACTAAACTTTGCGCATGGCACGATGCAGTCAAGCATGTATTGTTCCCCTGGCATTTCCCAAATCCAGACTCATCCATCGGATTACCAGAGGCAGAAGTGTGATTTAACACTCCAGAGGCTTGCCTATGAAAAAGGCACCAGGTAATTTGGGTGCAGGGCGAAGCCTCTGAAGCTGAACACCAGGACCCTTGCTTTCCAGCCTTACTCGGCTGGTGGCATGGAGAGTGGTTGCTGATACCCTGTCCTTTTTAACATGTACCACTCACTGTGCCCAAATTACCAGGCACTGCGTGACACTCGAATTACCTGTCTCACTCCAGATAGCAAATCTGTATTACACTAAAGTCCAGTGCCAGCATGTTTTATACCACTGCATTTGACGTTTTGCATTTCACTTGGTGATGTAATGCTTGGAAACAGCTGCCTGTCCATAGACACATATTACATAAAGTTCTCTACACACTGTTCTTGAGGTAATTTGAAGCCCATATGGAGTTTGGAGGTCTGCAGCTATTGACTCCTCAGAAACTTGGCAACTTTTGTGCAATGTGCACCTTAGTATGCAAAGGCCACATTATGAGAATTGACATGTCCTGCCACTTTGTAGGTGAGTGGCTGTTGTTTACAGTGGATTCTACTAACAGTTGACCATGGCATGTTAAGTAGCATGGGAATCTCATGAATGGACTTAGTGCAGAGGTGGCATCCTATGGCACCACACTGGAATCCAACAAGCTCCAGATATCGACCCATTGTTCCACAAATGTTTGTAGAAGAAGTCTGCGTGCCTAGATGAATACACCTGCGACTGGAAAACCTAAATGCAATGATTTTAAGTGGTGTTTTAATATTTTTGGCCCCACACATTAAAACATTAGTAGGTTAATTATGTAGGCTAATTAAGTACCTGGCTGCTTGGATGGAAAAGTTAAGAATCAAAGTATTTGTTGGCAGTTCAACCTAGGCTTGCACTCATAGCAATTGAGTCGACCAAAGATCATTAAGGATGACCATGATAGATCATGGGCCCATATGCAATTCTCTTTTTCACCTGAGTTTTCTTCTAGGAGATAATTTTTCATCATTGATTTTTAAATACCTTTCTAGCACTTTTCAACTAAAAAAGTACCAAAAAGTAGATGAAAAAGTACTGTCATAATGATTTTGAGAATTCCCTTGCTTTCTGGTAGCTTAAAAGGCATTTTATTGACAAGTTTAAAAATATCACCTAGGAGAAAACTCAGGAGAAAAAGTGAATTGCATATGGGCCCATGATCTATCAGGGTCATCCTTAATGATCTTTGGTCGACTCAATTGCTAGGTAGATGCTGCAGGGAGCAGTTACTATACATACTGTATATACTGTAGGCAGCATCCAGTGGTGTGGGCAAGCCAGAGAACATTGGGTTAATTTATAGATTGTGTTTCAGCTATCCAACATGTCAATGCTACAGGACAGCAGTACACACAATACTGTATATATTTGTATTCAATTTACATATATTTATAGCAATGATGGTGTCAAATGATTGCCTTGTCTAAATTTCCTCTAATGGTGTGTATGAGGCAACGGGAGGAAGTGGGATTTCCTGAAATCATTTTTCTAGTAGAATCTGCCACATAGCTATGCTGGATGATTAGTGCTTGCTGAATTAAAATACACAGCTTCCCTGGCACTATTGAACCCTTCAGGTAGCTTATTCAGGAACTGGTTTGGATCACACAGAAGTATTACTGTATAGCTTGATAGATCCCTGGAGCTATCATCACTTTCCTGATCTGGCTCATTTGCTCTTGATTAAACACGTTCCATCAGTTACCAGGCCATTTATTTCTCCCATTGCTATAGGCAATTTGGGAATGTGTTCAGCAGGACTTGATTGCTCCGAAGAATTTACTTGTTCTCCTTCATTCTCTCATATGAACAAATCTTTGTGCATTCCATTTAAATATTTTAGGGTTGTCATACTTATTGCTTTCCTCAAATAAATAATACAGACATCCTTCCTAATCAAGCCTCCACTGTAGACGAGAATCCTGGGACTGAAATTATGCCCTGGCCTGAGGGGAAGCCAACACAAACTGGATTTTAGAAGTAAAACATCAATAATGTCTTGCTTCACAGGCCAAGACCAAAAAAGACTTGGGGCTTTGTAGTGGCATGTCTGGCTAGAATTCATCCTGAACTTTTTTTTATCACGTAAGTATAAATGATATGGATATCATTACATATCCATATAATCGATGATCACTGTTAAAATCAAATTCTTTTATACCATCTTGTAAAAATAAAGATCTGTGACCATATAACACCTATTTTTATATTTTGTTAAATGTCAGTGCAGTCAGTCAATGAATATGAAATGCTGCATCAAATGTAAACACCTGACGCACATTTTGTGACCCTTCAGTCACCCTTCAGTCACAAGGTCCCTCTAGATGCCAGCAAATAGGCACAGGGTCTACTGTTGACATCTGGGCCCATATGCAATTCACTTTTTCACTTGAGATATCTCCAAGTTGACATTTTAACACCTTGTCATAAATCCCTTTCAAGCCACCAGCAAACTATAAAATACTCAAAATAATTTTGATAATACTTTTTCTTTACTTTATGGCACTTTTTAGATTGCAAAATGCTGAAAAGTTATTTTAAAAAGAAGTTGAAAAATTATCTCCTAGGAGAAAACTCAGGTGAAAAAGTTAATTGCATATGGGCCCTGGAGAGATAAATGTGAAGCACTAGAAAACTGTCCAACACTGTCTCTGCAACCCCACCTGCTTCCAGTGTATGCTCTGCAGGACAAAAGCGCTATAGAAATGTAAGTGCTAAGTATAATGAAACCCCCCAGAGCTTTACTATTTTATTTCAAGGAACATTATTTTTGCATTGTTACACTATTTGCTTTAGCAGTGTTTCATAAAGTGGTGTATCTTTTTTTCCATCCTTCAGTTTGTGAGACTAAGCTCTTTTTTTATACCCAATCATGTTACTGACCTGTTACCAACTAACCTAATTGATTGTAGGGCTGTCTCACAAGGTTTTTGTAACTATTACATCATTTTTCCAGGTTTTTTTGCTTAGTTTTCAATTAAATTTATGGTTTAAATGTTCTGCACACTTTTAAATTTTGCTTTTTATTTACATTTTAGGAAAGCATGCCTACTTTTTGGGGTAAAGGATTGCATGTTTATTCCTCCTGCCTCCACCCAAAATCCCCCTCTCAGATGATCACATTGCTTCTTCTTCCACCAGAGCCAACACCCTCTATCTGTAAACTTTTCCATAAGGAATATCATTCGGAGTGGCAAACTGGGCCCAATCCCCCCACACCACCTGCACCATGCATGCGGCAACCTTGAAAACGCCACAAGGTGGCATCCTTTATGTCCCTTAGACATGCAACCACCTATCAACACAATGGGATAGAGTGGTTTGTCATTGTAACAGACTCACCACCAACATGGCCCCTTCAAAGGATCTCTAGGAGGCCAATCCACTGTGGTGTTGCGGGTGCCCTCTTCCACAACATTGATCGGAATTTCCAGTGTGATGTTATCACTTGGGCTTCCAGGGAATTACATGAGTATGGGCCGGATTCACACAGCAGCTAAACATTTTACCAATATCTATGCAAGCAATGTAATAAGCGTTGCACAGATTGTCATTGACCCAACAGGAAGCTGGTGTACACTGGAACATTACTAGTCAACACTTAGCTCTCCATCTACTTTGTTCTTTGAGGACTGTGAGAAGAGTTATGTCTGTTTTCTTAACGTAAATAAATCAGGATACTACATATGTGTAAGTCATATTGGCTGAAAGCAGCATAATGCTGTTTTCTTCACTGCGCAGATTTTTGATAGAAATGGATGTGGCGTGCAATATGGCTGCATCCAGTACTAGCTGGGTAATGATCGGCAATATTTTTACACAGATAACAGTTTTTTGAGATAAAGGCAGGTAAGTTAATGATATGGGCAATTAGCATGTGTAGACAGGTTTTAATTGTATATTATGTCAGTCTGTAATTTTGCTTTAATCATGGAACATAAAGGCTTTAAAAGAAACTCGAGGTGAAAATAAAATTATGAGATACACAATTGAATCTATCTTCCTTCTCCTAAAATACTTTTTTTAAGATATATCCCAATTTTATTTTGTTTTAAAACTACTTTTTAAGCTTTTACAGTTTTCTTTTCTTTACTCAGTGACACATTCATTGTATAAGAACTAAGATCTATAAACTATCAAACTTTGAACAGGAGAGTTTTTTATGACTGTAATTCTTATCACTAAAGCAGCCCATACACTCAGCCGATTTTCTGGCCGACCGATCGATCCCGATCGATCGATCGATCAATCGATTGCAAATCGGTTGTCCAATCGACCGATCGACGGCCGATTTCGATCGATTTCGATGGATTTCCATCGAACTTGCAGGGTGGAAAATTTAGGTCGATCTGATGAGATTGCTTATCAGTTTGCATTGGCCTTAATGGAAATCTGATGGCAAAAAAATGCCATCAGATCGAATTTCAATAGATTTCAAACTGAAATCTATTGGAATTCTATCCTGGTAAAAAATGTTCTAAAAACGCATCAGATAGATCATCAGATGCATTTCTTATCTATCTGCTGCCAATCTGACGAGTGTATGGGCACCTTTAGGGTTAATCTATAGTCTAACCCGGTCTCGACCTGGATAGAAATTGTTACTTGCACACCTGATTTTTAACCCTTTCAGACAAAGAAAAAAGGAACACAGCATAGATATTTGAGTGCTAGGCACTGTACATACACCCGTCTAGCTCATCATGTCACATGTCACCTCGTACATCTTTTAAGGGTCAGGCAAAGAGTGGGAATTATGGGATCGGTTGAAAAGGGCGCCCGAGGTGCCTGTATGAAAAGGGCGCCGCCATAGACATCAATGTTATTTCTGGAAATATGGGCTACAAGGTGTAGAAAAGGGCGCTCGAGTTTTGATATAGGCTACAAGCGGGCTCCCCTTTGTAGCCCATATTTTTTCGGCTACAAGGTTTTCGGCTACAAGCGGGCTCCCCTTTGTAGCCCGTATTTTTTTCGGCTACAGTAAGGTGCCTCTCTGTAGCCCATATTATTGCCTTTTTTTTGTAGCCTAAGTTTTTATATGGGCTACAAGCACTGTAAGCCGAATTATTTCACTACCCCACTATCTATGGCGGCCTGGAGGGGGAATAGTAATTAACACATCCCGGAGTTTTTTTGCAGCCGAAGTTTTTATATGGGCTACACCAGGCGCCTTTCTTTTTTGTAGCCCAAGTTTTTATATGGGCTACACCAAGCGTCTTTTTTTGTAGCCGAAGTTTATATGGGCTACACCAGGCGCCTTTTTTGTAGCCGAAGTTGGTATATATATGGGCTCCACCAGGCGCCCTTTTTTACCGGCGCCCTTTTCATGTAGACCCGGAATTATGAGTTTTTTGTTGCGATCAGTTTGCAACTGCAGTAACATTTAAATATCACATGTTCAGCTCCTTTCGGGACCAATACTGGCGACAGCCTGCTGGACCAGTGATTAAACCTGAAAATAGGAGTAATAACATTCAACATAAGGTTCCTGAATGAGCCCAATATCATAGCAATTACTAGGTACTTAAAATGACATACAATCATTTTCCTGTATGACTACTTTTCTACATTTACCTGGATGCATTTTAAATCTTCCTGCTGTCCCATAAAAGAATACTAAACGTGACTTGTTGCAACATTTGGCCTTGTGCCTCTCTCGTGCTTTGTACATGTAAATTTATGTACAGCTTCCTTTTCAAATTTGTGCCAATACATGTGTGAATAGTTTGTTGTTCAATTGGGGCAGATAATTTCAGGAATTTATGTCAGAAAAATATTTTTCTAGTTTTATAAGTATAAACATGATATGGGTATTGCACAGTGCTCGGGGGCCTCAAACTCAATCACCTAAAAGATTTACCCCACAAAGAATTTGCTTAGCTGGAATTTTATAGGCCAACTCAGCCCTTTATTCATTAGCAAAGTATTATAATTTACAACCATAAAAAAAAAACATTCTTGAGAATTGCCTTGGGAACCGTCAAACACTTACAAATAGCATTGATGTATCGGCAGCATATCACCCACCATTAAACCAACTGAATAGCCTCTGGGCCAATTTCCCCCAACCAGGTTGCAATGACCCATAAAGTCCAATACTGAAATAACTAAACATCAATACTAGAAGAAAATCATCAATACAATTTGAAAACAAACAAGAGGGCGGGTAGTGTTGCTCATCACTAGCTCATGATCACGGGTTACCCTTAGCTGTTTTTTTCTGATCACGAGGTCGGATTCCAAATTCATAATTGCTTCTCGATCATGGATTCAGTTCCGGATGCACCCGTGATCGTGGTCCAAATTCGGCTCGTGATCACGGATTTAGGTGGAGATCTTCAATCAATGTAGAGGGGAAGGCTTGGCTGCCCCTCTCCCCCGGAGCCCCCACATACAATGGACCATGCGGGCTGGTATAAATAAGTTTAAAAAAATAGAAAAAGATGTTAGGGATCTTTGTACAGCCATATTGCAGCTGTACAGCGATCCCTTGCCAAAGCGTTGCGACTCTTGAGGGGTTTCATCAGGAAATTCATTGCTCTCTCTTTTGCTATATGTAAAATTACACTACCGTTAGGTTTGCTACAATAACTGTCATTTGCCGCATTTGAATGTATAGTATTTTGCTTTGAAACTTTAAAATTGATTTTCTCAAAAACTATAAGGTCTTTTTTTTTTTTTTAATTCCTCTTGTTCCCACTGTTGTTCTTAACATATCTGGCACATTTTGTCTAGCATGTAAGGGGGCTTTGCATTTAACTACTAAAGTTGGCGCGTTTTCAGGTAATAATCATGGCACGAGATCACGACTAAATTCATGATCATGAGCTGGATTTGGACCACAATCACCAGTGCATTCGGAACTGCGTGATCGGAATTCGGAATCTGACCTCGTAATCAGGAAAAACAGCTAAGGGTAACCTGTTATCACGAACTCGTGATGAGCAACACTACCCCCCCTTTTTAGTTTGTTTTCAAATTGTATTGATGTTTAGTTATTTCAGTATTGGACTTTATGGGTCAATGTCATAGCAGCCTGGCTGGGGGAAAGGGACCCAGAGGTTAATCAGTTGGTTTAATGGTGGGAGGATTCACCTTGCTGCCGATACATCAATGTTATTAGTAAGTGTTCGATGATTCCCAAGGCAATTCTCAAGAATGTTTTTTTACGGTTGTAAGTTATAATACTTTGTTAATAAATAAAGGGCTGAGTTGGCCTGTAAAATTCCAGCTAAGCAAATTCTTTGTGGGGTAAATCTTTTAGGTGATTGAGTTTGAGGCCTCCAAGCACTGTGCGATACCCATATCATGTTTCTACATATAAAGACATTTGCCTCTTAGCCAAGACGGCAGAGGGGTGGAAACTTTCAAAGTGTAAAATCTGGTTGTGATCAGTGGGTTTATGATAGATGTCAGTTATGAGACTTAATCCATCCCTTATCACTAAGGCATCAAGAAAAGAAAGCAACACTTTTTCATACACAATATCCAACCGCATGTTTGGATGAACAGGGGGGATCCAATGTCACCCTCTCAAATCGAGAAGATGCCATCAATGTAGTATCACCAGACAGTCAATGCCTGGAGAACGCTACACTGGGATACACAAACCCACCGTCATGCATGAACCTGCCCACGAGAGATGGGGCAACATTGGATCCCATCACCATCCCCCTGTAACGATCCGCTCAGCTGCCTGCGCAGGCAGGCAGCCTTTTGACCATTGTTCAGGTCTGCATGCTGCAGGACTCTGGAAAGAAGAGCTTCTGTCAGTTTTGCAGCTTGTGCTTGCTGAGGAATTTGCATACGTTGTCATGCAAATTGCCTGGCCACATTCATTGGAGGCGTGTACTATAAGTAGTATGCGTGTCCCACACTGCTTCGCTGCTCATAGAGGTTTGTTCCTGCTGGACTCACCTGGAGTGTCAGCCACTGCTATCTTAGTATAGTTAATTCTTGGGGAGTGCTCCTTGCATTCCTAGTTAGTGCAGTCAGTTTGTGTATAATTTGTACTGCCTATTCTGTCCTGTCTTGTCTGTCGCGATTGCGCTGTCACCAGCGGCGGTTGATAGCGAATCGCTCTGTCTTGTTTGGATCGCACTAGCCTCTAGCGGTAGCGGCTGTGGATCCTTCTGATCTAGTTCCTGGAGTGTAAGCTGGAGCAGCGGTTGCTACCAGCTACCTCATCTGATCTGTCTTGTTTAGATCGCACTAGCCGCTAGCGTTAGCGGCTGTGGATCTTTCTGATCTGTGTTCTTGCTTGGATCACACTTGCTCTGGCGGAAGAGCGGTGGATCCTTTCTGCCTAGTTCCTGTTTCTCGTTTGTCTGTCTTGTCTGATACGGGCACTTGCTGTAGGCTCGATGAGGTAACCGTTAAGCAAGCGTTCACGTTCTTTGTTTCGTGTTTGTCTGTTGATGGTTAGTTAGGCGTGCTTGTCTCTATTGTGCTTATTACGTGGAGACCGCGCATAACCGCGTGCACTGTTGCGAATGAGTGCGGTGTTCGCGGTTAGCTAGCGTTTATTATTTTCCGTATCTTCTCATTGTATGATTTGCTGTGCCTTTGCTATCCTCGTATTCTGTTCTGATCTGCCTTGTGTCACTTCTGGCAATCGCCGTTCTTGGCGGTTGCGTTTCTGTTTCGCACCTGCTGTTGTGTGTGCGCGGTCGCGGGGTGGCGACTAGATTGGCGCACACACATACAACCTGTCCCTTTGCTCGTTCTCATTCGCAATCGCTTCTCTTGCGATTGCGTTCTGCGCTTCGTGCAATTCCTGTCTGGCATTTGTGGAGGTGCAGGGGATTGGTTCCTCTGCGCTCTCCAGCGCCCTCTGCCGACAGGAATTTCCCTCTACTGGTGCTTGCACCAAAATCTGGGTTCTAGTATCTTGACACGCTTGTGGAGGACCTCCGCAGTGTCAGCGCACATCTTTGTGCGCTGAACACGGAGATATCCCACAATCGTTACATTATGAGCAGCCCAACCCAAAACCCCAGTGTAGAGGAAATTTCTGATTTGTACGATTTTGCTGAGTATGGTTCCTGTGTCTTTAAGAGTTTCAAAATATTAAATTCAGAGATGAAAGTGGATTTTCTCTCTGAATGCGTAAAATTTTGTCTGAATCCTACTTTTCAAATTACTGATCCGTCCACGTCTGCTCTCCAATTAGCTTATGTGCTTTTGAAAGACGATCTGTTTGTATGGGTTCATGAAATATTGCAAGACAATTCTTGGAATGATAATCTGTATCAGTTTCTTACATTTACATTCTCCTACTGGTTTGAGTTGCCTTGCTTGCCACCTGCCCTGTATGAGTGTGTAGTTGCTAATGAGTCAGCTGCTCTACCTACTTCATGCAAAACCATTCAGTTTGAAAATGAATGCAGTAACTATTCCCCTGTGTCTAAACAGCAGCCACCTAAAGCAGCAAGGACTGAGGGCTGGTGCACACCGGGCGGCTTTTTGGGCGTTTTCAGATCCGCTTGCGGCTGCGGATCTGCTTGGTCAATGTATCTCAATGGGGTGGTGCACACCAGAGCGGGAGGCGTTTTGCGGAAACGAAAAATGCCTGGGTGAGGCATTTTTTGGATTGCGGATGCGTTTCTGCCTCAATGTTAAGTATAGGAAAAACGCAAACCGCTCTGAAAAACGGCACTTCAGAGCGGTTTTGCAGGCGTTTTTGTTACAGAAGCTGTTCAGTAACAGCTTTACTGTAACAATATATGAAATCTACTATACTGAAAACCGCAGCAGCAATCCGCAAAACGCTAGCAAAACGCCTCATAAAAATAAAAAAAAGCGTTTAAAAATCTGCTAGCATTTTGCGGATCTGCTAGCGGGTTTTGGTGTGCACCAGCCCTAAAAGCAGGAAAAAAAGGAAGACTTCTCAGCTGAAAAATCCGTTGCCCATAGCAACTACAAATAAAGAAATTGTTTCTGTAAAGTCTGAAATTTCTCAGGCTCAGGTTTCCTTACCCCAAGAAAGGGCATTTGTGGATCCTTTGATAGGCAGAATTATTTTCTATATTAAAGGGGTAAGAAAGTCTTTGCATGTTCCTGACCCCAACCCTTATGAGGGTTTCTTGGAAATCGAGTTGTTTGAACCCCCATTTGCTCCATGGGATATTGGAGCATTAATTGAGGAGTTCGAGATTGATTGGAAGGCGTTTTGCGATTTTTACATCGCAAAAAGCGCAGAGATTCTTTATGCTTGTCTTGATTCGGTGTACGCTTTGATTGACTCTGATGAGTGTGACAAATGTTTTGTGAATCCGGTGATTTATGTGTGGCAGACGATTTTGGATGAATTGCACACACACCAATCAATTGACTTCAATAAAGAGACATCGTTATCGGATGATTGTTCCTGCCTTTCTGGGGTAAAGCATGTGAGTCTAGATATTGTGTGACCTGACATGAATGGGTGCACTACTGTGGTTGATTCTTGTGCGAATCTTGAAAGATTCTCTCCTGATTGCGTGAAGTTTGAATCTATGCGATGTAATGCCTGTTTCTCAGATGTTCCTGCAGACTGTGATCAACATGAATGTGCCAGTTTTCTCAAAGATATGTGGGATCCCTTGTCATCTAAGAACAGATCTTTAAGATCTTCCATCTATGATCCTGCTATGGGAAAAATTCCTAAATTATGCAGCATCAAAAGTGAAATTAATATGCCTAATAAAGTTTATCCTGTTGATGTCGCTATTTCTTCTGCAAATGAGTCTCTGTCTCACCCTGTTCACACCTGTAAGGGCTCGTTGCCTGGGGACAGTTGCTCCAGTGTTTCAGTCCTAGATGCCTTGCAGTCTGCTCCGCAGATCGCGGAGATTTGCGCTATGGAAGCGTCAGTTTCACAACCGAAAAGCGATCTTGGATTCGCAGGTTTTGCGTTCTGGCTCCTCGGATTTGACATTGTTAGCCGAATCTAAGAGTGAGACAGCGCTTCGGTTTTGCGAATCTGACTCTGAAACATCTTTGCTGGGTCCAGAGAAAGTTTCTCTGAGCCTGCCCTGTACCATGAATAACAATATGATGTCCAATCACACTGACATTTGTGAGTCCCTTTCTTGTTCTGAGGAAAGTGCTGATTCTGCACCCTGTACTCTGGATGAGTTAAGATGGCCTTGTTTAGAGTCTCCTGCAGTGTCCCTAGAGGCTTGTCTAGGTATTGCCACTATACTCACCTGTTTTTCTGCAGTTTTGGAGTTGCAAGCTAGTTTGACTGCTACGCAGAATTCTGGGTGCAGCAAGATTGAAGTTAGGGAGTCAGTGTGTGTTCCAGCAAATATTCCTGTACGTTCCGCTCATGATGATGAAATTCAGTCTCAGTTTATGGTGGAACCTTCCCTGGGACAGCTGCCCTGTCAACAAAATAAAGTTCCAGTTTTGCCCTGTAACATGGATAGTTCAGAATCTTTCTCAGAAAACTTGAAAAATGATGTTCCTGAAGTTTTGTCTGATGTTCTGGAGGTCTCCGAGTTTCTCCCAAAGGGAGCAGAACTTGTAGGAGATGTCTCCTGCCCCCCAAGTCCTTCTGAGGTGTTGCCCACTTCAGAAGGCATTGCTGTTGTGCTGACTACCTTTGCAGCTCTGGTGGAGCTTCATGCATGTGTAGTCAATGATGATATTTCAGTCACAGAAATTTCTGAATTTGAGTCCGAGTCTTCTTTTGAAAGACCAGTGCCTGTAGCCTCTACTCGTGATTAATTTTTGCCCGATCCTGGTTTTGGTTTTCTCGTGTCGGACTCTGAGGTTGGCAGTTCCCCATCATGTCCTGAGTAGTGTTGGGCGAACATCTAGATGTTCGGGTTCGGGCCGAACAGGCCGAACATGGCCGCGATGTTCGGGTGTTCGACCCGAACTCCGAACATAATGGAAGTCAATGGGGACCCGAACTTTTGTGGTTTGTAAAGCCTCCTTACATGCTACATACCCCAAATTTGCAGGGTATGTGCACCTTGGGAGTGGGTACAAGAGGAAAAAAAAATTAGCAAAAAGAGCTTATAGTTTTTGAGAAAATCGATTTTAAAGTTTCAAAGGGAAAACTGTCTTTTAAATGCGGGAAATGTCTGTTTTCTTTGCACAGGTAACATGTTTTTTGTCGGCATGCAGTCATAAATGTAATACATATAAGAGGTTCCAGGAAAAGGGACCGGTAACGCTAACCCAGCAGCAGCACACGTGATGGAACAGGAGGAGGGTGGCGCAGGAGGAGAAGAAGGCCACGCTTTGTGAGACACAACAACCCCGGCCTTGCATGAGGGCAAGAAGCGTGCGGATAGCAGGCTTTGTACCGCCATGCAGTCATAAATGTAATAAAGATAAGTGGTTCAATAAACAGGGACCACGCGGCAACGCTAACCCAGCAGCAGCAGACGTGATGGAACAGGAGCAGGCGCAGGAGGAGAAGGCCACGCTTTGTGAGACACAACAACCCAGGCCTTGCATGAGGGCAAGAAGCGTGCGGATAGCAGGCTTTGTACGGCCATGCAGTCATAAATGTAATAAAGATAAGTGGTTCAATAAACAGGGACCACGCGGCAACGCTAACCCAGCAGCAGCAGACGTGATGGAACAGGAGGAGGCGCAGGAGGAGAAGGCCACGCTTTGTGAGACACAACAACCCAGGCCTTGCATGAGGGCAAGAAGCGTGCGGATAGCATGCTTTGTACCGCCATGCAGTCATAAATGTAATAAAGATAAGTGGTTCAATAAACAGGGACCACGCGGCAACGCTAACCCAGCAGCAGCAGACGTGATGGAACAGGAGCAGGCGCAGGAGGAGAAGGCCACGCTTTGTGAGACACAACAACCCAGGCCTTGCATGTGGACAAAAAGCGTGCGGATATAGCAGCAATGCTTTTTGCCGCCATGCAGTCATAAATGTAATACAGATGAGAGGTTCAATAAACAGGGCCCGGAAACGCAACACCATCCCAGATGTTCATTGGTCATGTTACTTGGTTGGGGTCCTGGAGTGTTGCGTAGTCATTTCCAATCCAGGATTGATTCATTTTAATTTGAGTCAGACGGTCTGCATTGTCTGTAGAGAGGCGGATACGCCGATCTGTGACGATGCCTCCGGCAGCACTGAAACAGCGTTCCGACATAACGCTGGCTGCCGGGCAAGCCAGCACCTCTATTGCGTACATTGCCAGTTCGTGCCAGGTGTCTAGCTTCGATACCCAATAGTTGAAGGGTGCAGATGGATGGTTCGACACAGCTACGCCATCTGACATGTAGTCCTTGACCATCTTCTCCAGGCGATCGGTGTTGGAGGTGGATCTGCACGCTTGCTGTTCAGTGGGCTGCGGCTGCATGGGTGTCAGAAAATTTTCCCACTCCAAGGACACTGCCGATACCATTCCCTTTTGGGTACTAGCTGCGGCTTGCGTTGTTTGCTGCCCTCCTGGTCGTCCTGGGTTTGCGGAAGTCAGTCTGTCTGCGTACAACTGGCTAGAGGAGGGGGAGGATGTCAATCTCCTCTCTAAAGTCTCCACAAGGGCCTGCTGGTATTCTTCCATTTTGACCTGTCTGACTCTTTCTTCAAGCAGTTTTGGAACATTGTGTTTGTACCGTGGATCCAGAAGGGTATAAACCCAGTAATTGGTGTTGTCCAGAATGCGCACAATGCGTGGGTCACGTTCAATGCAGTCTAGCATGAATTGAGCCATGTGTGCCAGAGTCCTACCAGAATCCTCATCATCCTCTTGTGAGCGTTGTGATAGTTGTTGTGATGCATCATAGTCGTCACCTTCCTCCTGGTCTGCTTCTGCTGACCATTCGCGTTGAATTGTGGAAGTCCAACGTGCACCGCTCTGGCCCTCGTCAGTGGTGGCATGAAATTCCTGCTCCAACTCCAGCTGTTCCTCCTCCTCTTCTTCGTCATAGCTGCTGGGGCCAGCGTTCCCTGAGGCGGATGGCCTGATGTTGGTACCATCACGCTGATCGTTTTCTCCTTCAGATTCCCCCAGTTGCATCATGACAGCTGTTTCCTTGATTTTTAACATCGACCTCTTCAGTAAACACAGCAGTGGTATGGTAATGCTGACTGAAGAGTTGTCACTGCTCACAAGCAACGTGGATTGCTCAAAATTTTGGAGGACTTGGCAGAGGTCCAACATGTTGGCCCAATCGGATCCACAGAAGCTTGGCAGCTGGCCGGATGCGCCTCGGTACTGCGCCGTCATGTACTGGACCACTGCACTCTTCTGCTCGCAAAAGCGGGCTAGCATGTGCAGCGTAGAATTCCAGCGCGTAGGGACATCACACAGCAAGCGATGGTGGGGGAGATTGAAGCGCTCCTGCATCTTGGCGAGTGCCCCCGAAGCAGTACTGGAATTTCTACAATGTTTGGACACTCGACGCACCTTCAACAGCAGATCGGGCACGCCTGGGTATGTCCTCAGGAACCGCTGAACTACTAGGTTCATCACGTGCGCCAGGCAAGGGATGTGTGTCAGCTTAGCCAACCTTAAAGCGCGAATGAGATTACTCCCATTATCACACACAACCATGCCCGGTTTCAGGTCCAGCGGTGCCAGCCACAAATCCGTCTGTTCCTTTATTCCCCTCCAAATTTCCTCCCCTGTGTGCTGCTTATCCCCAAGGCAGATTAGCTTCAGCAACGCTTGCTGACGCATGCCAACAGCTGTGCTGCACTGCTTCCACGATCCTACTGCTGCTGGGTTAGCGTTTCCGGATGAGGTACAGCTTTGAGATGCGTTGGAGGAGAAGGAGTCAGAGAGGTAGGTGCTGCTGTTATCCAGTGGGAGGGACGGCGGTGCAGCTGTTTGTGGCGTGGGCAACACCCGTGCCGTAGCAGGTGAGGAATCGCTGCCAGGCTCCACAAGGTTCACCCAGTGCGCGGTAAGGGAGATGTATCTACCCTGGCCGAACGCACTCGTCCAGGTGTCAGTGGTGAGGTGAACCTTGCAGGCAACGGCATTCTTCAAGCTTCGGGTTATTTTGCTGACCACGTGCTCATGCAACTCAGGCACTGCAGAGCGTGCAAAGTGGTAGCGGCTGGGAACCACGTAACGTGGGATGGCCACTGACATCATGCCCTTGAAGCTGTTTGTCTCCACCAATCGATATGGCAGCATTTCGCAGGCCAGAAGCTTGGCTATGCTGGCTGTTACTGCCACGGCCCGGGGGTCATTTGCTGGCAATTTCCTCTTGCGCTCAAACATCTCCGACACAGACAACTGAACCGTAGCGCTGCACACGGAAGGGCTGTTGGTTGTTGTGTTTGATGAACACTGGGAGACCTCAAGAGCACTACTCCGGAAAGTGACAGTGTCAGCGTCGTCTGATGTTTGTGAATGTTGTGAACCACGCAATGGCTGGGCTACTGCTGCTGCTGAGGCGGGTCTGGTGAACCCAAGGGAGGCAGTGTTGTTTCTGGTACCCTGTCCTGACGCGTTTGCCCAAAGAGTGGGATGTTTGGATAGCATGTGACGGCTCATGCTGGTGGTGGAGAGGTTGTTAATATTTTTCCCCCTGCTCAGGCGGGTCTTGCACACCTTGCAAATCGCCATGGTAACATCCTCAGTGCAGTCTTCAAAGAAAGCCCAGACTTTGGAGCACCTGCCTCCTTGCTGGCGATTTCTGTTTGCTCCTCTTTTGCCTCTCACTTGAACTTCCACGCTTGTGGTGCCTGAAATTGCGCGCCGCCTACCTTGTGGCACAAGGCGAACTCGTGCAGCAGTGTGTTCTTCAACAGACTCATCTGTGCTGCTGCTACGACGGCGATGTTCTCGTTCACAAACAAAATCTGGGTCTCTGTCCACATTGTCCATACCCTCCTCTTCCATCTCCTCAAACTCGTCATATGTCATTGTGGGCCACCGCCGTGGAGTAGAGCTCCCCACAACAACCTCTGCGCAGCACACTCCAACGTCGTCTTCCAGATCTTGTCGGCCGACCTCCTGCAATTGCAACCCCTCCTGCCCAAATTGCTCTGGGATTTGGGTTTCCGAGTCCTCTTCGGACTCGCCTCGTATTTCAGTGCGCGGTACATTTCCCACAGTTAACGGTTGTGAATCCAGGCACAACATTTCTGGCTGTTCCTCCATTGACCTTTGAAAGGTGGAAGTTTGTTGGGCTGGGAATAGCTCCTGCGAATACCCCATTGTGTCCTGAGGTAATTCATCGGACTGGTTATCTGGCAGTTGTGTGCGTGGTGTCGCTGCCGGTTGTGTCAGCTTTGTGCCCACTGGCTCCTTGTAACTGGCTGAGGACTCGGACCTCGTGCGTGATGTGCTGGTGCTGCTTAACCCACTGCTGGACGCTTGAGAGGTCATCCAAGTAATTATCTGGTCCTGTTCTTTTGGATTTGTGAGGGTTGTTGTCCTGGACAACATGGGTGGTATTGAGTGGGTTTTCTTGGGTGCTCCCCTGTGGCCTGTACGTGAACCTTCAGGGGAAACACCTCTTCCCTTGCCCCTCCCTCTTTCACCGGATTTCTTCCTCATTTCACTTATCCTTACAGTACACGCTGACTGGCAGCAGTACAGTGGCAGTACAGAAATGCTATACAGTACCACTATTCCCAGCAGCGACACAGAGCACAATGCTATACAGTGACGGGTGAGCGGTGTACCACTATTCCCAGCAGACACAGAACAGTGAACAGAATGCTATATAGTGTGGCTGAGCGAGCGGTGTACCACTATTCCCAGCAGACACAGAACAGTGAACAGAATGCTATATAGTGTGGCTGAACGAGCGGTGTACTACTGTTCCCAGCAGACACAGAACAGTACACAGAATGCTATATAGTGTGGCTGAGCGAGCGGTGTACCACTATTCCCAGCAGACACAGAACAGTGAACAGAATGCTATATAGTGTGGCTGAACGAGCGGTGTACTACTGTTCCCAGCAGACACAGAACAGTACACAGAATGCTATATAGTGTGGCTGAACGAGCGGTGTACTACTGTTCCCAGCAGACACAGAACAGTGAACAGAATGCTATATAGTGTGGCTGAGCGAGCGGTGTACCACTATTCCCAGCAGACACAGAACAGTGAACAGAATGCTATATAGTGTGGCTGAACGAGCGGTGTACTACTGTTCCCAGCAGACACAGAACAGTACACAGAATGCTATATAGTGTGGCTGAACGAGCGGTGTACTACTGTTCCCAGCAGACACAGAACAGTACACAGAATGCTATATAGTGTGGCTGAACGAGCGGTGTACCACTGTTCCCAGCAGACACAGAACAGTGAACAGAATGCTATATAGTGTGGCTGAGCGAGCGGTGTACCACTATTCCCAGCAGACACAGAACAGTGAACAGAATGCTATATAGTGTGGCTGAGCGAGCGGTGTACCACTATTCCCAGCAGACACAGAACAGTGAACAGAATGCTATATAGTGTGGATGAGCGAGCGGTGTACCACTATTCCCAGCAGACACAGAACAGTAAACAGAATGCTATATAGTGTGGCTGAGCGAGCGGTGTACCACTATTCCCAGCAGACACAGAACAGTGAACAGAATGCTATATAGTGTGGCTGAGCGAGCGGTGTACCACTATTCCCAGCAGACACAGAACAGTGAACAGAATGCTATATAGTGTGGCTGAGCGAGCGGTGTACCACTATTCCCAGCAGACACAGAACAGTGAACAGAATGCTATATAGTGTGGCTGAGCGAGCGGTGTACCACTATTCCCAGCAGACACAGAACAGTGAACAGAATGCTATATAGTGTGGCTGAGCGAGCGGTGTACCACTATTCCCAGCAGACACAGAACAGTGAACAGAATGCTATATAGTGTGGATGAGCGAGCGGTGTACCACTATTCCCAGCAGACACAGAACAGTAAACAGAATGCTATATAGTGTGGCTGAGCGAGCGGTGTACCACTATTCCCAGCAGACACAGAACAGTGAACAGAATGCTATATAGTGTGGCTGAGCGAGCGGTGTACCACTATTCCCAGCAGACACAGAACAGTGAACAGAATGCTATATAGTGTGGCTGAGCGAGCGGTGTACTACTGTTCCCAGCAGACACAGAACAGTACACAGAATGCTATATAGTGTGGCTGAACGAGCGGTGTACTACTGTTCCCAGCAGACACAGAACAGTACACAGAATGCTATATAGTGTGGCTGAACGAGCGGTGTACCACTATTCCAAGCAGACACAGAACAGTGAACAGAATGCTATATAGTGTGGCTGAGCGAGCGGTGTACCACTATTCCCAGCAGACACAGAGTGGCAGTAAACAGAATGCTATATAGTGTGGCTGAGCGAGGTACACAGAGTGGCAGTAAACAGAATGCTATATAGTGTGGCTGTGCAAGCGGTGTACTACTATTCCCAGCAGACACAGAGTGGCAGTAAACAGAATGCTATATAGTGTGGCTGAGCGAGGTACACAGAGTGGCAGTAAACAGAATGCTGAGCGAGCGGTGTACTACTATTCCCAGCAGCGACACACAATGACTGGGGGGGACCCTGGCTAGCGTGGCTGGAGCGCGAACTACCCTGCCTGCCTACCCAAAGCTAAACCCACAGACAAATGGCGGAGATATGACGTGGTTCGGGTATTTATTTACCCGAACCACGTGACAGTTCGGCCAATCAGAGCGCGTTCGGGTCCGAACCACGTGACCCGTTCGGCCAATCACAGCGCTAGCCGAACGTTCGGGGAACGTTCGGCCATGCGCTCTTAGTTCGGCCATATGGCCGAATGGTTTGGCCGAGCACCGTCAGGTGTTCGGCCGAACTCGAACATCACCCGAACAGGGTGATGTTCTGCAGAACCCGAACAGTGGCGAACACTGTTCGCCCAACACTAGTCCTGAGGTTTCTCCTGTGCTGGTGTACCCCAATGTGCTCTGTGACCCAGAAAGCCCAAGTGTGCCTCGGTTACCAGCATACTCAGATGCTTCCTCAGTGGAGATATGCTCTGATATGGCCTGCCTGGTCGCATGCCCAGAAGTGGTCCCGGAAAGTCCTGATCTTGATGGGTGTCTGGGTAATTCTGAATCCAGAATAATCATTGGTTCCATAGGGGTTCTTGGCGGTTCTCCATGTGAGCCTGGTGAGCGTTCTGGCCTCTTGGGATCTCTGCAGAGCTCCAAAGGGTTTTGGGAGATTCCGGGAGAGATTTTGTTTGGTACCCTGGATAGGATCAACAGTGGTTTTTGTGTTGTAAGGGACACTTCGAACAGGTATTGTGGCAGGTTTGGTATTTTTGGACGCTCTCTGGAAGGTGGTGGGTATTGTCTGGAGGGTGTCGATGGCTTCTTCTCTGGCATTCACAGTCCTGATGGGTGTTACGCTGAGACTTGTAGTACTGATGGGCATGTTTCGGTGGCTTCTGTTTCCGATGAGGTCGGTTTCGAGTGGACTGACTCTGGAATTGGGCCTTGTCGGGCTGTCCCGATCTTCATGAGTCTTCAGTTAGAGTTTTTTGGTAACGCCAGTTTTGAAAGACGTCTGGAATTCGTCCCTAGAGGGGGGGGGGGGGGGTACTGTAACGATCCGCTCAGCTGCCTGCGCAGGCAGGCAGCCTTTTGACCATTGTTCAGGTCTGCATGCTGCAGGACTCTGGAAAGAAGAGCTTCTGTCAGTTTTGCAGCTTGTGCTTGCTGAGGAATTTGCATACGTTGTCATGCAAATTGCCTGGCCACATTCATTGGAGGCGTGTACTATAAGTAGTATGCGTGTCCCACACTGCTTCGCTGCTCATAGAGGTTTGTTCCTGCTGGACTCACCTGGAGTGTCAGCCACTGCTATCTTAGTATAGTTAATTCTTGGGGAGTGCTCCTTGCATTCCTAGTTAGTGCAGTCAGTTTGTGTATAATTTGTACTGCCTATTCTGTCCTGTCTTGTCTGTCGCGATTGCGCTGTCACCAGCGGCGGTTGATAGCGAATCGCTCTGTCTTGTTTGGATCGCACTAGCCTCTAGCGGTAGCGGCTGTGGATCCTTCTGATCTAGTTCCTGGAGTGTAAGCTGGAGCAGCGGTTGCTACCAGCTACCTCATCTGATCTGTCTTGTTTAGATCGCACTAGCCGCTAGCGTTAGCGGCTGTGGATCTTTCTGATCTGTGTTCCTGCTTGGATCACACTTGCTCTGGCGGAAGAGCGGTGGATCCTTTCTGCCTAGTTCCTGTTTCTCGTTTGTCTGTCTTGTCTGATACGGGCACTTGCTGTAGGCTCGATGAGGTAACCGTTAAGCAAGCGTTCACGTTCTTTGTTTCGTGTTTGTCTGTTGATGGTTAGTTAGGCGTGCTTGTCTCTATTGTGCTTATCACGTGGAGACCGCGCATAACCGCGTGCACTGTTGCGAATGAGTGCGGTGTTCGCGGTTAGCTAGCGTTTATTATTTTCTGTATCTTCTCATTGTATGAATTGCTGTGCCTTTGCTATCCTCGTATTCTGTTCTGATCTGCCTTGTGTCACTTCTGGCAATTGCCGTTCTTGGCGGTTGCGTTTCTGTTTCGCACCTGCTGTTGTGTGTGCGCGGTCGCGGGGTGGCGACTAGATTGGCGCACACACATACAACCTGTCCCTTTGCTCGTTCTCATTCGCAATCACTTCTCTTGCGATTGCGTTCTGCGTTTCGTGCAATTCCTGTCTGGCATTTGTGGAGGTGCAGGGGATTGGTTCCTCTGCGCTCCCCAGCGCCCTCTGCCGACAGGAATTTCCCTCTACTGGTGCTTGCACCAAAATCTGGGTTCTAGTATCTTGACACGCTTGTGGAGGACCTCCGCAGTGTCAGCGCACATCTTTGTGCGCTGAACACGGAGATATCCCACAATCGTTACACCCCCGCTGCTGCAAAAAGAAGGCATTCTTATATAAAAAGTAATAATTCTCCAAAAGAAAACAGTTTCTCAAAAAATTAAAATTGTGCATCATCATAAACATCGCTTTCAGCAATGAGATTCATAGTAGCTCTGATCCCCTATCACTGGGGAATCAAGGCATAAAGAGAGAACACATTCCAACTGACAAGCCAGTACTGTTTCAACGGTCAGGCATGAGATCCCATTCAGAAAGTCACTGGTGTCCCTTATGCTGGGCATACACCTATCCAATTATGCTCCAGATCGAGCCGCTGGCTCAATGCCGCGCATCCCCGCTCGTCCACGCGTGCGTGCAGATCAATTCCCGCTCGTGGATTGAGCAGGAAATCTATCCGTCATCGAACCTGTCGGATATTATCAATCAAGCCATCAGTGGTTCGATTAATAAGGACTTCTAGTGCCGTGTATGCCCAGCATTAGGTATGAAGGAGCTTTTCTAACCAGATGGGTCAAAATCTTATCAAGCAGTGTAGCAGTAGAAGAAAAGATAAACCCAATCTCTGCCACAATAGGGCAGCCTGGGGGCTTTGTGGGGTGTTTATGCACATTTTTCAATGAGTACAGTACCAGAGTACAAACAGGATGAAAAGGCACCCAAAGGATAATAAAATGAATTAAAATTTATAAAATAAATAAAGTTTGAAGTGGCCTAACTCAATGAAGACAAATTCATATATAAATGAATAATCTTTAATAGCACTCACAGCGCGTTTTGTGGGTCTCCGCCCACTGCCTCAGGCCAAATAAAGTGCCACACCATGTTCAAAGTCAGAAATAGATCCCCCTTGCAACTTCCCTTTGTGAGTACGGTACCTGTAACAGAGTGATCAGGTGCTGTCCATAAAGGTAGTCATATAAATCTTTTGCAATAACATGATTTTTCAAGGCTGTCTCCAGTATGCTCCTCAAGACTGTCTTAAAGCCATTAATGGGATCCCCAGGCGCCTATACACGGAACCATCTGACAATTAGGACTGTATTTCATTCCCATAATCTTTGCTGTTCATGATGACAAGTGAAATGCTTTCCTGTGTGGGAGAGTATATATACATCATCATGTTTGTGTTTTACTCAACTTGACAAAGTGTGGTCCATCTGAAGCCGTTGCTGTATTGCACCTTTGAAAGACAGTGTTGTGTGCTGCAAACTGCCTGGATTCTTAGATATATACTGTATATATAAGCAGCTTATGCATTTGGGTACCTTGAGAGTAGATTCTGGTTGTTTTATTCATTGAAAGATACATATCATCCATAAAGTGTATCCTCACATCTTGCTATCACAACAACTGATGTTGCATCATATTTCCCACAGTTCACTGCTTTTTACTTCAGCTTCCTAACAAATATTTATATGAACCTGGGTGTGAACCATACCTTGGCACACTTAACACATCTCCTGAAGATATTTAGTTGTCATAAAAACTTTTGGAAACAGTAATTTATTTAGTATAATCAAATTGCTCAAGGCTTGCAATGTAGCATGTTAAGAGATAAGAATAGACAGAGCAGTACTTGATGGCCCCTGTGAACTGTTGCTAAGGCTCTGTTTTGGTTCTTTCAGACACCAATGGGAATACTCCCTGAGGAGTATTTCCATTGGTCTGTTAAGGGTCCAATGGGGAGTCCTGACAACAGATTTAAAAATGCTTAATGCTGGGAATCACTATACAATAGTATAGCAATCCCCCAAGCCCCCACTGTTGCTGTTACTGCTGCTACACCGCTGACATCCACCACACCCCCTGCCAGTGCCCTCCAAACCATTGTTGATAATTTGCCACTCACTGCTGCACAAATAAAAAGTGAACCCAGGCATTTTTGAAATTTCTACAAAGTTTTCCACTGGATATCACAAATGGGATCCCTCAATTTTAAACTATGGCACATATGGGAGCTTTGATATTAACTGCACCATTTACTTCAATGTAAAGCAAAATCTGAATCCCAAAGGAGCCAGCAATTTCGCAAAACAGTTTGGTAAGTGAAATCGGGCTTATTGCAGTGAGAAAAAAACTTTGAAATTACCATTTGCTCATCTCTATGAAGGAAACAGGGGCCTGGATTGAAGCAGGCAAAATAGGCACAAGGTGATCCTACTGATTTGGGCATCACCATAGGCTGCAAGGCTATGACAGTGCCTAGTGTGTACTTTGTGTGCTGTTAGAGTTTGGCTATAGTATAGCTGAACTTTGGCTAACAGTGGTGATTGCGAATGTGAGTCTGGCAAAAGTTCACCAAATGAATAGGCGAACTCAGGCTACAGTATAGCAGTGGTGTCTTGATATTAGGCACTTAGCTTTAGGTTAGCTAAGTGCTGTTTTGCTCTGGCAGTTCTTATCAGCAATGGGCGCTCAGCTATAGCATAGTGCAGTGCCTAGGAGTCACTTTTGGTGCCAGGGTGTTGGCTACAGCAGGTGCCAGGGGGATACTTTTGATGCCGGAGCACTGGCTACAGTGGGCACCAGAGGGGTTATCGGTTAGTGTTAGGCATGGCTGGGAGAATGTTAGTGTTAGCTATAGGTAGGGAGCAGGCTAGTGTTTGGCATAGGTAGTGAAGGGTTAGTGTTAGAAATAGGTTAAGGAAGTTGACAGTAGAATATCAGTAACATTACCAATATCCTACTATTAGCATGTTACAATGTGAACATCACTGGATGCCTTTATTATATGTACACACCTGGAGCACCTTAAATATTAAGGAAAAGCACAGGGGCATATCTAGAAACTATGGGGCTCCCCAGCAAAACCCAATATTCACACCCTTTCCTTACCTACCCCTGGTGACTCTCACAGACTGGGGGCCTATCAAGTAAGGGTCCTAAAACAAGCATGACCAACATAATCGTCATACCTATAACAAGTGTAGCCACAAAAACACCTGATCTGGAGGATGTACCCCTTTATTGGAGGAAGGGAAGGTTAGTAAATGCCCCCCCACCCCCTCCCAAAGCTCTTCAGTTATAGTTCTTCAGTTGCAGGGGCTAGTGCAAGTAATAATGGCACCAATTAAAAAGGGCACCCCATTCACATCAATGCAAATTTTTCCTATTTTGGCACCAAGTGTATAAAAATGGCCTGAGTAAATATAAGACAGTTATATCGCTTGCAAAAGGGCACCACGTGAATAGAAAACAACTTTATTCATTGTTATTTTTACCTTTCATTTCCATACCAAGTTTATTGATTACAATAACCCATTATTTAAAGGACTTCCAAGGCCAAAGGTCTAATCTATTTTTTTACTCACCTGGGGTTTCTTCCAGCCCCTAGCAGCCATGTCAGTCATTTGCAGCAGCTTCGATCCTCCCACTGGCCACCCGTAAAGAGAGGCAACCCAGCGGTGGGGTTGGCTCTTCTGTGCCTGCAGAGTGCCTGAGGGTTTGGCAACAAAGGAGGAGTAAAGGTTAGGCACCACCAAGGGGGATTAAGGTTAGACACCACCTGGGGGAGGTGTTTAAGGTTAGGCACCACCAGGGAGGTTAAATTTACGTACCACTGGGGCAGAAGTTAAGGTTAGGCACCAACAGGGGAGGTTTCTGTGTGAGAGTAGGGAGGGGTTAGGTAAAAGTAAAATATTGGTAAGATATTTTACTATATTAATGAAGCAGTACAATATTGTTAAATAATTAACTGATATTTTATCACTTTTACTGGAGGCCATTTTACTAAACGTAAAAATAGAGGTTACAGTGGGGAATAGTAGAATATTAATATTATAAACCATAATATATATATATATATATACATATATATATATATATATATATATATATATATATATATATATATATATATATATATATATATATATATATACAGAGGGTACTGCAGCACACAACAGGAAAACAGTGACAGGGGCTCTTGGTTACGCTTTAACGCGTTTAAGCTCACCAACTGCGCCAAAGTGTCCCCGATCTGGTGAGTCCTACTCTAACCAGGCAAAAATGCTAGTTTTAATCAGCGTTCTAGTGGGAACCATGCCAAAAGCCCAGGGGTCAGCTAAATGGGAGAAATGAAGTTAAAAACACCTCACCTTCTACTAGCTACTAACTGAACTATTATAGTTCAGTTAGTAGCTAGTAGAAGGTGAGGTGTTTTTAACTTCATTTCTCCCATTTAGCTGACCCCTGGGCTTTTGGCATGGTTCCCACTAGAACACTGATTAAAACTAGCATTTTTGCCTGGTTAGAGTAGGACTCACCAGATCGGGGACACTTTGGCGCAGTTGGTGAGCTTAAACGCGTTAAAGCGTAACCAAGAGCCCCTGTCACTGTTTTCCTGTTGTGTGCTGCAGCACCCTCTGTATTTATATATTTCTTATGGAGTCTGGGGACCTCCAGTGCTGCGTGCATGCTTTGCATAGAATTGCATAAAATTCGTTTTGTGCTGCTCATCCCTCGGCTTATATATATATATATATATATATATATATATATATATATATATATATATATAATATATATATAAAATTGTTTGTCTTTTTTTTGGGGGGGGGGGGGGGGTCATCTCATCCACCTTTATATGGAGAAGCACTCTAATACTTCACAGTGTTCACCTTGCAATATCGTAAAACCCAGATTCAATGATCATAGCAGGGTCCCATTTGAACTGCATGACCAGATTGATTATTATATAGCATATGAGTGTTCAGTGTCCTTGATAATTGCATCATGCACTTTATACATGCAAATATATGTCATTATGCAGGCAGGTGGTTATAATACACGTTTTTAGGTGATAACTTGAATATTGTTTATATCTGGTGCCCTGTTTAGCAGGACTCTTTATTATTTGCATGCACAGGGTGTGCACCCCTGTAGTTACGACCCTAGAAAAGCACACTGGACAAACATATAAACTCCTTGCAGACAGTTCCCCTAGTGGGACTTCAACCAATAAACCTAGACAAGGGTGCCAAACAGTTTGCAGGTATTTGTTTTATTTTAGCTGGATTAATATTGTGGGTGAGATCATCCACTGGCATCTCTGTTGTTAAATAAATCAATTAGTTTTCCAAGGTTAGTATGGCACAATAATCACCGTCTATCCCCAAAAAACCTACCATACTTCTTTTGTCCTCAAGGCTGCCCATAAATCAATGTAACCAGGAAGCCTGAATGGTGTTGCATTTTGTAACAACAATATTTCAGTCCAAATATTTCAAAACAGTGAAGCAATTTACAGAGCTTGGTCAGTGCCAACTTAATGACAGGGGTGTGTTCTCAGGATAGAGGCTACATAAGCCATATTGAGAATGAATGGTTGACATACAGCACACAGAGAGGGACAGTTAACTTTTGCAATCTTATCTCAAAACTTTGCTGAAAGCAGAAAAACTCTGAAAAACCCTTCTTTGATGGAGAGAAATATCGATGAGAAGCATCATGCATTGCTCAATCAAGGAGAAGAAAATGAAATGGTGAGACTATTATTTGCTATCTGTTCCTTAAAGTTGATCCTACATTGCTGTACACAAAAAATTGGGGAAAAGAATTCTTAATTTTCATGACTTAGCTGAGGTCCAACAAGAGTTAGTTACTAAATCTGGTACACACACTGTATTTTATTAGCAAAATGTTTTAAGATCTTAAGAATAGAATAGCATAATTTCTGCATTTTGCTGAGCTTTCAGTAAGGTTTTTGAGTAAGGTATTTTTTATACTCTTCAGGGTGCAAGGAGTTTGTATTTTCTCCCCGTGTCTGTGTAGGTTTCCTCCGGGCACTCCGGGCTCCCTCCCACATCCCAAAAACATACAGATAAGTTAATTGGCTTCCCCCTAAATTGGCCCTAGACTATGATACATACTGTACATAGACATATGAATATGGTAGGCATTAGATTGTGAGCCTTCTGAGGGACAGATAAGTGACAACACAATATACTCTGTACATCGCTGCAGAAGATGTCGCTACTATATAAAGACTAAATAATAATAATAGTGTGTTCAAACTATTATTATTATTTCGTATTCATATAGTATTGACATCTTCTACAGCGCTGTATAAAATATATTGTCTTGTCACTTATCTGTCCCTTAAAGGCTTACATTCTAATCCCTACCATAGTCTTTTGTCTATGGCTCACAACCTAATCCCTACCATATTCATATGTCTATGTATGTATCGTATATTTATCACAATCTAGGCCCAATTTAAGGGTGAGCCAGTTAACTTATCTGAATGTTTTTAGTATGTGGAAGCAAACTAGAGTGCCTGGAGGAAACCCACGCAGACACAAGGAGAACATGAGAACATATAAACTCTGTGTTAATAGAGCCTTGGCTGGGATTCGAACCGCACATTATAACATAAAGAGTAAGTGTTGTGTTATGCCCTCATTGTAGCGCGGGCGTTACGCAATACACAGTGTGAACTTAGCCTAAAAATGCAGTGGCGGAAATGTTATTGGCTCACTTTCTGTAATTATTTTTGGTACTTATCGTGCACTCTTATTTGCTACATCTCCTGGTAGATTGTATTTTAGACTGTACACTGCCAACAGCATTTTATCATGTAATGTGAAGCCATACTGTAATATTGCAGAACCACTGCCATTTGTATAGTGTGGGGTAAGATTGGAGCCTTAGGTATATATGCAGCCCTATGACAGCGTCTGGAATACCATGCGCCATCATTTGACAGTCTGTGGTGTTACCGGTGGCAAAAAAACACAACATATCACATCAAGATGGCCACTGTCTTGCTCAGATGAAACTCCAACTGGGGTGTGTGTGTGGGGGGGGGGGGAGGTGCAGCCGGTGCAGGGGAGCAGCCGCTTTCAGACTCCCATGGAAAAGGGGCCTAACTTTCTTTTTTTTAGCAACTCAGCTCATTCTGTCATTTAGACACTTCTAATACGACAATTACTTGCTAGACCTAAATGTGCCTTGTGTCCATGTCCCAAACATTAACAATACTCAGTTCTGAAATCCTGCACTGTTTACTGTTTGCTAGATGTAAACCCAAATGTATCGTGCACTAAACTTCCCTAGGGCCGACATACACTACTAAACATTTTTAATAGACTAAGCTTTACATCTGATGAAAACATTGGTTGTTACCAAAATCTATTAAAAACAAGTCCCCATTCTTAGTGAAGATCAACATGGTTAGAGTTCTGAAGACTGTAGGCCTTGACATGACAGCTGAAATTTGATCTTATACTGAGTGAGGCAAGGTGGTAAACAGTGTAAAGATGGCCATGCCCTATACAATACAAATTTCAGATTTTACCACAATTCGATTAAAACAATCAGTTGCACAGCAAAATACTTTTTTCTTATTTTAGCTAGTAACGTGAAATTTCCTTTTATCAATAAGTCTAAATTTTCGGATCAATTTTTATTAAAATGTAATGATGTAATGATGATAGATCCAAGCATTTTTTTTTTTTTTCATTTTTCAATCTTTTTGTTTTTTCCTAATTGGGGAAAAATGTAACACGTGTGTGATACATTGGTCAGATTTTTCAAATGTTAAAATAAATCAGAAAAACTGAAAAGAACTGTAAAAAATTGTATCAAGTGTTGCCACCTTTAAGAAGTCAATCACTAACCAAACGTGATAGAGTATGCCAATCTTTATTAAGTAAAACTCGTCCTGTTTCACAAAAAAATATGCTTTAGTATATCAGTACTCTGCAAGACTCTTTTGGCCATATGCAATTCACTTTTTCACCTGAGTTTTCTCTTAGGTGATATTTTCACAACTTGTAATAAAATGCCTTTTAAGCCACCAGCAAGCAAGAAAATACTCAAAATTAATTTGATAGTACTTTTTCACCAACCTTTGCGTACTTTTTCAATTGTAAAATGCTCAAAATTTAGTTTAAAGAGAAGATGAAAATTATCTCCTAGGAGATAACTTAGGTGAAAAAAATCAATTGTATATGGGCCTTTGTAGTTTAAAGTTATTTAAGAGTTTCTTATGGCTCCAGTTTTAAGCCAGTTATCAATTTCCAAAACTGTCTGAAACTGAAATTGCTCCTATTTTCAAGCCTATGTACTTACTTTGTGAGTCAGCTTTGTAGACGCAGATGTACAGTGGTAGCATTGCGATCAGAACTTTTAGCAATCAAAGCGCTTAAAGGGAACCTGAAGTGAAAGGAAAATGTAGGATGTCATTTTCATTAGCTTATAAGAAATCCCAGTTTCTCAGCCATCATGCTGAGTCAAAAGCTTTTGTTGCTTTTGAGCTACACATCTGCAACAAGCATGCAGCCAGTGGAGTCAGACCAGAGTCAAAGCATCTTATCTCCATGCTCATTCTGAGGCCGATGACTTAAAGAATAAGATGCGAAGCATCTGCACAGAAGTTAGACAACTGGCATTGTTTATTCGAGAAAGAAGATGGCAGTTTCCATATTCCTAACAGCTGTAGCTCCCTTTAAAGAGGAACTGTCGCGAAAATCTTAAAATTCAAAACACATACAAATAAGAAGTACATTTCTCCCAGAGTAAAATGAGCCATAAATTACTTTTCTCCTATGTTGCTGTCACTTACAGTAAGTAGTAGAAATCTTACATTACCGACAGATTTTGGACTTGCTCATCTTCTCATCGGGGTTCTCAGGGTTTTCTTTTTTTTTAAAAGCACTTAGTGAATGCCAGTTGCTCCGTCCAACTGTCAAAATAGCCAGCTGGCCAGCATCTTTGTATAAATCTTTTTCAGGGAATGTCTACATAAAGAATAAAGGCCCTATAGAGAAATGGATAAGCTCAAAACCTGTCGGTAATGTCGAATTTCTACTACCTACTGTAAGTGACATCAACATAGGAGAAAATTAATTTATGGCTCATTTTACTCTGGGAGAAATGTACGGTACTTCTTATTTTTATGTGTTTTAAATGTTAAGATTTTTGCAACAGTTCCTCTTTAAAGCAATGACTGAAAGATATGGAAAGGCGAATCACTGCAGCAAACGCCCTTTCTTTTGGCCAGCCAACTTCAGACCAGAGGTATGGATTGAAGTTCACTGCGCCAAACACATGCTGCGGTAAACTATCACCTGTAATGATCATGAGGACAATAAATTATGGCGGTGGATGACTCTCTTATCTAGTTATTGTTTGTTATTGCAAGAAACAAAAGAAACAAAAAAAAAACAATGTTTAACAAAAAGTGTTGCAATGAACAGAGCTGAACTGAGTTATTTCAGGAGATTACATAATATAAATGCCGAGTGTAGCCACTCTAGACTGGAGTCATGGTTCCAGCTGTAATAATGGAAAGACTGGGTTACCAAATTAATTGAGCCAGAGCTTATGCATGCTTGTGATAATAAACCTCAGCGGCAAGAAAGAAAGGGGAGATGCAGAAAACATAGAGGAAATGGTAACAGCCAGTGTACACCAAACTAAAGCCTCATCTGCACGGTACAATTTTTTATTAGATTGACTGATCTATTAGATAATTTCCAACCGGTTCAATCGGACTCTGATCAATTTTGCGATCGATTTTGGGTACTTAACGCAAAATTGATCACAAAATCGATCAGAAACAACTTAGACTTCTACACACGATGCAATTTCTTATCAGATCACTGGTCGATCTGATGGAAAATTGTACCGTGTAGATGAGGCTTTAGGCCTGGTACACACTTTCAATTAAGATTGGCCAATCACTGACCAATTTTTTCACTTCCATGTAGTATGGTCAACAGGTATTGAATAGATTGTGTAGGTAAACCCTTATACTACATGGAGGTGGTAAAATCGGTCAGTTATTGGACAATCATAATTTATAGTGTGTGGCATGCTTTAGTGTGTAGAGTAGACCTCTCCACTGAATAACAACACAAGTTCAAAGTTCATGCATAGTTTGTGTGTGGTTTGAAGCATCATCAATACTGGTACATGTTAATTTAATAAAGTACAGTAGAGCCACAAAATGATAGGACACCCTTGCAGGCTTGCAGTGTAGAGGGTAGTGAGTGGACACACTAGGTGAAGGAGTGAAGGGGCTGGTGGATGCACGTGGTAATGAGAGCCATAACGTCTGGATATGACAAATTGTAAGCTGCTTGTCTGAAAGGTGCATTTTAATGGTGTGTTTGAAGCAGGGCCGGATCTATCATAAGGCACTGTAGGCGCATGCCTACAGGCGCCTGCCTACAGGCGCCTGATGATGAAAAGGCGGCCCACTCCCCTCCTCCAGCTCCTCCCTTCTGTTTCCCCTATGCAGAGTACTAAGCAGAGCGTTACTCACCCAGTTCTCAGCATTTCAATGCAAAAATCTCCCTTCAGTTGGGGGCACCACTTGCTACTTAATATGGAGGTTTCTCTAGCTACCTATTACTTGGGGGCACTTCTAGCTACTTAATACTGAGGGTACCTCTGGCCACCTAATACTAAAGAGCACCTGTAGCTACATATGATGGGCAAGGGAAGTAAGGGAAAAGTGACAGCTGGGACAGCCAGCACACTGGCGTGGCGGTTTGGTGGGGTTTGCACTTTGTAGGTTCATGGAGGGCGAAGTCTTAGGTGGCAGGATATCTGTGCCTATAGGCTCCTGTGATGTAAATCCGGGCCTGGTTTGAAAGTTTCTAGACCACAAATATGATGGACACACTGTTAGAGACAGTTCCACAGAACTTGAGAGAAGTCCTAGATGTGAGACTCAGGTGAGCTGACCAGGCTAAATGTAGATGTGCTTCCTATTTTAATGTCAACAGCCATTACTGATATTTGAACCTGAGCAATGTTTTCTATGCCCTTACTGAAAATGACTAACCAATCATTTTTGGTTTCCTGGGATAAAGATTCTGCCTCTTCCCCCTCTCAGTGTTTTCAGGGCTGTTCTGGTGATCATGTGACTCTCTCAGAGTGACAACAGCTTCAGCTTTCAAGGTTACCTAATTTATTTATTGTATTTATAAAGCACCAACATATTAGGCAGCGCTGATCTCAAGTATGTTGTCAGGCTTGCTTGCTTTACATATCATATCATAGAAGATTGCTTGCTCAGCTAAAACATTTACAGGTGTACCAGGTACAGGCCTGTCCAGAACTGGTGGCATTATTTGAGAACACAGGTGAACAATGGCTTATTGACTGTTTGGATTGATTTTTGCATTTGGAAACTTCTGTTTTCTTTTAAAACTGGCATAGATATAGTATCAAAGAAGAACACATTACAATACAGTTTTTAAATTAAAGATTTCATTCCTTCACCCCCCCCCCCCCCTCCTTTTCTACATGTACATTTCTTTTTTTACATAAGGGCCTCGCTGTCACCACTTGTCAGTTTTTCTGCATGAGTTGCCCAACAGATTTGCATTGCTGTCAATTGCTTTTCTGCATGTGGAAAATGCATTCAAGTGTGAAATAGCCCATTGATTAACACTGGTTGTGGTTTTTCTGTGCAGAAAATGCACAGAAAAACTGGCAAGTGGAGACAGGCCCTAAGGGCTCTTTCACATCAGAGCTTGCGTTGGAGAACGCTCAAAGCATACGTTTTGTTGTATGCGTTTTAATGCGTTTTGATATGCGTTGCACTGCAGTGAGTGTGCGTTTTTAATCCATTTTCAATGTGTTACAGCACATAGAAAAACGCAGGTAATTTTTTATTCTTTTAGTTTTCAACTTTCTACATTGTTCCTCTGTTGCATTCTGGGACTGATTGCCTGCGTTAACGGATTAAAAACACGCATAGTGTGCGTTTTACATTGACTAACATTGTAACGCATAAAGCTAACGTCGGCCGAAAAACTGCACCTGGGTGCAGTGTAACGCAACGCACAAAAAGGCTGCGTTATATGTGAAAGCTAAAATGAAAGTCTATGGACTTTCATTTCACCTTGGGTAACGCAAACTTTACCCTTTGCGTTGAAACGCAGAAAATCTGCCCTGATGTGAAAGAGCCCTAAATCATTGACAGTGCATAATCTTATGTAAGCACAGCTGCATGTACCCTACGTAATCTGGAAATCAATAAGTATATTTCCTTTTTCAGGGACTTGGGAGAATCCAGGAGAGGGCTACTCTGGATTATGTTGTGTAGCTGAATTGATGTATTATTCTTTTTTTTTTTTTGTAGGTAACATTTGGATACAAACAACAAACCTGCAGAAACGCAGCCTGTATTATTGGATACATACTCTCTTGTGGGTTTGTTTGGCTTCTGTTCTACTGGAAGCCCGAGTGGCACGTATGGGCACACTGTATTCCATGCTGCTTGCAGGAAGCTGATACCATTCTGCTGAAAACGACTGTGAGTACTAATAAGATAATAAATATATATACATATAATTGTTAAAGAAAACCTGTAACTAAAAAAAGTTCCCCTGGGGGGTACGCACCTCGGGTGGGGGAAGCCTCCGGATCCTATCAAGGCTTTCCCCATCCTCCTGTGTTCCACGGCGGTCTCGCTGTGCCCCTCCGAACAGCAAGGATGTAAACATTTACCTTCTCGACTCCAGTGCAGGCACAGTATTGGCTCTCTGCTCAGAGATAGGCGGAAATAGCTCTACTGCGCAGGCGCAAGTGTCCTCCGCTTGCGTAGCAGAGCGGACCCGACAGAGATCGGCTATTTCCACCTAGCTGGATAGTGTAATGGTTAAGGGCTCTGCCTCTGACACAGGAGACCTGGGTTCAAATCTCAGCTCTGCCTGTTCAGTAAGCCAGCACCTATTTCAGTAAGGAGTTTCTTGGGCACGTCTCCTTAACACTGCTACTGCCTACTGAGTGCGCTCTTGTGGCTGCCTCGCAAGCGCTTTGAGTCCGACAGGAGAAAGGCGCTATATAAATACTGCAAATATTATTATTATTATTATCTTCGTGCTGAGAGCTGCAACAGCGCCACCCGCTGGAGCCAGAGAAGGTAAATATATTTTAAGCCTTGTCAAGCTTGTCGAGCGAGGATTGCGGGACGCTTTGGGGGAGCTAGCGCTGGATTGTCTGCAGCTACAGGGATGGGGGAAGCCTCATTGGGACCCTGAGGCTTCCCCCTCCTGAGGTGGGTACCCCCAGGGGACTTTTGTTTAGTACAGAGTCTCTTTAAAGAACACAGTAAGAGCACTTTTTCGCTGACCTGTTATTATTGAGAATAGTACAGTAGTTACAAAAAGATTTGTAAATTCATACATTTTTATGTAATAACTCTCAAGCAAGTACTTCTATGACTAGGATGGTTTAGCAGTTTTCATTGATTGATTGATTGATTGATTGGTTAATTATTTTCCTAGGATGAATTTGAACAATATTTCAGGAAAAGCGTATCATGGATTAAGTTGCATGATTTAAACATATCTGTGAAAACCACATCTGCACAGCCAGTGATTGCTGATGGCAAGTCTATCATTACTAGAGCTCTCCGAAAGACAGATTTGAAGGTATGTTGTGAAGAAGATACATCTTTAATGCTAGGCATATACTATAAGATGTGGTACACAATTAATGTCTTCTTGATATTGTTTACCACCTTCCCCGCTCCTCATTAGATCAGACCTCATTTAATACTGTATTATCTGCTATGCTAGGAGAACATGGTCCATAACAGTGAAGTGATGTGATGCCCATAAATTGTTTGGGCAGTGAGTTCAGGTGCAGCACCACTGAGCATACTCTAGTGGCTGCCTGACAGTGGCAAGCACTTTGAGTATGACAGGAGAAAAGCGCTATACAAATACAGGAATAATTAATATAGTACAATGCAATGCACATAGGGCCAGACCTAATACACTTTTTTGCCTAAATTTTCTCCTAGTGATATTTCACATTTTATCATTGAAATGCCCTTTAAGCTATCAACACCAAAAAAATACTCAGAATAAATTTGACAGTGCCTTTTCACCTACTTTTAAGTGCTTTTTAAAAAAAAATAAAAAGTCCCTGCAATGTTAATAAATAACCCCATTGTGCTCTATTTAAGATTCTTGCAGAAAAAAAGTTATATGTCATTTGGCATAATAGCTTGAAACAATACAAAGAGCCTTGTCCAGATTTGTGTATGGAAAGCTTTGCTGATTTTCTTATTTGCCAAAACAAACAATTTTTGGCCAGAAATCAAGTGAGCTAATCCCATTAGCACTTCTGTGAACATTGAACAAGTTAATTTGTAAAGCTAACAACCTGTTTTATCTGGATTGCCCTAGTAATACAACAAATGACCGAGATTAAAATAATGTTTCTAGGATTCCATCTTAATGTTAAAGTGGATCCGGGATAAACTTTTACAATAATTGTGTTCCTTTCATATAGTTTATAGGGCATTCCTCAAGCCAAATACTTTTTTTGTTTTGTTTTAATACTCTAATTCCCTATAAACTAAACAAGCCTCGCCCACAGCTCCTTTTGTGCCTTGGCACTGTAGCAAGGGCTTATGGGAGCTCAGTCTGGGCAGGAGGAGGAGGAGGTTACTAGCCACTGATTTCAGAGGCAGAGGGGAGGAGGGAGGAGGAGAGGGGACTGAATTTACACACAGGCAAGCTGATAGCATCTCAAGCCCTCAGCCTGTGACAATGTGACAAACAGAACATGGCTGCCTTCATTGTATCACAGGAATAAATAATCATAAACTGTTGAAGCTTTTCAACTGTTTGCTGCATCTAAACTTTAGATAAGATATATAGATATGTTATAGTTAGTTTTTCATCTCGGATCCGCTTTAAATATTATAGCTGCAAATTATTGTGGTAAATTTAAAGATAGATTTTGTAAGTAAACGTCATTTATTTGTTGGCATTCGCAGGTTAAACTGATAAAAGTCCAAAAAATCAGTTATGTTTGGGATCAAGAAGAACAACAGTTTCGGAAAGCAGGGTGAGTACTCACAAATAAATCTAATTAGTCTTTCTTCACCATAAAACTAATGTATCCATGATTAATACATTACTTATGTTGGCTTCTGTTGAAGGATTCTTGAGGATTGCCTTACCTGCTATGACATTCATTCAAAATTTGGATCTGGGCTAACATCCGAGGAACGAAACATCAGGTATACCTGTCACACACTTTCCTTTCTTTGTAGCTGCAGCATGCTATGGAATTCCCTTACGGTATCTTAAACATTTAGGTGCCATTTGTTATCTTTGTAGAAAAGTGACATTCACAAAATGAGAGAAGTGTGTGTATAAACACTATTACTACACCTTCTTAGAACTTGCCTGCTTACTTTTTTGGGTAATAAGGATTAACATAGTTATATAAATCTCTCCTTATTGGTGCTACCCCAACTATTGTTTACTTTCCCTTATACCTGAAAAGAGGTTATAAACTAATGCTAGGGACACACAATGCATTTTTTTCGGTTGATTTTCCATAGGATCAAATTTCGATTTCTTTTTCCACTAGATTTCCCACTCGATTCTCTTATCTTTTCTTATCAATTTCCATTCACTTCTATGAGAAATCGAGTGGTAAAACGATCAAAAGTTATATTGGACATGTCGGAAATTATTTATCGAACGTATCTATTGAATGCAAGAGCTTATCGTGTGTACTTAGCATAAGAGTCACTAGTTAAACTAGTGGTTAAAATGTCAATCTACCTTAGGAGGTTTCCAAATGGGCCAATGGACAGCACCAAGCAGTGCACAGAAAATATAAAGCAACAATTATTATGGTGAAAACCCTGGACTGATTACAGAACACTGTTTGGATATTGCTAATACAGTATTAATTCTTTTTGTTTTCTAATGAAAAAAAAAATGTCTGTTTTATTCTGCAGAAGAGAAATTTGTGGATCAAATGCCATTGAAGTAGACATTGAACCTATCTGGAAATTACTGTTCAAAGAGGTACTTAAATTAGTATGGAACTAAATATCATAAGCCCGATGTTTCTACATTTTAAAGAAAAGCTTGCTGCTGTACTTTGAAAGATAAAACAATGTAAAAAAGGAATGTGCTTATTTTACAAAACATTTTTTATCTGGAGATACATCATGGTTACAAATTAAGCATGCATAAGTGAAATATATGGTTTTCAGTTCGTTGACGAAAAACAGCATCATTGGCCAGGGTTAACTACTTCATGCCACAGGATATTTTGCCCTTACCACCAAGAGACATTTTCCCCAGTCAGCGCTCCTCCCATTCATTTGGCGATAACTTCATTACTGTTTATCCCACCTAAATGATCTATCTAGTTAGCCTTTTTGTGGGCAGTTTTCAGTAATTACTTTATTTTCTATGTATTTTGTAGGAAAAAATTGGGAAACAATTAAAAATACCCTATTTCTCCAATTCCACCCCCTATAGTTTTAAAATAAACAATGCTACTGTAAATAAAACCCACACATTTTATTTGCACATTTGTCCCGGTTATTACATTTAAAATATGTCTCTAGTACAATGTATGGCGACAGTATTTCATTTGGAATTAAAGGTGCATTTTTTCTGTCCTGTGTAATTCCACAGTCCATAGTTGCTAAAATAACAGTAATATATCCTCATTACATATACAGGGAGTGCAGAATTATTAGGCAAGTTCTATTTTTGAGGAATAATTTTATTATTGAACAACAACCATGTTCTCAATGAACCCAAAAAACTCATTAATATCAAAGCTGAATATTTTTGAAAGTAGTTTTTAGGTTTTTTTTAGTTTTAGCTTTTTTAGGGGGATATCTGTGTGTACAGGTGACTATTACTGAGCATAATTATTAGGCAACTTAAAGGGGCACTACAGCAAAAAACTGTAAAAGTTAAAATATGTGCAAACATATATAAATAAGAAGTACATTTTTTCCAGAGTAAAATGAGCCATAAATTACTTTTCTCCTATGTTGCTGTCACTTACAGTAGGTAGTAGAAATCTGACAGAAGTGACAGTTTTTGGACTAGTCCATCTCTTTATAGGGGATTCTCAGCAAGGCTTTTATTCTTTATAAAGATATTTCCTAAAAATGATTTAGACAATGATGCTGGCCAGCTTCCCTGTGCGCAACACAGTTTTTTGGCAGTTGGACAGAGCAACTGGCATTCACTAAGTGCTTTTGAAAACAAATATATCCCTGAGAATCCCCTATAAAGAGATGGACTAGTCCAAAACCTGTCACTTCTGTCAGATTTCGACTACCTACTGTAAGTGACAGCAACATAGGAGAAAAGTAATTTATGGCTCATTTTACTCTGGACAAAATGTACTTCTAATTTGTATATGTTTGCACATATTTTAAATTTTACAGTTTTTTGCTGTAGTGCCCCTTTAACAAAAAACAAATCTATACCCATTTCAATTATTTATTTTTACCAGTGAAACCAATATAACATCTCAACATTCACAAATATACATTTCTGACATTCAAAAACAAAACAAAAACAAATCAGTGACCAATATAGCCACCTTTCTTTGCAAGGACACTCAAAAGCCTGCCATCCATGGATTCTGTCAGTGTTTTGATCTGTTCACCATCAACATTGCATGCAGCAGCAACCACAGTCTCCCAGACACTGTTCAGAGAGGTGTACTGTTTTCCCTCCTTGTAAATCTCACATTTTATGATGGACCACAGGTTCTCAATGGGGTTCAGATCAGGTGAACAAGGAGGCCATGTCATTAGTTTTTCTTCTTTTATACCCTTTCTTGCCAGCCACGCTGTGGAGTACTTGGACGCGTGTGATGGAGCATTGTCCTGCATGAAAATCATGTTTTTCTTGCAGGGTGCAGACTTCTTCCTGTACCACTGCTTGAAGAAGGTGTCTTCCAGAAACTGACAGTAGGACTGGGAGTTGAGCTTAACTCCATCCTCAACCCGAAAAAGCCCCACAAGCTCATCTTTGATGATACCAGCCTAAACCAGTACTCCACCTCCACCTTGCTGGTGTCTGAGTCGGCCTGGAGCTCTCTGCCCTTTACCAATCCTGCCACGGGCCCATCCATCTGGCCCATCAAGACTCACTCTCATTTCATCAGTCCATAAAACCTTAGGAAATCAGTCTTGAGATATTTCTTGGCCCAGTCTTGACGTTTCAGCTTGTGTGTCTTGTTCAGTGGTGGTCGTCTTTCAGTCTTTCTTACCTTGGCCATGTCTCTGAGTATTGCACACCTTGTACTTTTGGGCACTCCAGTGATGTTGCAGCTCTGAAATATGGCCAAACTGGTGGCAAGTGGCATCTTGGCAGCTGCACACTTGACTTTTCTAAGTTCATGGGCAGTTATTTTGCGCCTTGGTTTTTCCACACGCTTCTTGCGACCCTGTTGACTATTTTGAATGAAAAGCTTGATTATTCGATGATCACGCTTCAGAAGCTTTGCAATTTTAAAAGTGCTGCATCCCTCTGCAAGATATCTCACTATTTTTGACTTTTCTGAGCCTGTCAAGTCCTTCTTTTGACCCATTTTGCCAAAGGAAAGGAAGTTGCATAATAATTATGCACACCTGATATAGGGTGTTGATGTCATTAGACCACACCCCTTCTCATTACAGACATGCACATCACCTAATATGCTTAATTGGTAGTAGGCTTTCGAGCCTATACAGCTTGAAGTAAGACAACATGCATAAAGAGGATGATGTGGTCAAAATATTCATTTGCCTAATAATTATGCACTCTCTGTATACGCTTGCCATGAAATGACACACCTGTATTTCCTATTTGCAGCAAAGAGGCAAAAACTGGATGCGCATACAGTATACTGTATGTCCTGTTTGTGTGAAAAGGTTAAAGGCTTAAAGCATGTGTTAACACAAAACTCATTGCTAGGCTAGTGTTCTGCTAGCCCCATTGTTCCTGATTCAAATTGTATCAATAAATTGTGAATTTCAAAACATGCGTTCAGAAATAAAAATAAATAGATTTTTACATTAAGGCAATGGCATGTTTTCAGCAACTGAAAGAGAGCAATGCATAATCCCTACAGTCATTGTCCCTCAGCAGAGCTCTCAGTTACATTTCTCTGCTATGGTCTAGGGTCAGCTTTGCGTAAAGTCTGTTGACCTGCCAGTATGTTTTGGGAAGCAACTTAAAGAGGAACTCCAGTGAAAATAATGTAGTAAAAAAAGTGCTTCATTTTTTACCATAATTATGTATAAATGATTTAGTCAGTGTTTGCTCATTGTAAAATCTTTCCTCTCCCTAATTTACATTCTGACATTTATTACATGGTGACATTTTTACTCGTGGGCAGGTTATGTAGCTGCTCCTAGCTGTTTTGGCTGTTAGAGACAGCTGTAAACAGCTAATTCCTGTCTGTGAACTTTGTTACATTGTGGCAGTTTGCCTAGAGTACCGCGGTACTCAGAGCTTCTTGTGGGATGGGGTTTCAGCACAAAATCAGTCATACAGCGATGGTCTGTTTGTGAAAAGTATTATATTTTTCATGTAAAAGGGGGTATCAGCTACTGATTGGGATAAAGTTCAATTCTAGGTTGGAGTTTCTCTTTAAGGGCCCGTTTGCACTAGAGCGAATCTGCATGCGTTTCCTGCATGTAGATTCGCACAGACAATACAAGTGGATGGGCCTGTTTCCACTTGACAGGATCTCTCAGCATTTTTCTGTGCAGAAAAAATCTGCACGGTAGACCCCACAGAATTTGCATACCGCATACCGCTATGCGATTTGCATACAATGTATTTAATAGGAAATTTGCATGCGGTTTTAGTATGCAAATTTTCATGCAAATTTGCATACAATTTCACATAGAAACAATGGAAAAGCACACAGGCACTGCCATGGTTAAATTTGCATACATAGTCATCCATGCAAAATCGTATGCGAATTCGCATGAAAAATGCTAAATTCACATCCGCATGCAATTTTTTTCCGCGGAGACCCGCACAAGTGGAAACGGGCCCTTAATCCTCGGAGGAACTCAATGGCAATATAAGGAAAAAATATGCACATTATACTGTTCTGACTGAATGTGGGATCTAGTGCTTTAAAGGACAACTGAAGTGAGAAGAATATGGAGGCTGCCATATTTATTTCCTTTTAAACAATGCCAGTTGCCTGTCAGTCCTGCTGATCTATTTGGCTGCAGTAGTGTCTGAATAACACCAGAAGCAAGCATGCAGCTAATCTTGTCACATCTGACAATAATGTCCGAAACACCTGACCTGCTGCATGCTTGTTCTGGGTCTATGGCTAAAAGTATTAGAGGCAGAGGATCCGACAGCAGGACAGCCAGGCAACTGGTATTGCTTAAAGGGAAATAAATAAATAAATATAGAAGCCTCCATAACCCTCTCACTTCAGTTGTCCTTTAACCTCCTTGGCAGTAACCCTGAGCTAGGGTCGGTGCGGAAAACCATAGCTCAGAGTGGTAATCCCGACCTCTGCTCGGGGTAGCCGTCGGAGGCTCTATGCAGAGTATAGCACGCAGCGGGAGCATTTCTACATACCTCCCAGGGATCCCGATGTCGGACGCCATTCTTCTTCCATCCTCCGGGGCTCTGCTTCCTCCAGATGAGATCGCTGGCTGTCATCATGATGACAGCCGGCAATATCACTTTAGAGCTGCAGCGCCACCCGGAGGATGGAGGGATAACTGCAGTGCGGTAGCCCAGGGAGATGAGTGATTACTGAGGCTGTGCAGATCTTCTCCCTGGCAGCATGATTTTTTACCACTTTTAGACCCTAAAATTCGGAAAGAATCATACCACCAAGGGGGTTAAAGAGATAGTGCTGACAACCATTTAACTACAGTACTTTGCCACTAAAGAATATAAATGACTAAAAACCTGACTGTTTTAACTTTTTTTCACGGTATCTAAAAATGAAATCAAAGTTTGGGTGGTGTTTTAATTTGAGTAGATTGCCCAAAAAAGGCAGAAAGAACTGTAAACGTTTTGTCATTTTATTCATCATAGAAACTTAGTTTAATTAATTGCCAATTTTCCATTTTTCTATCTCTTGTAGGTTTTAAACCCTTTTTATGCTTTTGAGGCTTGCAGCTTGGCTCTGTGGTTGGCAGTGGGGTTCATTGAATATTCAATTGCTGTCATTATAATGACCCTCATCTCTATCATCTTCACGGTTCATGATCTGAGGAAGGTGTGTAATTTGCATTCTGTATACATAACATGTCTAATGATATTAACATTCAATATCTGTACCGAAACAGTTATTTCTATACAATGAATAGTTATGTGTTATAGACTGCATTTTTGTGCCTAACATTGGTATAAATGAATTGTATTTCTCTTGGCTTCCAACTTACCTATGCAAATTCACTATAAGCTTTCAATATAAAGCCAAACTTTAGTTAAAGACCTCAGCTTTAATTTGTAGTCAATAAAATAGCATTCTTTGAATAAAAATAAATACATTAATCACAATTTTGCCATTTACCCTAAGGAATCCGTAAAGCTTCATAACCTCGTGGAATCCAACAACAGTTTAAAAGGGACCATACGTCAGAAAAATGGAGGTATAGTTTATATAGCATTGTGCTGACTGTGAAGAGGAAAAAAAGTGTAATATAAATTCAGTGTGGGCTTGTTACTACAGTTAAACTTAGGTGTTTACATATATTTGGAGTGAATTATTTAAAAAAAAAAATTATGACAACCCACAGAGATTTTATCATAGCATATATTCATTTAGGATGTTGTTTAAGTGTGGGGAAAAGGTAATTTCTTCAATCAATATTTTCAGTAGGAATGGTCAATGGGAGGAAAATCATTAGGTGTTGATGTAGAATTATGTAAATTGTTACAGCAGCTTGAAATGGATCAATTGAAACCTGCTGAGGTAGGATTTAAATATTCTATCATTTACACACATATAATTGCATACAAATTTTGCATAATCCTGCATCAAGTATGCATCTCATTGGTGATCCCTAGTTCTCAGATTCTCTCACTTTTTAGTAACGTCATCCTTATTCCAGTGGGTCACAAATGTACATACACTTAGTTAATATTTGGCAGTATTGTCTTTAAATTGTTTAACTTAAGCCAAATCTTTTGGGTTACCTTTCACAACCAATTTGCTATAAGTTGCCTGACCTTTGGTGCATGTCCACTAGACAGAACTGGATTAACGGGGAAAGGTTCATGAGTGTTCTTTCAATTTTCAATTTGAAAAAAGTGTTATTTTTAAACAAATTAGCTGCAATCCTGTTGTAAGCATTTCTATATGCTTTGTGCACATTTCCCTCCAGAGTGCAAAGAGGTGGAATCACGCAGCTTGGTGCCAGGCGATGTAATTGTTCTTACAGGAAAGAAACTGTTCCTACCCTGTGATGCTCTGCTTCTCAATGGGTCGTGTATTGTGAATGAAAGCATGCTTACAGGTAATGCACGCTGCATTTATTATTGTTATTATTATTGAATTATAAAGGGCCAACATATTCCGTGGTGCTGTACAAAGTAAGAAACAACCATGGGGTACAAAATAATACAGGCAATAGTATACACCAAGATACAAAATACAGAGTGGGTACAAAATACAAAATCTGTACAAATTTAACATACTAATAAACACATTAGAGTTGTTGTTTTGTTGTTGTTGTTGTTTTTTAAAACAACTTTGCATTCCTGGGATTTTACCCCTTAAATCTTTTAACAATTTTGGCATTTCAGCTGAGTAGTTATTTATATAGCAATAACTTTTTTAGTACTTATGCTTTCACAGTAACATACATATTATTATTTTTCAGGGAAATCTAGGCATTCTCTGTATTTATTATTAAAATCTTTATATTCGATCTAATGGAATAAATGAAAAAATTGTACCATGTATGGGCACCATAACAGTGATTGCTACTCACAGACCTAAAACAATGTATAGATCGAATTTTAAAAAAACAGTATTGTGTGTTGTACGCATTGAAAATAATTTAACTGTGCCATTATTCTTAAAAAGGTGAAAGTATCCCTGTCTCTAAAACTCCCCTGCCTACCAATGACCACTCCATGCCTTGGAAGGAACACAGTGGAGAGGATTTCAAAAGACACATACTGTTCTGTGGAACAGAAGTCATTCAGACAAAGTCTGCTAGCCAGGGGCAAGTGAAGGCAGTCGTCCTAAGAACTGGTTAGTTACATGCTTTTACATTTGGCTAACGCTCAGTGAGACTGTACCTATATTTTTCTTCAATGTTCTGATGATCATGGATATTTTTGTATCTGCAGGATTTAACACAGCCAAAGGAGATTTGGTCAGATCCATCCTGTACCCAAAACCTATGAATTTTAAGCTGTATAGAGATGCCTTCAGATTCTTGATGATTCTAGCCACTGTTGCTGTGATTGGAGCAATCTACACTGTAACCATGTTGGTCTTGAAAGGGGTAAGATATGGCGGTGACAAGGCTTGTATGATGGAGTTTTGACATGTACATTTGAAATGGCCCAGGGTGAAGCCAAAAGATGCTTACCCTTCTGCAGGCAATCTCCTGGGTGGCGTCAATGCTATTCCCCCTCCAAATCGTCGCAACTCAGAGGGAATACATCATTTGGGCATCGGCTATTTCTGGTGGCTGAATTATTTTATTTTTTTCTAATTTCAGCTCTGGCTATTGCCGGTGGCAAAATTAGTCACTGAGTGCCGCTATAGCCATAATTCTCATTACGGCTTATGGCAGAGCCTAAAGCGCTGCACTGATTCGGTTTTGGCAGTACTGTGGAATACATTAAACCTTACAGATGGTCAATGGGATGCTAATGTTTCCTGATTGCATGTAAATGTCACTCAAATGGAATTGGGTCATTCAAAAACAGCAGGAAGTGCATTTGATTAGTCCAATTACAAGCTGTGTGAAATATACAAGAAACTTGAATGCGAGCCAGAATTATTTGCACCTTATGGAGCATCTCTGTCATACAGATGAACTATGCTAGGTGAAGCATGTTATAATTTAGAGTAAATATACCCCTAATCATGTTTATTTTAAAGGTAAATGGATCCTTTTTAATGCAGTGCTGGCCATGCAAAATTGCTAGCAATGAGTCAACAGAAAAGAAAATCAGATGGCCAATTAAAAGATTGTATCATCAGCTGTAAAAACGTTATAATACAAGCCTATCGTCCAGCAATTAATGGTGCCCACTAATGATACAATCTTGATTGTACAATATCGCTATTTCTATGAGGAACTATCTTTAGTATCCTTTCAAAGTATATTCACTCAGTTTACCCTTCTACTACATAGAGTCGGTAAGATTTTACAATTAAACAATATTAGTGGGCATACGCCCCTATAAAACTACTGCAGCTATGTATCCATACTGTTTGGTCCACAGAATGTCTGGTGTCTTAAACTGATGACATCATCATAGTAATCACACACATACTCACAGATAACCTTTGTACAATTTTCAGACACGTTTGAAATCTCTGACCAACGAGATTGGAGAAAGCTGCACACAAAATATCAATGTGCAAAGCACACACAATCTCTCATTTTTCACTATGTTGTTGCATTTTTCTCTATTGGCCAGCTTTACTTACACTCTCTGAACATTTACATTTTACTAAGTATTTAAAGAAAATACCGCACAATTTCTGAATAACACAGTACTGCATACTGTACAGTTGCTAGTGATTACATTTTTTCCCATGTTATATACATGTTCTACTCACTAGATATACTTTTGTAAAGGGTTATTGTTAAAGGACAACTAAAGGTAGAAGAGTATGGAGGCTGCCACATTTATTTCCTTTTAAACAATACCAGTTTCCTGGCAGCCCTGCTTATTCATGTGGCTGCAGTAGTGTTGGAATAACACCAGAAACAAGCATGCAGCTAATCCTGTTAGATCTGACAATAATGTCAGAAACACCTGATCTCATCTGCTGCATGCTTGTTCAGGGTCTATGGCTAAAAGTATTAGAGGCAGAGGATCAGCAGGACAGCCAGGCAACTGGTATTGCTTAAAAGGAAATAAATATGGCAGCCTCCATATCCCTCTCGCGTCAGTTGTCTTTTAAGCTTATCGTATGTTAAGCTTCATTGTATTTGAGTCTCATTCATATAAATGGGTCTCATTCTTACAAAACAAGATAACCATGAAACACTTTAGACTTATTAAATATACATGTAGTTTACATAGATTAAACGAAGAGAAAGATCCGCACCACCTTCAGAAAAGCTTAGTCTGTTTTATTGGAAAAAGACATACAAATTTAAAAAGAACTTTACGGCAGGACAGTCCACTGTTTCGCGCTCCTGCCCATCTTCATGCTGCCTAGTTTACATAGATTAATTAATCTGGTTTATTTTTTCTTAGGAGTCTCCTATTCAGGTTCTGTTAAACACTTTGATTATTATTACTACCGCTGTACCTCCAGCATTGTCAGCTGCCTTGTCTACTGGAATCATGTATGCTCAACGTAGACTGAAAAAGAAGGGCATTTTCTGCATCAGTCCTCAAAGAATCAATGTATGCGGTCGCCTCAACATTATTTGTTTTGACAAGGTAAGAGATCATTCAATTTCGGAATCTTAGGATAACCACAGACATACAATGACAGACTTCTGATTGAACTGCTTATTCATGTCTACGAGTGAAACAGAAATCTGCCGCACAACCACACCTGGGGGGAATAACTCATAAGGCAGGACTGAAAATCTGTCTCAGTTGGTCCACCCAAGATAAACAGGAGTGGCAGCACATGCTACCAACTCCCTGCACATCCTCAGAATTCTGAATTTAAGCTGATGTTTTGTCCTTTGGAGAAAATACAAAAAGTATTTGACATTATTGGCAATATTTGAGTAGAGTTGATTAAGATTTATTTTTTGATAAACCGAGGAAAATGTGGCAGCTTTTCATACAATATACTGTATGGGAGCTTTAAGACCTGGTTCAGGCTTGAGTTTTTTTTCTTTCTTCTTTATTGTATTATTATTATTATTATTATTATTATTTAGTATTTATATAGCGCCGACATATTACGCAGCACTGTACAGTGTATATATATATATTACGCAGCACTGTACAGTGTATATATATATATCTTGTCACTAACTGTCCCTCAAAGGAGCTCACAATCTAATCCCTACCATTGCCATATGTCTATATTATGTAGTGTGAGTACTGTAGTCTAGGGCCAATTTTTTTAGGGGGAGCCAATTAACTTATCCGTATGTTTTTGGAATGTGGGAGGAAACCGGAGTGCCCGGAGGAAACCCACACAGGCACGGAGAGAACATACAAACTCTTTGCAGATAGTGCCCTGGCTGGAATTCGAACCAGGGACCCAGCGCTGCAAGGCGAGAGAGCTAACCACTGTATGCACAACGGCCCTCATTCAATTCACTTTTACTCCTAATGGTGGCCATATATTAGGTGACTTGGCGGCTGATTGACCATCTAATTTGATTATAATCGAATTGGATGAAAATTGGTGCCGCCAAGTGCATGCACGACCGACAATGCGACCAATTTTGGGACAAAAATTAGTTGCATTGTCAATCCCGCATGCTGCAAGATATTGTGCTGGCTTGCTCGATCAGGTGTGCGTTGGGAACGGTGTGAAGTTTTGGGACGATCGATGAACGCGATGAAACCCCAGATGCTGTGCCTCCCTAATGAAAAATTTCCCCCCGGTGCCCCATGTAAAGTATATATTACCTGCGCTTGGTCCTCCACTGTTCTGTGCACACTCCTCTGTATATACACGCGCGCCCCACGTGGTTTCCTAGTAAGGCCATGCGTATGACATCGCACGCGTGCATGCAGAGGAGATATCCCGGAGGCAGTGGAGGGACATGCACAGGACACGGACAGGTAATGTATATTTTACAGGGGGCACAGTGGGGACAATTTTCATTAGGGGGGCACATCGTCGGGGTGGAGAAGCGGACGGATGCAGGGCACCAGGCCAATTATGGATCGATTTCAGCATGGTATTAATTGGGAATCAGCCTGTCGTGTATGGGCAGCTGACAGATCTCTCTCTTATCAGATTCGAGAGAGAGAGATATGTCTCTTGGTGGAATCTGCCCATATATCGCTGTATGGGCAGATGTATGGCTACCTTAAGTTTTCTCCTAGGAGATAATGTTTCATCTTCTGTTTAAAATAACTTTTCACACTCTGCAATTGAAAAAGTACCAAAAAGTAATTGTAAAGTACTGCCAACATGTCTCTGAGTATTTTAAGCCGGTGGCTTAAAAGGCATTTTATTGATAGGTATGAAAATATCACCTAGGAGAAAACTTAGGGGAAAAAAGCACATTAAGTAAGGGCCAATGTAGGGAATATATCATAACTTGCATTACACATTTTTGGATTGCATGTTTTGTACTATTTATCTTTTAATACCTGGCTGTCCCATTTTCCAATGCTAATTTCCTGTGCTAATAACTACGCTGAACAGAAGTCTGTATTCTGTCCAAACTCCTCCCCTATCCCATCATCAACAACATGAGGAGCTGGTAAGGAGTATCAGCCAGTCCTTTTCTCTGAGCACAGAATCTGATCCTGTCCACTACCTCCCTGTGTTCTACAGGAGGAAACATTGGGAGGAGCTAGGCTTGGTCAGGTAAAGGATCTGAGCAGAGAAAGAAACTACCACTCTCATGACAGCTCTACCTTTTGTGCACAGATCTCTCATCATGTGACTGACTTTTCTGAAGGGAATTTCTTGTTAATTCTGTATTTACTGATATAATAAAGCCTAGTACTGTGGGTAAAAATGTTCTTCATTTTTATATAAACAAAAAACAAACAAAAAAACACAAAATTACTACATACTATTTAAAAAATGTTTATAGTAAAAGAACATTTGATCAGATTATACTACATTTGTTTTTATAACATTTTATTTATAACATTATTTATTTTTCTGTAGACTGGTACGCTAACAGAAGATGGATTAGACCTTTGGGGTGTGCTGCCTTCTCATGGGAATTGGTACGTATCATAGATTATTTATTAAGACTTTCAGTATATTCTCATTCAAGAGAATATGGGCTGCTAGACATGCACAGTAATTTCTACTGTTAGATATACAGTAGATAACATATTCACAGGGACAGACTCAAAGGACATCTGAGACAAAAAAACAAAGTGATATGCAGTATCTGCTTTTGTTAGTAATGTCCTCTTTTCTCAGGCTGTGCCCTCCCATTTCCCTCTTTCACCACTGTTCTGCTGCTATACTCTCTGTTTTAAAGAGAGTCTGAAGCGAGAATAAATCTCGCTTCAGACCTCATAAATAGCAGGGGCACGTGTGCCCCTGCTAAAACGCCGCTATAGCGTGGCTTAACGGGGGTCCCTTCACCCCCAAATCCTCCTCGATACACCCGGGGAGCGCTTCCTGGTTGGGTCAGGGCTAACCACCGCAGCCCTGCCCCACGCGCGTCTGTCAGCGCGTATCTCCGCCTCTCCCCCGCCCCTCTCAGTCTTCCTTCACTGAGAGGGGCGGGGGAGAGGCGGCGATGCGCCGCTGACAGACGCGACTGGAAGCAGGGCTGCAGCCGTTAGCCCTGCCTCCAGGAAGCAATAAATCACGACCAAATCTGTGACCAAGTGTTGCAGTGGTCGCTTTGGGGGTGAAGGGACCCCCGTTAAGCCGCGCTATAGCGGCGGTTTAGCAGGGGCACACGTGCCCCTGCTATTTATGAGCTCTGAAGCGAGATTTATTCTCGCTTCAGAGTCTCTTTAAGGCCTCCACTGTTAGTCATGACCTTTGATCTGGAACTAATCCCTCAGATGATAAAACAGATTTTTACTTGCAACCATGAAAGGAGTAGTTCCATTTGATGATGAATGGTGCTACTTGTTTGCAGACATTCTTAGCAACTAATTTGCAAAAAATTATATTTTTGTGAGTTAAAAATATTACAGATTTTACTTCTGACACAGCTGAGCTGATTAAACAGTTGAATAGAATGTAATAACAACTATTTGCCAATCAGCAGTTTCTTCCGGCAATGCACCCCTTGCCCAAGCAACATATCCTAAGAGGTCAAACCACAGGCTTTTATAAAGGGAAGGAGCGGAGGGGTTTCTGATTCTGGCATGCTATTTGATGTGGTTAGGAAGGAGCGGTATAGAGAAAGACATAAACAGAGCTGCACCCATTTCAAAGAACGTTAGCTCAGGGTGTATTGTACTACAGATAGAATTAGTTTGCTATATCATTGTGATATTATGCATGCATATAGCAAGGTAACTGTGCATTTTAGAACTGTTAACTGTATTTTTTTTAGAAATGATTACACTTGTTCAGTTAGGCAGAAATGCACTGTGTATGCTCAGCTGCATTGCCCATATATACTCTATTCAAGGCTAGTGATTATATTAGTGACTAACTGACTAGCAGTGACTACATCACTGTGTCAGTCATCTGAGTCAAAGCAGGCTATTTCTGATCCTGGTGCTCATCACCGAGCATTGAAGCTGGCTGGGCGCCGTCATAGTGCTATGCTGCGTGCCCTGCACAAGAGTAATTCAGGTATCTGGCAATTGATTTGCCAGATCTCGCATTACATCTCCCTCTGAGTGGAGATGACTCAGAGAGGGGGTAGTATTTTACTCCGCCAGGGATTTGAGCAGCAGCGGGGTGAGCCGTCATTAGGGTCATCCTGTGCCCAGCTCACTGGTTGCACAATAATACATACACATCTGTGTCACTCTTATTGAATCTTTCAGAAATCTATTGCCCCAAAAGTTCAAATTGATTTCATTTTGATCAATTATAATGCCAATTTTGCCAAAACGATTCATGAAATTCTCCTGATTTTACTGGAAGTTCGATGAAAAGCTTGCAAACCTGCCAGGGACTATTTCAACCATCCCTAGCTATTACTGATCTATTTGAATAGTTCTAAACTTTAAATCCTATTATCTGTATAATCCAATTCATGACACCACTGATAAAAGGTAACGAAAGGGATTATTCTTGATGGCAATATGAATGTCTTAGATTTTTATTTTTTTTTACAAAAAAAGTTTCATGAATAAGTAGTCAAACTGAATGTATTTTAATGTTTTCCATATGCTTGTATTAGTTTCCAGAATGTACATAGATTCACATCAGATGACACCTTGTCTTGGAGTCCTTTGGTTGGAGCATTGAGTAGTTGCCACTCATTGGTTGCTATTGATGGACAACTTCAGGGAGACCCATTAGATTTGAAGATGTTTGAAGGCACAGGCTGGGTATGTATGCACTTTATATGTTGACTAGACATTACGCCCGTTAAATTAACAGGCGCTAGAACATATGTGGGCATAATGTCCCTTTAACTGTGTGCAAGCAATCATTGGGTTTGACATGTTTCCTCAATGTCTGAGTCTTATGTTTCCATACGATGCTGATATACATTGTCACTATGCAACTATGCTTCAACAAAATGATGGCCACCCATACACGTTTCAGGGACATTTCCCCCTGCTTTACCAGTCTCCTCAAAATCAACTTAACTCACTCACTGTACCTTAGTTTACTATTACCAGCCCTCACTGCATTGAAACTTGGGCTATTTACGGCCCTTTTTGTTCAAAGTTTTTTTCCCCCACAGTACACATCCTCTTTTCTTTTTTCATATAGCCACTGTGTAATCAACCCCCTGTTTGCTCTCCCCTGGTATCCATTCTGTCTGTAAGTACCTGTTCCCCTAGCAACCACGGGTGCGCACACATCTTTTTTTTTAACATAACGGCACGCAGAACTGTCAGAGCTGGCTGTACTGCGCGCACATGCACAGAATGCTGACAGCACAAACACAGGGACAGGGGACGCAGGGACACAGCAGTATTATTATACGTTGATACTCTTTGCTACCGTATTAGCGCTTTTAGCTTTTAATATCACTTACATGTAAATGATATTTTATGCTTTGTACTTTAACTTCCTCTGTCCATTACTTTCTAAAAGCATTCTCCTTTTCCATCACTCTGTTAAACTCAATACAAAAAAAAGCAGAGGTTGTTTCAATCCCCTGAATACTTTCTAAAAGCATTCTCCCTTTCCATTACTCTGTTAAACTCAATACAAAAAAAAAGCAGAGGTTATTTCAATCTCCTGAATCAGCTTTCCTACCTGACATTACAATTAACAATACAGCAATAACTTTCACAGGCTTGTTGCTTCAGCATTCTAACTCAAAACAAAACTCACATTAACAAGTTATCCTGTAGGATGCAACTAAGTAAAATGCTAGTTCACGCCCAGCTAGACTTCTTTAACACCCTTCTAGGTTGTCTACCAATGGAATCATCTGGGAACTGTGCAGTTCATCCTGAACTGTGCAGCTTGACTTATCCATCTCCCTTTTTACTCATCAAATACTACATCCCATCATCAGTCCATTTACTGGATGTCCATAATCTAGATTTTACCTACAATTTTTTTTTTTACCAAACTCCTCTATAGATTAATACAGTCACTACCATACTTTCCAGATACAAATATAAAGCTGACATGTCCCAACCTTTGACATCTTTAAATACAATCTAAAAAAACTCTCTTTTACAGAAAAGCATACACTTTGGTTTAAGGACAATTTCCAGTTACTTACTCACTACTATTTGGTGAATTTATATGTAAAAAATATATTTGAGAATACGAATTATGACTTTTTGTAGATTATAAAATTGTCATTTATATTGTTATAGGAAGTGAAACAGTCAGACTCAGAAAGTCTTATTGTAACACCAGGACAAGGAAACACTTTGGTAAGCTTCCTTAATGCATAAATAGTTGGTGCTCGTTGTGGAATGTTTATCAGTTAAAATGCAGTCTACAAAATTGGAGTATTAATCTATAATATTCAATAACCTTTCAGGGTCCAGCTGAAGGAATTGCCATCATCCATCAATTCCCATTTTCATCCAGCCTGCAGCGTATGTCTGTCATCACCCAAGAGGTTGGACAAGATAAATTAGTAGCATATATGAAGGGAGCTCCAGAGATGGTGACTAAATTCTGCAGAGAAGACAGCAGTAAGACATTTATCATATTGAACAAGGACTGTTATTCGTACACTGTAAAAAAATGTATAAAACTGAAAACCAGAAAGCTCCACCGAGGCTCACGGTTGTACTATCTGTGATGTTTACCTCAGTTTAGGCATGTCTAAGCAAGCATTTTTAACTTAAAGGGAACCAGAAGTGAGAGATCCCTTGACCCCCATTCAAATCACTTTTTCTTCTAAGTTTTCTTTTAGGTAATATTTTACACCTTATCACTTAAATGCCTTTTAAGCTACCTGCAAGGAAGAATATAATAACTTTGATAGTACTTTTTCACCTAGTTTTTGGTATGTTTTCAATTGCAGAGTGCTGAAAAGTTAGTTTAACCCTGTTCCTGTCACATAACAGTTCTGTTATGTGTACTGCGGTGCCACATTTTTTCTTCCTCGCCCTGTGTCTCCCCAGCCTGGCAGCCTAATGCTGAGTAGGTGCAGGGAGTCTTTTCAGATTTACCTGTTCCAGAAGCTGGATGGGATCCCCTCTTTCTCTACTCTTCCTCCACTTATGGCACTGCAATGCTGACATCTCCTTCTGGGTCCTGATCACATGATATGACATGTGACCACGACACAGAGGAGGGTATCTCGTTCACTAACCCTCTTCCACCAGCGAGCATCATATGCTGGGTCTCAATCACATGTAATTTCTGAGTTAAACTGAACACAGTTGGGAACATGTTTGGTGTTAATTTCAATCCATAATAGAGCTACTAAGAACATACATCAAAATAGAATCCAGAATGAGGCTGCATAGTAAGGCAAAATATAGTGACCTCTACTAGAGATGCCAACCAACCTCATGACTAAGCATTCAGTTTGATGGCATTAATATTGCCACACCTGAGATCAGAGAAGCCCCAGACTCCCTACTGCTTGCAATTTAGCAGACACTTTCCCGTTAACTGAAATTTGTACACAGACAGTAATGTGCACCAAACATGAGCTAGATCTGCTTTCTGGTCAGAAAGCTCTCACTTACTCTCTGTGCAACAGCTTTTCAACAATGGCCTCCATTTACTAAGATCATGGAGATAATAAGGCAAGATAAACTTACCTCCACACAGTGAGAGAGTTATCTTATCTCTCCATACCTTAAGTTACCTCCTCTGTAGTTAAGTTACTTCCTCTGTAGTTATTTTCAGAATTCTGGAGTTGTTTTAAGGATTGAAGAGTTAACTTTAGAGATCCCACCTTAACTTAAAGACAGAAGCGTTAACTTTAGGTTTGCATGAGGTAAAATGTTTCCTGAATACTACATGCCTTATCACCATGGTGATAACTCTAGAAACGTTATTAAAGACAGGAGATAAGCTTAGTGAATTGAGGTCAATGGGCCATATGCAATTCATTTTTTCTCCTGTTTTTTCTCCTAGGTGATATTTTCACAACTTGTAAATAAAATACCTTTTACACCACCAGCAAGCAAACAAATATTTAAAATAATTTTAACAGTACTTTTTCACCTACTTTTTGGTACTTTTTCCATTGCAAAGTGCTAATAAGTTAACTTAAATTGAAGATGAAAAATTATCTCCTAGGAGAAAACTCAGGAGAAAAAGTGAATTGCATATGGCCCAATGGCTGCATGTGATTGAATGAGTGACATGTCACAAATCTCAGGTCTTGTAGCTGAACATTTCTGTCAAATGTCTACTTCCAATTTAAGTTCAGCCTCAGCAATATTGTTTTTTGTAGAGCATTTTAGCTTTTAGAAATTAAGGAGATTTCATTTACAATCCCTCTGAGTTTGATTCCTGAGTAAGAATTACTAAGAAAATGAAGAAAATAGACTATAGATGAATAAGGAACATTAGTGAAGTCTCCAGCACAACAATTAGGGCAGATGCATCAAGAAGCTCATTAATTCCATAAAACAAATTGAAAACTGACAACACGACAGATCAGTCTTATGATATCCTTCATTTTAGTTAATATGAAAAAGTCATGTATTCTAGTGTTACTAGGTAATGCTTACCATTCAGTTGCAACATTGCCACCTGCTGACAAACAATAGATGTGCTAAACCTGTTTGCAAGATGCAATGGCTGATTGCCATCAATAAAATCATAGTTAACGCAGTGCTATAGGCATAATTGTATCACAACCTCCAAGTCCACTTTGATTGCAGTGACATGTTGATTGTTGGTTCAGGTAAGAAAAGGAGGTTAGAATAATAATAATAATGATGCGCACCGCTTTGGTGGATAAATTCTTTGGCTCATGACCCTGTATTTATGCTGAGCTAATCACAGTAATCACCGTGTAAAAATAAGGAAAAGACGGGCCAGAACAATCTAGTTCTGAGAGGGTTAAAGATGTAATCTTTTCTCAAACACAGGCTAATAAAAACGAAATTTTTCTTTAAAATTCTAAATTTTATGGAGACCTCTATCATTTTAAATATGCATAAAATATATCAAAAATATTATTGATTGGCTAACCATCTTGACCTGTGTAGCTAGCATTCTGAATGGAGAAATTGTACTATGCACAGAGTGCATACACAAGCAGCATGTTCCTTTTTGTATTTCAATGTAATTATAGCAAGGGTCCAGCACTGCTGAATCATAATGTAATTTAAAGCTCTTTATTCAGGAGTCATACATAAAACAATAAAAACACCTGCAGTGACAGAGCGCTTTTTTGAGGGAGTTATGACCCTCTTTGTCAAGCTGCTCCTCAAAGAGCATTATAACCCCTTTGAAATACAGTAGTGGTCTGTTGCTGCAGGAGATTTTATGGGAAGTACCTGAGCTAGGCCGTGCCATGCATTATGAACTTGAATTGCCATTTGGGTGCTTCTACTGACAAGTTCCTTTTTGTGTTTCATACAGTTCCCAAGGGTTTTTCTAGTGAACTTCAGTATTACACCATGAAAGGATTTCGTGTTATTGGTCTGGCCTATAAAGTCCTTGATGAAACCACAATGAAATGTGATGGCATCTTTAATAGGTACAGTATTCTGAGTGTCATTAGCTGCTGCTGAACAGTACAAAATTACATAGGTATCAGAGTGTTTAAAGTGTCCTAGTAGTGAGAGCATTATGGAAGCTGCCATATTTATTTCCTTTTAAACAACGTCAGTTGCCTGCTCTGCTTATCCTTTGGTGCTAGTCACAAACCCAGAACAAGTATGCAGATCAGGTTTTCTGACTAAAGTCTGATTACACTCTCTGCATGCTTGTTTCAGGTGTGTGATTAAGGCATGTCTGAAGCTGAAAGACTTGACGAGGCACTTGACATTTTTTAACAGAGATATGTATGCCAACCTCCATATCCCTTTAACTAAAAGGTCACTTTAACGGGATGCCAATCTGTCACTTAGAAAAAATAGATATTAGAGTATTCTGTTTTAACCAGTAGTTCTTTGTTTACATTAATTAAGATGAATACCTATAAGTGCTAAGCAAGTATTAATAATGTGTTAATAATATAATTTGATGCAATCATTTCTCTTGGAAGTGTATTTGTCATTTGCTTAAACAAACACACCTACAAAAATAAATACATTATTACATTATTCATATTATTATGGTGCCAAAATGAATTACTAAAAGAAAAAGATACACAGAGCCAGTCAAAAATAATCTAACATTGCTTTATTTCAGGGAGGATATTGAATCAGACCTAGAATTCCTTGGCTTACTTATATTGGAAAACAGATTGAAACCTGAAACCAAACCTGTTCTTCAAGAACTGAGTGCTGCCAACATCAGGACAGTCATGATCACTGGTAAGCTATAGGCATTTCAATAACTGTAGTTTTAGGTATGGAATTGGGTGCATGAAAAAGAAAGCCAGAAAAAAAAAGGGCCCAGCTGGATAACAAATTGGTGCGGCTGGATAACGAAATCTCGGTAATGATGAATAATGATAAAGAGTTAACGAATTAGAGTCTATGGCAGTGCCCTGTTTGTCTTCTAGCTGCTGGCGCCTTTTTTTCCTGCTACCATGGAATTCATATATTACATTTATGGGCAATAAATATACATACTATGATAAATGTTATGCATTTTTGAGTTATGCTATGGTTACTACAAATTGATGATTTTCTTGTAGCCTTATGTGATATGCTGCTAAAGGTCAGTAGATCAGAGGTAACACTCCATTACTTAAAGTGGTCTAAAACCCAGCATTTCTACTTTGCTCTAAAAGATTCCTCACAGCTTGAAAGCTGCTATTCCAGAATTTTTTTAGCAGAACATTACTGAAATAGTTAAACAAAGTACTCTGTCCTGCAATTCAGCTTTAAATCCGCATCCAAACTATAAATAACATTATCTTTGTTTACATTCCAATGTCGTTATAATGTGTGTAAAAACAGTGTAACAGGTGAAAAGGAGCTCTCTGTGAAGCTCTCTGTGCTTCACACACACACACACACACACACACACACACACACACACACACACACACACACACACACACACACACACACACACACACACACACTTCAGAATAGCTCATTAAAAGATGTTAATGTATAATAAAAAGCAATTTGAATAAAATGCAATGACAGCTTTTAAGGCACGATAAACTACACTTTGGAAATGTGTAATTTGTAAACAGACAATATTAGGTGTGCACAAAAGCAAATATGATAACTGTATGAGTAATAAAAAGAAGGAAAACACATTTTTATTGAATGTTACGTCAGAGTTTCAGACCACTTTAAGTAAATTTACTGAGTAAATACAGGCTATAAACGTGTGCATTTTCATTAGTCAAGCTATCAATAAAATCACACTTCACTTGAAGCAATAGTTCATGTCAGTGTTACAAAATCACATCAGTGATATTACCAGTAAGCCTCAGTTGACCTTGGTGTGGCACCATAAAGACTTTAATATTCATACCGCAGATGCCAGTTGGCAAGTATTAGCAGTTTAAGAATTAAAAAGAACCGGTTGGGCTGGGGCTAGACAAAGTTAATGTGAGGGTTCCTGTTCTTGTAGGTATTTTGCTTGGTGTTAAATAGAAAAATTTGCTTAGGTTAGTACTTAGGATAATTTCACGTTATGTTTCTGTAAAAATTGAGGCAGGTGCTAAGGTTTCCTTATTGAAAGTACTAAGGCTATAGTAAAAATGCAAGCTAATGTTGTCAGAGCTGTCACAGCTAGTGATGGGCTACAGATAATTTCAAACATAGTGTTAACCTCCTTGGTAGCCTAATTCTTTCCAGATTTTATCATCTAAAAGTTGTGCAAAGTTTTGTCTGGAAAGAATCAGACCGCAGTTGACCCCTGCTGAAGTGATTGTAGAGCTCCACTGCACACTCTGCACATGCCCCTCTCCCAGCTCAGGATTACCGCTATTTGCAATGAAAAGTAACCCCATACTACACTCAGCAATACATCCAAGGGGGTTATGGTGAAGCTGGAATTAAAGATTAATGTTTGGCATGTTTTTCAGCTTTTAGGTTAGGCTTTTGTTTGTATGAAGTTTAATAACCAGAATTAGTGCTATTTATTTTAGACGAAAATAAGCGTGTAGAAAATGAATGTATGCACACTGCTTGTATCAATGGTAAATCCTTATACACTCTGGTCATACTGGTGGTGAAATAAGTTTTGGAGTACACTGGACTGAAATGTGAAAATAGATTTCTGCTCATTACCTAAGAAAACATTAAGCAATATAAGTAAAATAGGCAAAATACCAGAAATAGAAAATATATAAAATGTGTGGTTGTGCCATTTTTTACAGGTGATAATTTACAGACAGCCATTACAGTAGCAAAAACATCAGGCTTAGTTCCTGAGAACAGCAGCATAATTCTTGTAGACGCTGAAGAGCCATCTGGACTGAAGTCTGCAAAGATTTCCTGGCAACTGGTTGAGAGTGATGAAGAAGCTCCCAGTGACACAAATGTATGTTTTTTTCTTGTTTTCCTTGGTTAGATGTTATCGAGAAATGTGAAGTCACTATGTTCAGACTGTTCAGCTATATGACTCACTTTGTTTCCTAGGCACGTCCAACCATAAATATTGATATTGAAGGAAGAATGGTTTTAGAAGAAGCTCGAGGTGATTACCATTTTGCCATGAGTGGAAAGACATATGAAGTGGTGCTGCAACATTTTCAGTCTTTAATACCAAAAGTAAGTTATTTGCAAAATAAGATGCATAATCTGAAAACAATTACCCGTATATTCCGGCGTATAAGATGACTGGTCGTATAAGACGACCCCCCCAACTTTTCCAGTTAAAATATAGAGTTTGGGATATGCTCGCCATAAAAGACTACCCCTCTTCCAATGCACACCAAATAAAAATTTTAAAAAATCCTATACTGGTGCTATGTATGAACAGATACTGGTGCTGTACTCTATGTGGTACCCAGTATATAACACTACACAGGGGATTGACTGGTTGGATTGGTCAACTCTCCCTCTCCTTAAGTGGATCGGTCAGCTCTCCTTGTTTTCTTGTTTATCAGAGAGGTATGGAAGAATTGCACTGTGCACATACAGTGGTGTGAAAAACTATTTGCCCCCTTCTTGATTTCTTATTCTTTTGCATGTTTGTCACACTTAAATGTTTCTGCTCATCAAAAACCGTTAACTATTAGTCAAAGATAACATAATTGAACACAAAATGCAGTTTTAAATGATGGTTTTTAATATTTAGTGAGAAAAAAAACTCAAAACCTACATGGCCCTGTGTGAAAAAGAAATTGCCCCCTGAACCTAGTAACTGGTTGGGCCACCTTTAGCAGCAATAACTGCAATCAAGCATTTGCGATAACTTGCAACGAGTCTTTTACAGCGCTCTGGAGGAATTTTGGCCTACTCATCTTTGCAGAATTGTTGTAATTCAGCTTTATTTGAGGGTTTTCTAGCATGAACCACCTTTTTAAGGTCATGCCACAACATCTCAATAGGATTCAGGTCAGGACTTTGACTAGGCCACTGCAAAGTCTTCATTTTGTTTTTCTTCAGCCATTCAGAGGTGGATTTGCTGGTGTGTTTTGGGTCATTGTCCTGCTGCAGCACCCAAGATTGCTTCAGTTTGAGTTGAGGAACAGATGGCCGGACATTCTCCTTCAGGATTTTTTGGTAGACAGTAGAATTTATGGTTCCATCTATAACAGCAAGCCTTCCAGGTCCTGAAGCAGCAAAACAACCCCAGACCATCACACTACCACCACCATATTTTACTGTTGGTATGACGTTCTTTTGCTGAAATGCTGTGTTACTTCTACGCCAGATGTAACAGGAAACGCACCTTCCAAAAAGTTCAACTTTTGTCTCGTCGGTCCACAAGGTATTTTCCCAAAAGTCTTGGCAATCATTGAGATGCTTTTTAGCAAAATTGAGACGAGCCTTAATGTTCTTTTTGCTTAAAAGTGGTTTCTGCCTTGGATATCTGCCATGCAGGCCGTTTTTGCCCAGTCTCTTTCTTATGGTGCAGTCGTGAACACTGACCTTAACTGAGGCAAGTGAGGTCTGCAGTTCTTTAGATGTTGTCCTGGGGTCTTTTGTGGCCTCTCGGATGAGTTTTCTCTGCGCTCTTGGGGTAATTTTGGTCGGCCGGCCACTCCTAGGAAGGTTTATCACTGTTCCATGTTTTGCCATTTGTGGATAATGGCTCTCACTGTGGTTCGCTGGAGTCCCAAAGCTTTAGAAATGGCTTAATAACCTTTACCAGACTGATAGATCTCAATTACTTTTGTTCTCATTTGTTCCTGAATTTCTTTGGATCTTGGCATGATGTCTAACTTTTGAGGTGCTTTTGGTCTACTTCTCTGTGTCAGATAGCTCATATTTAAGTGATTTCTTGATTGAAACAGGTGTGGCAGTAATCAGGCCTGGGGGTGACTACAGAAATTGAACTCAGGTGTGATAAACCACAGTTAAGTTATTTTTTAACAAGGGGGGGCAATCACTTTTTCACACAGGTCCATGTAGATTTGGAGTTTTTTTTCTCACTAAATAATAAAAACCATAATTTAAAACTGCATTTTGTGTTAAATTATGTTATCTGTGACTAATAGTTAACGGTTTTTGATGAGCAGAAACATTTAAGTGTGACAAACATGCAAAAGAATAAGAAATCAGGAAGGGGGCAAATAGTTTTTCACACCACTGTAAAACACGCCTCTTTTACCCATCTGGTCCACCCTTGTATCCTATTTACCTCCTTCTCTGCCTCCCAGATCTCGCACATGTGCCCCTGTGCCGCTTCACTACAGTCCTCAGCAGCGAGATCTGAGAGTCTGTAAAAGGATAGGGTGTATCATAGGGTGTATCACCCGGCATCAATGAGACCCGGCATATTAGACGACCCTTGAATTTTCAGAAAATTTTCAAGGGTTAAAAATTAATTTTATACGCTAGAATATACTGTATATTCTTTTCTCCAGAGAAAAGATATATTTTGAATTTGGATTCCATCAATCATTTCAGTACTTTAATACCTTGATAAAAGGAAGCCTTTAAAACATTGTAAGTTCTTGCTTCGGGATTTAAGATAGAAACATTAAAGTGTATACTTAATAGTGTTTGAAAATTCTTATTTACAAAGTGCTAAGCTTCCTTTAAAAACTAATAAAACATTTTTTCCTTTGCTCTTTCCCAAGAACTTACTAAAAACTGAAGGTGGGAACATAAAATACATAGATAAACAAGCTTTATCTTGACAATAATTGATATTCTGCCATGTTGCAGAAATAAGCATGCTACTGGTCAGTATAATACGATATGCTTCAGTAACAATCAAGAGTTGTGGATGTAAAAAGAAACAAGGGAAAGTAAAAAAAAGTAATTGAAGGACTGGTAACATAAAAAACTCTATAATTTAAAATACCAAAACTCAGATTTGATTTGCTTATTCAAATAAAAATGCACAGTAGTTGTTCAGAACACATCGACATTAGTTTTGCTGAAATGTGCAACATTTGTATTTTGTAATTTTCAGGATAAATCCTTTTACTGCTAAGAGGATTATATGCAAGGGGCAAAGCACAACTACATTTTAAGCACCACTACGTTCATTTTTTCATAGCTGTGCTTGCCTGCAGCTGTACATCTATCCATACAGCTGCAATACATGTATCATATGCATTACAAGTAGGAGACTGATCTAGGTATTTAAATTCCTGATTAATGCAGTATTTCCTCCTCAATCACATCTATTTAACATATGCATTTGGTGAGAAGTCATACCACACTGAATGGTGTTTCCATTTGGATAGTTGATAGAGATCTAGAAAAAGAAACAGAGCATCCCGAATTTGCGACTGCGAGAGAAGACAAATCTTTCTTTTGGACTTATGCATGATTTTTCTCCATTTCAGATCTAATCTGCTGATCATTTTTCTAATCATGGTTGACATAATGATACTTTTTTTCCCAACAATGTCTTAATTGGAATATTTAAATGAAGTTTCTTATAAGCTCTTCATTGGCTACCAATTAACCAGAAGATCCAGTTCAAACTCTTAACTAATAAATTAACGTATAAGTCTCTCCACAATCTTTCTCCTTTGTACATCTCCTCACTAGTTTCCAGATACCAACCTAACCACAATCTCAGATCTGCACATGACCTTATATTGTCCTCCTCTAGAATCACCTCCTCGCATTCATGTCACTATAATTTCCAATTCTGTATTTTGTACCAATTCTGTATTGTGTCCAACTCTCTATTTTGTATATGGGTGTATACCATTGTTCATATTATTTTATACCCCATGTTTGAGTCTTACTTTGCACAGTGCCAAGGAATATGTTGGTGCTTTATTAATCAATAATAATAATAATAATAATATACTTATCACAAATTTGTATTTCTCTTATTGCAGCTTCTTGTGAATGGGGCTATATTTGCAAGAATGTCACCTGGACAAAAATCCAGCCTGATAGAGGAGTTCCAAAAACTAGAGTACGTTTTTTTTTAACATTTTAATGATACTAGCAACTTTAAAAAATTGATTAGCTGGTGAAAAAAGGACTCAAGAATTATTTTCATATATATTTATTGCAACAGACAGTAATCTTACAGCAGTAGAATTACATTCCCAGAAAAACTTATAATAAAATTTCTTTTTGTCACGAATGTGGAATTAGCTCCAAGGTCAGCGCGCAACATGTGCGCTGACACTGTGGAAACCCTCCACAAACGCTTGGAAAAGGGAACCCAGCTTTGGTGCAATGCACCTGTAGAGAGGAATTCCAACCGGCAGATGGAGCTGTGGAGTACAGAGGATCTCAGTCTCTGTACAACCACAGATGCAAGATGTAGATTGTACGAATTGAAGCAATACAGAGCAAGATAGCCTCTCTCTCGAGAGAGAGAGAGTGAGCACAGAGACAGAATGTATGTATGTCCACCAATCTAGTCACCACCCGGCGATGGTTGACATACAACAGCGAAGACCAAGTGAGAAAGCAATCGCAAGAATGGCGATTGCTAATAGAGACACAAGACTGAGTAAAGATAGATCATAGGAAGAATAAAGACAGAACCAATTACAAACTATAATCCAACACGAAAGAACAGACAGGACTAGCTACACGCGGTCACCACACGTTAAGCGCAATGGCGACAAAGTGTGTGCAACCCACGGTCACCGCACGTTAAGCGCAACAGCGACAAAGTGTACCAACCCTGACTAACAAATGAAACACGAAAAAGGAAAACCAACAAAAAACGTGAACGCTTGCTAATCGGTTGCCTCACCCAGACAACAGCAAGCGTTCATTCCGGACAAGACAGACAGAAGGAGTAACCAGTAGCAACCACTGCTCTGGCTACACTCCAAGACAGAGTACCGAGAGATCCACCACCTCAACCGCGAGGGCAAAAGCGATCCTAACAGACAGACAGATGGAGCAACCAGTAGCAACCGCTGCTCCAGCTTACACTCCAAGATAGAATACAGAAAGTTCCACCACCTCTACCGCTAGGGCGAATGCGATCCAAACAGACAAAGCGATTCACTTTCAGCCGCCGCTGGAGAAAGTGCAATCGCAACAGATAAGACAAAACTAGGCAATACAGATAATAAACAACCTGACTGCGCTAGAAAGAATGCTAGTGCACGCCAAAAGATAACTACTCTAAGACAATATTTAGCAAACAATTTGCAGAGGGGCTGTAACTCAAGGTAAGTCCAACAGAAGCAAACCTTTATGACCAGCATGGAATTCTGGGAGGAAATGGTATTTATACTGCAAGCCTTCAAGAGAGGCAGAGCTATCAATAGCCAGATAAGTGAATGCAAATCACTCACCAGAACAGCAAGTCTGGAACTTGCAGAGTGAAGACAGGTCTCCTTTCCAGGGACCTGCAGCATAAGGACCTGAAAAATGGTCAAAAAGCTGCCTGCCTGTGCAGACAGCAGAACAGATCATTACACTTTTTAACCCTTTAGCCACTCATTTTTTTAGAGGCTTCCAAGTGCTACAGGCCAATTTAATTTTGCACATTTTTTATTTCTTTATTTGTCACATTTCCCTGCTAATAATAAGCACTGCTGTAATCTGTATTTATGGCCACGTGTCACTACGGGGCAGTGTGAGACAATAACAGAAGAGTTCTGTTTTCAGTTTCTATATTTTCTACTAGCAGAAAGAGATGAAAGCAATCCAAGAATTTATAGCAAAACGAGTTCTGTCGACTGGGGTCAAAAGCAGTGCACTTATCTCAAACGAGATAACTCTATTGAAGCTGCTAATGGGTTCAAGGCATGATCCCTAATATGCAGTTGCTGTGCGCACTTCTTTAAAAACACTTCTGTATCTGAGAGCTGCAGTGTATAGCTGCCACTCGTACTACAATTGTTATCATAGAAAATAAATACATAGCAGATGCTTCATGTGTTCTCCTTTCAAATTGTGAATGATGCTATCTTCAACACTGTTAGCGTCATATGAATATGAGTACCCGTGGCGTAATCAACTCAATGCTAATTATAACTTCTTGAGGATACACATTCAATATCTGTATTGCTGATTATACTTTTCACACATTTCTTCTTTATTTGGTAAAACAACATATTAAGGGCTTGATTGCATATGGAATGACTTTGACTTTAATTCTTCTATTTCCAACAGTTACTACGTGTGCATGTGCGGTGATGGTGCCAATGACTGCGGAGTAAGTATGCCTAACAAATATCCTCATTTATTGCAAATTATGAGGAAAAAAAGGTCTCTTCTTTCAAATGCAGCGTTTGCTTAAGTTTCCAAGCCAATCCATCCCTAAAACAGCATTTAAATGAAGGCGAACTATTGCCACTGATAGCTATTAGTAATTGTAGCAGATCATTAGACCACCTTGCAATATACAATATATATAAAACCACTGCAGCAGCTCAAATTGTAATACTCAAAATAATCATAATAATAATAAAATAATAATAATACAAAATATGGAATTCTTGATCTCCCTCTTGCTCCTTCCCATAAACAATGGATCGGTTTTTTTTGTCTCCTGAGCAATTTTTTATTGAAATCTCAACTGAGGTTCTAATTTTCTACTGACTTTATTTGACTAAACACCTTTATTGAGACTATTCTGTAACCATTAAAATAAAAACATTATCGTGGATAAAGTCATTTAAAACAATCTTAAAGTGAAGTGACGACTGATGACACACAAACTGCAATGGCTGGTCAGTATTGCAAAGCTGATCACTTCCATTTTATTTTATATTAGTATTTTTTTAAATCTGTCTTAGTCAAGTGCTGCTTCTCAGTATAGAGTCTTCTCCACACAGTCATTGATATTGATACTTTCACTTATCAGTATTATTTATATAAAAATACTATAATTATTATTATCTTTTAGGCACTGAAGGTGGCCCATGCTGGCATATCTCTATCTGAACAAGAAGCATCCGTGGCTTCTCCTTTTACATCTCGGACTCCAAACATCAACTGTATCCCAGAACTTATCAAGTATGTCAAGTATTCATTTATGGGAATTACATTATTCAGTGTTTCTATTCATATATTACACAAAGAGGCAGTCATTTCAAACAGACAGTTACTGTTCCAGTAATGAAATGTACAAATGTTATATCTACCTTATTGGAGGGCCACTACTGTGAGCAATTGTAAAATTTAAATTGCATGTATGTGGTTGTGCACACATACTCATTTACACACTAATTTGACGGTTGGACTGAGCAACTGCTGTTCAGTAAATGCTTTTGAAAATAAAGACAATTATGAGAATGCCCTATAAGGACAGAGACTACTCTGTCCAAGAATCAGCAAAAAAGACCAATTCTTGTTCTTTGGTGTTCTTCTATTATATTTCATTACATTACACGGTACAATTTAAAAAGGTTTCATAATCATCTTTAACTCTTTGCATTTTCCTTCTTAGGGAAGGGAGAGCTGCATTGATTACATCTTTCTGTGTCTTCAAGTACATGACCCTCTATGCCATGATTCAGTTCATTTGCCTGTTGCTACTCTTCTGGGTAATTTATTTTACATTATTTTATTCTTTGTATTTATTTATTTTGAATTGTTTATGTGCAACTTCTGCCCAAAAGCTTAGTGAAATGATGAAACTCCTGTCCTTAATAAGCCTGTGAACACCTGTGGGAGTGGTTCACAGTGACTCCTTTATTAATACTGGCCGTGTTTTTAATACAATAAAAAATGAATTAGTAACAGATGTAAATTGATGAAGTGATCCAATGATCCAACAATCAATGTACTATTCTTAAATCATATTATTATTATTATTGATAAGATGAATGGGTTACTCCAGTGTTTAATCCATAGAAAGTTCATGGTGACCCAGAACCACTAGCAAAGTATCAGGGTCTAAAATAGACAGAAAAATCCTCCTAATAAATAGCAATGTAGAGTATAATTTTCCTTATTAAAACAGAAGGTACTTGTGATAATTCTGCTTTAAGTGAGTGTGTGATTTCCCATGATGCATCACTCCTGAATATGAAGATCAGGTGAATTTCCCTGTCACTTCTCGTTGTACAATGATTGAATTGGGAACCATTGTCATTACAATGTCTACTACTAGCATTCACTGTTATGAATTGTGACAGTGAATCTCACTACGGTATGTACTTTGGTAACTCCATTCACCCTATTTATGGTGAGCATGATATGAAGCTGAGACATGGAAAAGTGGGGAACCCATGTTCAGCTCTGAGCATTGTTGAGATTTTGTTAGGAGTCCAAAGGATGCTAATACCAGTTCATGCAACTGCAAGGAACACCTTTACTAACACATAAAACATACACAGCAAAATTGAAGATGGATTTTGAAGGAGTACAAATAAAGTCAACATTAAACAATACCACATAGCATGGCTAATTCTGACTAGTTTAGCACTGACTAGTTTAGCACTGCCATTCAGCTACCATTTTCACAGCATAGTGATGTGTGTGGTCTGGTCTTCTGTTCTTGTCAGCTCTTCTCTTCTGTGCTAGGACCAAAGTTCTGTAATCTAGTTTTGTTTTTTCTAGCTCCCACAGGGTAACACTACTGAGGCTTCAATTTTTGCACTGCCAGAGTAGTGAAATATGTACAGTATATCTTAGTTATGTACATTAAAAGTGATAAACTACAAACACTGTAAAAGGAACAGTACTGTTATACATTATTTATTCAATGTTTGTCCATACCTACCCCTGATTTACATTACTACATTTATCACTGGTGCCGACATATTTACCTCTGACAAGGTGAATCACTGTAGGATGGTTTTTTCCCCATCTGTAAAGTTAGTAATGTCAGTTGATCTCCCAGAGTGCTCTGAGGGCAGAAGACTGCCTGACATCATAGCCTAGGCCAAACATTACTGGTGCAGTGGGGTTACATACCAACAAAGTATATAGTTATAACTTATATGAAGCTTTCCTGATGCTAAAATAAGGATAATTATAGTAAGAATGGGTATCTATCTATATTTTTTATGTTCTCGTATAAGTAATAAGAGGTCATCTTTAAGTACTAATATTGTAAGATATAACTGAATAAAAAACATCCATTCATTTATTCTTCTTTTTCAGGAATTGAATATTTTGTCAAATTATCAGATGCTTGCTCAAGATGTTGCTGTAACAATTGTAGTCTGCTTAACAAGTAAGAAGCATTACAGTTTAACAAAGCCTTCATCCCTTTTTGTATAGACTCCAAAACCATTCATACACATTTTCCTTCTAGAAAGTATTTCTTGTGGCTGATTTTCAGGAGCCAAGCACATGTTTTCTAGAGATCATATCTAAAAATTTCTAATTTGATGTTTCAAATATTCCTGGAACAGGGGCGTAGCAATAGCCATAGCAGCCATAGCAGCTGCTATGAGGCCCTGGAGCAGAGAGGGCCCAGGTAGTAGTTGATGTGCTCACTATTTACTCTGCTTTCTTACTCCACCCTCTTTGTCTCAGTGCCCATGGACTATACACAGTTTACATTGCATGGGAATGTAAATTGCCTAGTCAACTCCTATCCATAGGTTAGCATTGCTCAAGAGTGCCTAGATCTGATGTTCCCATGGAAATGTTGCTATGGGGTCCCATAATCTCCAGCTACGCCACTGTCCTGGAAACCCTCCTCTCACCAAGATTAACCTTTTCAAAGTATGGGCTTCATCTATTTGTTTCATTTTCATAAATGCTAACAATCTTATAAAAGAACATGTAGTTTTAGTTTGGGTTTGTTTTTTCCTTTGTAAGTACTTTTTTTTGGGTTTTTCAGAAAAACATAGTAAACATTTCAGTAGGAAGCAATTGCTGCAACATAAACAACAGTCCTGGTAACATTCATACTCAGTGTTTGGGACCTTATATAAGCTCTAGTCATGTTTCCCCCCTCCCCCCTTGAGATCCATACCTTCATACTTGCATCAACACAGTTACATATGTTATTTTTTTTTAACTTCAGCTTATAAAAAGAAAACCACTTAGACCAAATTCTTTAGAATTTTTTGTGCTATTTTTGTTTAGTGTACACGCTTAATTACAGCCAGTTCCCTATGGACATGCGATGCACAGTTTTTTTTCCTGGGTGGCAGCCCCTGGTTTAACACTATCCATTTTAACACTATCATCTTGTGTGCATAGGCGACAAGAGCTCTGAATGCTTGCATTTTATGTGAGGATAGACCGTCATATGCAATGTTACCTAAAAAGCATTGTGGGTAGCTAAATTTAACCACCCTGACGTTCTATTTAAATTGCAAGGGTGGCGGTGGCAGGGTTTTTTTCTTGTTATTTTTTTTTTCATGCTGCCAACTGAAAGTTGGCAGCATGAAAGCCCACTTGTGCGCCCTTCTGATCGCTTTCGGCGATCACAAGTTGTTAGGCTTACCCCGTCGCCATGGCGACATCAGACGCCTCCGATCAGCCCTTTACGCTGCCCAAAAGTGTTTGGTCCGGGCAGCGCAGGGCTCTGGCGGGGGGGCCTCTTCCGCCGCTGTGTGCGAGGCCACACGCAGCTGGCAAAGTGCTAGCTGCGTATGGCGCAGTTTATTTGAAGTAAATCGGCCCAGCAGGGCCAGAGATATCAGACTGAGCTCATCCATACCGCCAGGATGGTTAAATAATCGTTATGTTTCTGTGTGAATTTGCTGCCAATAGTGGGCAATACAAAACACTTTTTATGCTTGTTGTAGAGAGCTATAGAGCTATACAAAACTTAACTTATAGCTCTCTTCAACAAGCATAAATAGTGTTTTTTTGTATGCTTTCAGCATAGTGTTTAGAGTTTAATAGTGGGCAATATTTGGGTACTGTCGTGGACATGTGGAAAAAGTCTGTACCTGCCTGTTGACATCTGTTTTTTGTTTGAACTTCCGCAATCTGGCAGGAAAGATATAGCTCCCATGGAGGAATTCCAATGTAATTAGTCTATCACGTGCAGCAACATTTGCCGTGAAGAAGTAGCTCAAAATCTTTTCCCAGTTCTGAGCATGTAGTCTTAATATGACCACCAGCATCAGGACATCCAAATGCAAACAATTCCCAAAGGACTCTACCTTTGCAGTATGAATTTAAACTTTTCACTTTATTTTGCACATATAATTGTGGTTTCATATCACACAACCAGCACAATGTTTCTGGCAGGTATCCCTTTGGCAAGCACTTGATAAACAGTAACCTGCCCAGAATGTGGTGCTGGTTGTCTGTTATGTAACTGCAATTATATATACAAAATAAAGTGAAAATTGGAAATCCATACTGCAAGGGTAGAGTCCTTTTGTAATTGTTTGCATTTGGATGATCTTTGGGGTGTGATTGGCCCCCAACCAAACTGAGACTCCTCATCATGATAAGTATTTAGTTTTGCCTGAGGCCTGTGCACTATGTATACACCATTAGGGCATACCTCAAACAGATCTACACATTAGCATGAATTATCAGCTGAATCTGAACATTAATTTTAATATCATTGCATTTAATGGTTATTCTCACATTAATCTTAATTATGTGACAGCAACAGAATTCTAAAAAACTGTCACAGCTACAAATAAAACATATGCAACATTATAGCATTGTAAAATTCAATATTAAAATCAGTTAAGCTTGGATTACAAAATATCAATATTTCCTTAACATCATGGACTGAGAAGAACTGAATCTTTTATTCATGCCAGTGCATAAAAACGTAACTCAATACAATGCGGACTGCAGAATAATCTGTAAATGATTATTCTTGTATGAGAAGCTCAGTTGTATTACCAGTAATCCTAATACTATCTATCTATCTATCTATCTATCTATCTATCTATCCATCCATCCAATATATATATATATATATATATACATATATATATATATATATATATATATATATATATATATATATATATATATATATATATATATATATATATCACTTTTCCAGGAATTCCAGATAAATGTTTTTGGCACAAACAAGCAATACACAATACCATATGTTGCCACTGTATACATTAATAATATTATTTATAGAACAATAATAATAATATACACATACAATAATTAATCATTAGTAATGCATACATAGAAACAGAATTAGTAATAACATATGGTAAAATTATACTTTTAACTGATTAAAAAATATATACAAATTAAACATACAAAGATTACGGTATTCACACAAAGCATAATGACGGTTATAAAAAAAAAAGAAACATAATAATAACAGCATAGTACCAAATTGAAAATAATGAAAAAACAATGTGTTTGTTTGGAGTTGTGTCTCAAAAACGTAAAAACTGAATAACATTCAGTAAAGATTAATATTTATTTTACACTATTACCATTTTAGTTGATCAAATATATGTGTTTTTACTTTTACAGTGAGTTTAAACCATGCATATCCTAAACTTGCACCGTACCGGCCTCCAGCGCAGCTCATGTCACCTCCTCTCCTGTTCTCAGTAGTGCTTCATGTACTCTTCACTACAGCCATGCAGGTCTATGGATTTATTGTTGTCCAGCAGCAACCCTGGTATTCTGAAAATCCTGACAGGTAAGAAAGAACCTGCATGATGTGTAGCACTCAGAAAATAAGAAATGTATATCTTTACTGTATAAGGTGCATATAGGCTTAGGGCCCATTCACACAAATGACTTCTGCCCCCTCGCACACAATTTGCCCCGATCCATTGCAGAGTAGTGCAGGGAACAGTGTAATACTTACCTGCTTCTAGTTCTGCAGGTCTCCTCCCTACATCACAGCCACACATTCTCTGCTGCCATTCACCAACTTCTGATCATGTGACTTGCATTTAAAGCAGGTTAATAGTACACAGCCAATCTGAAGGCAGGTATGGAGAGGGAGGAGGAGCAGGCCCCAACAGCCTCTACGCCCCCCTCTGCAATTGCATGAATCTAGGAGGCTATTTTAATGCTTATGGTGGATTTTCTTAACAGAGAGATGCCATATGGATGATGTCACTTCCACAGCTTAGACTTTGTTGTAGAGTTGGGCATCTAAACTTTATAAAGACATGCACCACCACATTGTAACACAAGAGACACAAGTGCAGTGTTCGTATGTGAAAAAGTCCTTAAGGAAGAATTAGCACATTCTGCATTACTTATCTGCTGAATATTAATCCAGCTCATCGGACATAGGGCTTGATTTACTAAACCGTGATAACTCATATCATGGCCGTTTTCACATGCATTTTCACATTTGCGCGTAATTGCGAATCTTCACGCGCAATCACGAAAATTCACGTTTGCGCACAAAAATTGTCGATTGTGCGGGCAAATTCATAATCACGTGAAAATGTGCATGAAAACGGACATGATATGAGTTATCATGGTTTAGTGAATCAAGCCCATAGTGTGAAAACAGCAACATGCAGAAAACATTATTTGCAGACTTGCCTTTAGTAATCAGATTAGGTGACATTTGGGTAATATGGGTATTGCTCATGAGTGATCGGAGTATTTTAAGTCTGAAACTAGAGATTCAAAAAAATAAGCTAATACATGAGTTACACAGGATTATATAGAACCTCATGTGTCAACCCTTATTTGTACTTTGGACCCATCAGCCCCCATGCAGAATAGGCATTGCAGAGCATGCATAATCACTGTATACCTCCACAGCTTCTCATGACACTTATACAAATTTCTGCATCTTCTAAATCCAGCACAGTTACTGCAGTCACATGATGTGGGAAGGAGGTAAATGTGGTTCTGCAGCATGCTGTTTAATGCTTATTCTGCATGGGGCTCCCACAGTACATGTTAGTGGGGTCATGCTTTGCAGATGACTCATAGGATAAAGAGCAACGATATGCAGGTAATCATTTTTATTTCTTAAATACATGTTGCTTCCATGTTCTACTGAAAATGCATATATTGAAGTGAAATCTGTATTGAACAGTATGATTTAAAATGTATCTTATTTTTTAGCACTTGCATCTTTGGGAATGCCAGTGATGTGAATGCCACTACGCCCTCTAACAGTACCATGAGTCCAGCACGACCAGGGGGCGTACTGAATGTGAGCCATAAGACCTATGAGACAACCACTCTGTGGCCACTGACTACTATTCACTGCATAATTATGGCATTTGTGTTCTCCAAGGGCAAACCATTCCGAAAAGCAATTTACACTAATTGTAAGTATTCTAAAAAAAACAAAACACTGTGCTACAAGAAAAATGTATAGAACATACCTTCAATTTTTATTGCCCAATTTTACCACCTCCATGTAGAATGAGGGCCAATAGATTTTTAATACTAACAACAGATTTTGTATGTAAGCTCTTATACTACATGAATGGTGGGAAAATTGCTCAATAATTGGCTAATCAAAAATGAAAGTGTGTACCAGGTTTAAACATCACAATCGTTATTTGCTGATCAGTGGTAATTAGTCGGTGATTGTCAAAGTATTATGACAAGGAATTCCTTGAAGTGTACCTGAGAAGAAGAAGAAAAAAGTTGTATACATACCTAAGGCTTCCTCCAACCCCCTTCACGCTGATTAGTCCCTGGCTGTGCTCCTCCGCTGCCTGCAGCCTCCACAATCCAGCCCAGTACTGCACAAATGCAGAACTCTACCGGCCAAGGGAGCGCGATGGGGCACGCGCAAGTGGCTGGGCATGAGCAGCAAGCCCCCGACTCCGGTAGTTACCGGGCTCGATTGCGGAGGCTGTAGGTGGTGGAGGAGAATGGCGAGGGACTTATCAGTAAAGTATTGTGAATCTGATATGAATATAAAGGCTCACCACACTTGTGAACTTAAGTCTCATGCATGTTAGTGTACTGCTTAATAACAAAAAATGAAACGTTTGCTAACCTTAGCAGTGAACCTTTTCCAGTACCTAACCAACTAATGTCTGCCATACCTGAACAAATAAAATAGTTTTGCTTTAGTCATCCAGAACTCAGATTATGCACTGATTGAAATATCAACTGATTGTGCTGATGTCTTCTGCTGTTAAGATGGGGAGAAACTTCATGATAGCAGAATGAAAGTAGTCACTAAAAGGCAATGCACCACAGTCACATTTAATCAGAATTTTTACTATTATACATTTATTAAGGTTACTGTGTAATATGTGCTATACAGTAATGAAAAACATTTTGTAAAATAATTATTTTTCTGTTATTAGATACATTTGCTGCAGTGCTGACAGGCCAGATTGGAGTTTGCATTTTCCTTCTATTTGCTGACATCGACGGCATTTACAGTGTAATGGAGGTAAGCAGGTCAAGTTAATTAGCAAGCTTTTTTTGCTAAGCAATACCAGCACGTTTTCAAAGAGGAGCTTGAGCCACAAATCCCTTTTCATGAATTAGCTTAGCTTATTACCTCAGCGATTGTGGGATTCCTAGACCACATAACCGACCTTAGGAGCCTCATCTTCAGCTCCTGATTTGGATTCATTGGTGCTTTATTGGTAATATTGGTATTATGTGGATACAGTATATACTGGTATAAAGGTTTGACTCCAATGTAAGAAATAATTACACTTTATAATCCCTTTTCATATCTAATGCTGTTTTTTTTAAGTTTCTAAACTTGCTTTAGTAGTGCTGGTTGAATTGGTTGCAGTTTGGTTAGAGAGCAGTTCACCAGAACCGGGCCCAAAATTCAGGCCATTGTATATCCCAAATCTAAACTCTATTGAGGTCTAGAGATGGTTGGAAATGCTGTTTTCAGATTCCACGGAAATTCCACTTTCCGAAAATATTGATTACCAATACCACGGCATACTGATGATAATCCGAGTTCCGATTCCGATTTCTGACTTTCTGAAACTTCTGAATAGGTACTCTAATTGGCTAAATACTTCTGACTCAGAAGCATTGGACCAATCAGAAAATGCCAATCAAAAGACTTGGATACTACTGAATATTTTTGAGTCTTCTGATTGGCCTCAAATTTTTGTGGTGTTCCGATTTTCGCAGTAAAACACCACATTCTCTGATTGTACCAATACTACAGAATTTCTCAAATTTTCTGAATTATGGAAATTCAGAAATACGTGATATAATTGGACCAAACTGAGAATGCGGTGATTTACCATGAAAATCAGAAACCGCCACAAATACTTTAGGCCAATCAGAAGACTCAAAAAATACTCTGTAGTATCTGAGACTTGTGATTGGTCTATAATTTCCACAGCAATTTAATTTTCACTGAAAAATTCTGCATTCTCCGATTGGTCCAAAGCTTTTACGTTCTCTGATTGTGCTAAAACTACCTTGTTGTGGTAAATCAGACTTCCTCGGAAATCCGATTACAGAATGGTGATTACTGAGTTCCGATTTTCTGATCAGAAACCCTATTTTCAATTGGAAAATTGGATATTTTGATTCCGACAGAAATTTCTGACCATCCCTATTGAGGTCAATGGTGACAGGAACTGAGTGGCTGTTCAGTGGTCTGCTGCAACTGGAGCTTTCACAGTAGGTGCCTCTGAGTACTAATTCCAGTAAAGCCAGTGTTGTGCTTTGGTGTAATATAGAACAAAGGTGGGCTTTCAGAGGGGAAAAATACTCAGTGACCAAAATGCTGTCCTTTTGTTAAGAGGGACAGTGGGGTATCAGAAAATTTGGAAAAGCTTCTGGACTATTCAGAGGATTTCTTCTAATGAGGTTTCTATTTTTGATCTAATTTTTAATTCAGAAATGTTTTAAATGCTAATAAAAAATCAGTTCATGTGAATTACCTAACAAACCCCTAAAGCGATGTTTTTGATATGCCAATGGTCACAAAAGGGAAACATAACTCAATTCTGTTTGCTTTCCTTTCCAGCTTGTGTGTGTACCAATATCTTGGAGAATCACTTTATTTATCATACTGGTCATCACATTTGCTGTATCAGTCTTAGCAGAGGTAAGTTGTATATTGATTTCATGCAGCATATTACAGACAAAATTATTTTAAAAGGTTTAAATAAACACAGTATAATGTTTTACAATAGTCAGTAATATACTATGTGATGGAGCAGATTGGTCTGTACACGTAGATAGGCACCCAGTATGACAATTTAGAACTCTTTACTGGAGAAAAACTTGCAGATATAAATCATACACCACCATCAGGAAATGCCGCTTACAAAGAACACAGAGAGGAACACAGAGAGACTACAGGAAATAACAATATCATAGATATCATCATCACATTTTACACACAGTGACATCTTGTGGTTGTTTTACTATACTACAGTTTAGGTCATAATCCTGTTGATACTTCCAACTCTATACACAGTAATCCATAGCTTTATGAAGACTGCCACCATGGATTTTGTCAAATTACTGTACCTGATAACATGTCCATTATTCCCAGGATTCAAATGTACCTCTTGTTACAGTTTACTAGGTACTTGCACATTGTCTGCATACAGCATCTTTACCATTAGTTAGAGAATATGTCACTAAGAAACATAATTTTTTAACTAAAACAAAATTACAGTATGGTCGGGAAGGCATAATACATTTCATGTATTTTTTTTAACAAAGTGGTTTTATCCCTTAATATATGTCTTTAACATTATTTTTGTGTTTTATTAGGAATTTATCATAGAGAACAGAAAGCTTTGGCTGCTAATGAAAAAAATGATCAACTACAAGTCAAAGAGTCAGTACAGAAAAACCATCAGAGCAGTAGAGATGGATCAGAACTGGCCACCTATAAACCGGACATATTGCACAAAACCAGTCCTCAGACATACAAATGAAAAAGTATACAGCAATCCAGCTTTTGAAAGCGATGAATGTGTAATAACTGAGAAGCAGTGAATGGTCACCAGCAAATTGCAATCTCAGAATTGTTTCATGTGTGGCTTTAAAGGAACACTATCAATGACCAAGTGTTCTAAAATGACAATGTACAAATAATGTCTAAGAAGCTGTGTAAGCATTTTTCTACTTTTCATGTTAAATATCAGAGGCAAAAGTTGTAATTGGTTGTGTGTAGGATGTAGCTACATTGGAACAAATCATTAGCAAGATGGAGTGTCTGTGCTTCAATGTTACACAGCCAGTGCTGTTCTTTGCATATGAGACTACAGAGTATTTTTATTTGAAAGCAAAAAGATCTTTTAGTATGAATAGCCTGGGTATCAGGTTTTACACACAATTACAAATGTTTATGCTGCACATAACAAGATACATTTCCTCTGCTCTCAGAGCAGACAACTCAGTCATTCAGAGAGACAAGCAGCTGCTGTTAAGCTAGTGAGACCTGTCATCTGCTAAAGGTATAAAGTACACACAGGTTTAACAGATGTAGGGAGATGGATTCCCCTTTCCCCTCATCATTCACTGATCACCATGACCAGTCAGTGAATTGTGAAAGGAATGGGATAACAGTAAATAAAGAGATAAACAGTGAATTGTATACAGCAGTAGTTAGGAACGCTTAACCAACTATCTGTTTCCCATCCCAGTTTAAAAACATGTTAATCCATAGTGTTCCTTTAAGCTAGTCAAATTAAGCATCTGCAATAATCGGAATTACTACTGATATGGAAATGTTATCAGGTCAGAATGCATTCCTTATTTTGATTGCCAGAGAAAAAAGACATTCCCTTGTAAACATTACAATCATGTAATCCGATAAATATGGTTATCTGGAAAATTACAGAATGGGGATGCAGTGCTTATTTAGGTTGCCTGGTAGGAAACCTTATAAATCTGTAAGGCATTCTAACCTTTTAATATTTTAATATGCTGTATCACACAAACTATATCATTCTGTGACTTAACATTTCAGATAGCAAATGCATTACAAAATGAGAAATTTTTTAATGTGAACAAAGTCGTATGTGGCACATACATGCTGCTGTGTTTTTGTTTTTATACTGATGAAATAATAAATAAGGTGTTATATTTTTAAATATGTCGCTGTATTTCTTGTTAATTCACTTACAAATATTTAACTCTTCTCTGCCCTGTCCACATAAGTTCTCACCCACTGTACCCTTAAAACACAAGTGTACAGCGTGGCAAGTGGAAGGTGGATGGGGATTTGTGCAACTATAAGGGCAGGGAAAGGAGTATGAATCTCCTTTAAGGCTGTGGACAGCTGCTATTACATCTGAGTTTGAATCAAAATGCCCCAATAATAATGGCCAATTGGTCTATTATTAAAGTATTTAATTATGTGAGGTATCTCCTTCTGTCCCTCATAAAATGCTAATCTTTTTAAAGGGCTATTAGGGACCTTAAAGGGGAAAGCTCATTCAAAATTTTTGTCAAGAACAATGGTAGGTAGAAATTGAATCAAATCAAATCATTTCATTTATTCAGTTTATTACAACATATTAAAATTTCACATGAAAGAATGCAGGATTTTTCGCATAGCCATTACAGCAATATAGTATTTTCACAATGTTAACAATAATCACAGTTTATATACTAACAATTATGAAAGTGCTGCAGTGACACAAAAAAATCCAATTTGTAAATAAAAAATGTAAAAGCTAGAAAACTGAAACCAGGAGTGTACTGCCTCTCCAGTTGGTAGTCCATTTCAAACCAGAAATAGTAGATACATTGGATAAGCGCACATCATATATAGAAACTGCACAGCTGTGAATGTTCTTCTAACAATCAACGAAGCAGACAATAAATATGGGAGTATTGGCTATACTTCACCCACCACCAGGGCACCCTTCAAGAAACAACAGACTCACCGGATGCACTGCAACCCCTGTTAGGTGGGTTGAAAAGTGCTTCAACTCCTGGATACCTCAGCACTTAAGGCTCCAGGATCCCCAGCTCTCCACAGATATATAGTGTTAACCCTCAAAGATAGAGTGAAAACACTCTTGGTATTCTGTTTAAAAAGCTTCAAATCTTTATTAAAAATTGCACTGACATGTTCCTTCTCTGATATATTGGCACAGAGAGTTTGGTACACGGGCTTTCCCCTGCTGCCCCTTAGCAGGCACTGATACAGTTGGTGTATTAAGCCGCCGCAGCCCCACGTCTCTCACCCGCAGTATCGGCCGCCGCCTTATAGTTCAAACCCAGGTTGCTTCCTCATCCTCCCAGGCTCCGCCCGACTAGTTTCGTCACTCTATCGTGACTCATCATTTCTGAAGTTCCAATCAGATAGGCACAGCAGCGCGACCCAGCTGCTGTGCAGAGGAAACACAATAGTGGTTCCCTTTAGCGATGATATACAGGAAGTACTTACTTCCTCTATATCACGTTACCATGGGAACCACTATTGTGTTTCCTCTGCACAGCAGCTGGGTTGCGCTGCTGTGCCTATCTGATCGTAACTTCAGGAACCTTCTATGATGGAGGAGAGGGCCAGGGAGGAACATAGAGGAAGCAGCAGCCATCGTCAGCTCAGGAGGTATCAGAGCAGCAGCTATGGGGAGGGAGGGGGGAGTGGGCAGGCATTGGGGGCAACTATACTAGCTATTTACACTGGGGGTTGCATCCTCACAAGTTTGCCTCAGGTGACAAAAAGTCTACAACTGGTCCTGGTTCCCTTGCTGGTATTTGCTTCCAACAGTGATTTGTTTACAATATGTACTTGGGGTATCAACCACCAAATTTCCATTTAGCTGCCCTGAACTTGCAGCCCAACACTGATAATGGGTTCAAGGTGATACCTGAGACATATTTCCATCTGTATCAATGTTGTTCAATTATACTGGCACACTGGCTCAAGCAGCGCTACTAGTCTAAGGAGCGTAGTATAGACTAGTGATACATTCCCAGTTTGAAAGATGAGCACATACGTAAGGCACATGGCTCGCAGTACAGATGCTTTCATCTGCAGAACTATTTGGAAATGTGACATCAGAAGAAAAAGAATATGCACCACCCGTCCATAGCTATTGTGGTTTATTGAACATCTAGCAACAACAACATGCTCAATGGAATGACATCATACACGCTGTACCTTCAACATGTCAATGTGCAGCTGTGGGGGTGGAGGTGGGTGCACCAGAAGTGGGGCCGACCCACTTTTTTTTAACACTAGGCGTCCCCACACACACTATTCTGTGTGCTCTGAACAGAGTTGAGAGCACACAGGCAGTGTCTTTACAGGAAAGATCATTAGCTTCTCGTTAAAGCCATGATCTTTTCATTACATGCACTTTGATTGGCTCAGGGAACACATGTTCCTTCTCTGATATATTGGCACAGAGAGTTTGGTACACGGGCTTTCCCCCGCTGCCCCTTAGCAGGCACTGATACAGTTGGTGTATTAAGCCGCCCCAGCCCCACGTCTTTCACCCGCAGTCTCGGCCGCCGCCTTATAGTTCAAACCCAGGTTGCTTCCTCATCCTCCCAGGCTCCGCCCGACTAGTTTCGTCACTCTATCGTGACTCATCATTTCTGAAGTTCCAATCAGATAGGCACAGCAGCGCGACCCAGCTGCTGTGCAGAGGAAACACAATAGTGGTTCCCTTTAGCGATGATATACAGGAAGTACTTACTTCCTCTATATCACGTTACCATGGGAACCACTATTGTGTTTCCTCTGCACAGCAGCTGGGTTGCGCTGCTGTGCCTATCTGATCGTAACTTCAGGAACCTTCTATGATGGAGGAGAGGGCCAGGGAGGAACATAGAGGAAGCAGCGGCCATCTTCAGCTCAGGAGGTATCAGAGCAGCAGCTATGGGGAGGGAGGGGGGAGTGGGCAGGCATTGGGGGCAACTATACTAGCTATTTACACTGGGGGTTGCATCCTCACAAGTTTGCCTCAGGTGACAAAAAGTCTACAACTGGTCCTGGTTCCCTTGCTGGTATTTGCTTCCAACAGTGATTTGTTTACAATATGTACTTGGGGTATCAACCACCAAATTTCCATTTAGCTGCCCTGAACTTGCAGCCCAACACTGATAATGGGTTCAAGGTGATACCTGAGACATATTTCCATCTGTATCAATGTTGTTCAATTATACTGGCACACTGGCTCAAGCAGCGCTACTAGTCTAAGGAGCGTAGTATAGACTAGTGATACATTCCCAGTTTGAAAGATGAGCACATACGTAAGGCACATGGCTCGCAGTACAGATGCTTTCATCTGCAGAACTATTTGGAAATGTGACATCAGAAGAAAAAGAATATGCACCACCCGTCCATAGCTATTGTGGTTTATTGAACATCTAGCAACAACAACATGCTCAATGGAATGACATCATACACGCTGTACCTTCAACATGTCAATGTGCAGCTGTGGGGGTGGAGGTGGGTGCACCAGAAGTGGGGCCGACCCACTTTTTTTTAACACTAGGCGTCCCCACACACACTATTCTGTGTGCTCTGAACAGAGTTGAGAGCACACAGGCAGTATTAATTTCAAAATTAATTGTGGCGCTTGTAGACTAATGTTTAGTGGGCTGCAGGGAGAGTTATAAGGTTTAAAGGGATACTGTAGGGGGGTCGGGGGAAAATGAGCTGAACTTACCCGGGGCTTCTAATGGTCCCCCTCAGACATCCTGTGCCCGCGCAGCCGCTCACCGATGCTCCGACCCCGCCTCCTGTTCACTTCTGGAATTTCTGACTTTAAAGTCAGAAAACCCCTGCGCCTGCGTTGCTGTGTCCTCGATCCCGCTGATGTCATCAAAAGCGCACAGCGCAGGCCCAGTATGGTCTGTGTCTGTGCAGTACACTCCTGGTGACATCAGCGGGAGCAAGGACACGGCAACGCAGGCGCAGTGGTTTTCTGACTTTAAAGTCAGAAATTCCAGAAGTGAACCGGAGGCGGGGCTGGAGCATCGGTGAGCGGCTGCGAGGGCACAGGATGTCTGCGGGGGATCATTAGAAGCCCCGGGTAAGTTCAGCTCATTTTCCCCCGACCCCCCTACAGTATCCCTTTAACCTTATCGATTCTTTAAACAGGTAAAATTAGTCTATCTCTGCGCCCCAGTGACCAATACACTTTGTTTTCCACTATAAAAGTTTTATTTATAAAACAAGCTCAATTAAAACAACAAATGTGTCTCCCAAACTTCTAGAGATCAGCTGACCTCACCACACCTCAATACTTCCACACACACTCCACAGCCACAGCTCACGATGGTTGCGATCTCTACCTACTGAAAAGCCAGCCTAAAGCCGCCCGTGATCAGACAGGGGGATCCCCACCTCCGCTGTGTCTGTTAGTAGTTCGCAGGCCTGTTCTCTTTAATTAATGAGGTGGATAGCAGTCCGGTGTAGATTAAATAGCCTTTCCAAAAAGTTTTTGCGGAAAAAGTACTTCAAACGCTGTATAAACGCTTAATAAGCGCTAGATCCTCCATAAAAATATATATGTATAACAGATCTCAGTCTCCAGTCTGTAAATGTCCTCTCCATATATTCAATGTTTCATCAATAACCTTAGACAGTGAAGTTCATAGCAGTTCTCTGCTCCGCATATAGCGTGTTACTTATTGACTCACGTCTCCCTTGATGTATGGAAGGGCTGGACGTTTTCTCCTCTGTCAGCTGGATAAAAGGAGTCTTATACAGCGTGCCTCTACGAGCTCCCTGGTCCCGGCCGGAGACTCCTGGGGCTCGGAGCCGCTTACTGCTTGGCGGTGATACTCTCCGTGAACGGGATGTTACTGGGTGACGTCACCTCGTTTCTCCACCAATCAGGGCCTACGCGTTTCGGCAGGAAACGCCTACCTTCATCAGGGCCTTCCTGATTGGCTATCTCCCTCCGTCCTTTGTAGCTGTAACTCCGCCTCCTCCATTTGTTGCCTTATCGTAACACTCATTCTCTGCGGGCTGTTAAAAAGCAAATAGCTCAACATCATTGTTTAGACCACAAGGGGCCAGACTATTTAAAGTGTAAATCCACTTTGTCTCTTCTCTTGACATTTTTTTAATAAAATCGCCACCTCTCCACTCTTTTTCCACCAGTTTTATGGCATAAAACTTCAATGAATCAAGGCTACCGTTATGTTTATCTTTAAAATGTTTAGCTAAGGGGTACTTGCTGCCCCCCCCTTTAATAATATTAATATGCTCCCCAATTCTAGATGACAACTTTCTTTTGGTTCTACCAACGTACTGCTTAGGACAGCCACACTCTATTACATAAATAACCCCCATACTTATACAATTTAAATTGTTATCAATCTTAAATTCCTGACCAGTTGCACATGATCTAAATTTACAGATGGGGTCAGTGTGCCTGGTATTCTTACATGCATTGCAGAAACCACATCTTTTAAATTCCCCACTTCCCCATTTCCCTCCCACCTTCTCTTTTAAGGGAATAGTTGGTGCTATAATGCTCTTAATATTTGTAGCTCGCCTGAATGTGAATTTGGGTTGTTCTGATAGGATTCCATTAAGTGTCTTATCCTGTTGTAATATATGCCAATATTTACCCACTATCTTCCTAACTCTACCAGCTTGTTGTGAGTACTTCATATTTATACTAAGGGGTGGTGACATTGGTGGTCTGATCTTTGATTTTAATAGGTCAGCCCTTCTACTTTCTCGCACTTCCTCCTCAACCTTTGCTAAAGCATTTCCCTCATATTTCCTCTCTAAAAATCTTTCCTTTATTACGTCAGCCTGAGTGTCATAGTCTACTAATTCCGTACAATTTCTCCGAATTCTTAGAAATTGACTTTTTGGGACATTGGACAGCCACTTCAACATATGACAGCTGTCCAAATAGATGTAGCTATTTGTGTGTACTTTTTTAAAAAAGGTTTTTTTTTTTTTGTTTTTTGTTTTTTTTGTTTTTTTGTCTACTTTGTGTCTATTTGTGTCAGCACACAGGCAGTGTCTTTACAGGAAAGATCATTAGCTTCTCGTTAAAGCCATGATCTTTTCATTACATGCACTTTGATTGGCTCAGGGAACACATGTTCCCGTTCACCAATCAAAGGTGTGTCAGTCATGGCGGGTAAAAACACATAAATCTAGGCACATCACTTCAAGTTAGAGCATTTAAAGAAGATATTAGAAAGGTGCTAAAGGGATTGTGGCCAGCAAAATAGTGGAGAAAGTTAACCCTTTGCACACTCACATGCAAATGTTTACGCATATGCATTCACAAAAAAATAATTATCCAGGAACCACCGCTATCCCTACAGCTAAGTTAAGAAAAGAATGCATTCTGTTGTGTAGTCTCTGATGAAGCAAGGTTAATCCTTGCGAAACAGCTGTCAGACAACTTTCCTCCCCCCACTGCTGTAACCTGTGTGTCGACCCGGTCACAATAAAGGGTATTTTTATGCAGCAGTGCCCTTCTCTCTTCCTTGATTGACTTGGACTTTGCACTGCTTGGGAGCACGCTGCAGGTAAGCCCAGTGTGACCTGGTATCCATCCCTGCCGCATTTAGTGCCAGTTTTTGTTCTCCTTTCATTTGAACTGTTGTGTAGTCAGTGTCACCTATACTGTGCAGAAGTACCCAGGTATTCGTAGGTGTCCTAACTCTGGCCCTGTAACATGCATAATGCAGACATGCAAACATTCATTGCATCAAACATATCTAAAGATTAGGAGCACATATCCTGACGTCCTCATACCAATTGCACAGGGAGCTAACGTAATGTATCCATGCGCACCATGCACATACGCCAGCATAAGCTGTGTGCATGCTGACAATTGGCACAGAGAGGGGAAGGAGGGAGTGCACTTGAATAAACCCTTGCCACAAAGTTCAATTACAAGAAAAAACAAATAAATCCAGTCACATCACCTCAAGTTAGGACATTTAAATATGTTATTAGGGAGGTGCTAAAGGGGGTGTGCCCAGCAAAATGTCAGAGAAAGTTAACCCTTTGTACACTCACATGCAAATGTTCATACATATGCATTCACAAAAAAATAATGATCCAGGAACCACTGCTATCCCTACAGCTAAGTTAAAAGCCAAAGTCTTGGTTACAAAAGAATGCATTCTCTTGCGTATTCCGAATCAGAATCAGAATCAGAATTTATTTTGCCAAGTACAACGGTGGGTTGTACCTGGAATTGGTTTTGGCGCATACAGGGTCGTTGATGAAAACAAGAAAGAGCACGGTTAAGCATGGTACATACGTAGACATGGGACAGGCATACATAAGACAACATTGCAGCTTGTGCGTACAATTAAGCAGAGCGACGTATACAGTTAAGCATGGTACATACGTATAAGCAATAGAAGCAAAATAAAAAGCAAAAACAGAGAGCATTTCAGCATACACAAACAGTTAACGTAATACAAACATAGCAAAACAAACAAACAAAGTATTCACACATATTGTGCAGAAGTACCCAGCCAGGTATAGGTGTCCTAACTCTGGCCCTGTAACATGCATAATGCAGACATGCAAGCATTGATTGCAGCGCACACACATGCATGGAGGCAGTGGTGGGCAGCAATTTAAAATGCCTGTTTGCCATTAACAGAGGCAAAGTAGATGTTTTAATATGATGGGTGGTTGGGTAGTGGTTAAATAAAACTAGCAATAGTTTCACCTTGGTATACCAGTATATAGCTTTAATTTTTAGTCTTGACCCTCAAGCCAAGATACTTTTACTGCATAATAGCTAGGGGGCATACAAGCTTACTGATTACAGCAGGTGATGAATGTTTCTGATTTTCAGTGCTTCTTCATGCAGAAAGACTGAAGTTACTAGGCTTCTACTGGGCAGTACATGCTTTAGACAGAACATGAAAATGTAGTGAATTTATAGTTGGAAAAAAATGCTGTTTGAGTTTTTTTTAGCCATGGGCAACAGGTTACAAACCGACATGGGAAGACTAACTAACAATAACTTTTAATATGTGTAGCAGATAAGTATTTATATTCACTTTATGTTCTCCACTGTGTGGAACTATAATCTCCGTAGTATTCTGCAATCAACTGGCAGCAGGGCAGGGTAGTGAATGAAGTATTCCAAGCTCTTCCTTACATCTTGGGCCCAGTGTTTGGGCATCGCAGTTCAACTGATCTACATTTTTTGATCTGGATGTTTGCTTTTAATGAGATACATAGAAAGTATAATAAATGAATCATTGTTACAGATTGAATTTCTTTTAAAAACCTTTCCAACTCCTTTCACATCCTTGGCCAGTGACTATAATTTTTATGTTCCAACTTCCAGCTTTAGTTCTTCCAAAATATGCAGGCTAAGCATACTAGAGTCCAGAGTCTGACCTTTCTCTCTATATTGCTCTACTGCAGGAATTGGATAATGAGCATTCATTTGAGTAATATTTTAACAGGCTCTAATAGCTGTGAATTCCAGAATTTATGCTCACAGAAGAGGGACAGGGATAGTCCAGTAAGTATGACCTCTTTATGCATTTTCTGTACCAGAAATAGCACTTTCAGAAAGCTATAATTACTTGAAAATGTAGTATGAGGCTAAGCATACAAATTAAGCATTAAATAGATGTGTGTACATAGCTTTAACATTCCTGCCTCTTTATTGCACATAATTGATCACGACCAGACTCTGTATCTTTGTAGAATTGGGATTTCCAAAGAAAACTCTTTTTAAAATCTGCTGGTGTGTTATTTTACCCGTAACTCAAACTCCAATGGACTTACATCCTTTTTCTGGTCCCTTGTGCCATTGCAGCTTTACTCAGCTACCCCAAACTACCCCAATTCCACCAAAACATTCACTAGTTAATAAAATGCTCCCAGGTTTCACTGCAGGTCCCTAAGCCAATAGAAAACTCTGAAGGTGTCATTTCAAAGTCTTCCCCCAATGAAACAAATGTAACTTTATTAAATAGCTTTCTGTAATAAAAAATGGTACCCTTATTTTTGAGCTAGGGCACATTTTATGATGTGTAGATATCTGGAGTGAGCGCAAACCTTATCTTATGGTGAAGATTTATCAACAATACATATGGTTAGAGGCAGAGCCCGAGGTGAGGGAGGGGTGGAGTGGCCTCCCTCCCCGCTGATGTAGGTGGCCAATGCTCTCCCCTCATGCTGCAACACCTTTTTGTGATTTGGAGATGTGAAGGCAGTTAGGCCCGCTTCACACTAGCACTAAAAATGTTACGTTTAGCCAAACTAAACAACCTAATGGAAGTGAACAGATCCTATGTTAGAAAACTGACAGATTACAGATGCGCTTATTTCCTTATCAACCATCCTACTGAGAGTAACCCCATTCCTCTTCTCCTTGGTGCAGCCTGATCCAAGTATTATAGCTATCTGCTCCTGGCCCTGTCTGGACTACGCCTGCTAACAAGTCGCAAGAGAAGATTAAACACATTATTTATCCAGAGATGAAGTGTACCTGATGATGAACTGGTAAGCACACTTTCCTGTGACACCTGAACACAATAGTTTAGAAAACATAGTGTGATTATTGTAGTGAGAGAACAAGAACAGGAAACAGAGATAAACAGCAAAGGGAATACAAAGAGAGGGATGCATACAATACATGTGAATTTGCCAAACAGGCTATCACCACAGCATGCATTCTGTACATAGTGATAGCCTTATAAGTAAATATGTGGTGCCAACAAAAAAGGCTACTGGAACACATATTGACAGGCAAATTAGAGGAACCATACTGAGAAAACACATCTATTCAAGATTCAGACAGCATCATATTTGTTGAACTATGTGTTGAAAGCAGGCCTGCTTTTGTATGTACTTGATTCTGTGTGTAACCAGGAACTTATGCAGAGAAACAATATATGTGTGTTGAGAAACAAAACTGTGGTTGGAGCTTGAACATTACATATACTTTTTATTGATCCTATGAATTAAAAAAATGTTTTGGGCAATGTTCATTGGAAATTTTTGCATTAACTTACTTGCCCAATATCGGAAATTATGGACTACACTTTTAGATGATTATTTCTTGGAAGGTTTGCACTCATTAGCTCACCAGTTTTGACCTTAGGTCAAAAGATCTGTATACTGGCTCAGAACTTGAGCCATGTGACAACATTGTCTAAGCTTTGCATGATCATAAGACTTTGGGAGACAGGACCTCCCTGTTTATCTTCTCTCCCTGGCCAATGCTTACCTCACTTGTTTATCTTGCTCTCTCTTAATAGATTCTTTCTCGCGTATTTTGCTTTCATAATTGTTAGATGTATCACCGCAAGCAGCGGATACTTGGTTTACTGTCCTATGTATGTAAATCTAATTGTACCAAAGAAATAAGGTTATACCAATTATGTTGAGGTTTGTATACAAAAATATCAGTATGTTTGTAAAATGTTGTTTTGTGTTGCTCTTAATAAAAACTTTGGAACATAAAATAGATGATTGTTTTGGCTGACATAGTTGGTGGCTTAGTTTTAGGGTGTGTTTCATTTTGGCGTGTTTGTCTGTTTGTGAATCAATAAGCGTGAAGTTGACTTACCCCTACCACACCTTACATTGCTTGCAATTGCACTCATACACGGCTATTTTTAGGGATTCTAAGCTGACAAATATATCTAATATACAATTGTACAATTTTATATCCACTTTTTTATTTTACAGGTTATAACTGTCCTAAATATTTTTAGTACATAAAATAAAAAAGTTATATAGTCTAGTTTGGCAAAAAAATAAATTAAAAAAAATTAAACGTTTACATCTGTGTAAGTCTTCCCACTTAAGCAATCTTTCTTTCTAGTAATCCTGATGTTATTATTAACTATTATTATTAAAACTGATATTGTTTTTAAATATAAATACATCTTCATTAAAAATAAATCCCATATTTTTCAGGAATACAGGACACACTTTTTCTTCCACAAAGCTGGGGCGGGGGGAGGGGGTGCGGGGGGTGGTGGTTGTGGTAGGTGCGCCGCCTTATATTTAAAATATATGGTACAATGTTGTGCAGAGTGCACAGGGAAACTCTTACCTGATCCTGCTGCTGCCCTCTTGCTCTGTACTGCTGAGATATGTGCTCATTTTCTCCTCCTGCAGCTGTAGACAAGGCCGGTTTTACAGCTCAGGAGCCTATAGGCACATTATCTCTGGCACCATAAACCCTGCCCCTTAACACAGGCCACACCCCTTAAGCCACACCCCCTCTGGGTGCAGGATGGGTCTGGGTGGCTGGGGCAAGGTGTAGACTGGGTCTGGGTGCAGCGTGGCTGGGTCTAGGTGCAGACTGGGTCTGGGTGCAGGGTGGCTGGGTATAGATGCAGGCAAGGCATGGTTGCAGGATGGCTGGGGCAGAGTGCAGGCTGGGTCTGGGTGCAGGCTGGGTCTGAGTGCAGGGTGACGGAGGCAAGGTGGATGGGTCTGGATGCATGCTGGGTCTGGAGGCAGGGTAGATGGGGCAAGGTGCAGGCTGGGTATGGGTGCAGGGTGCAGGCTGGGTCTGAGGGCAGGTTGGATGGGTCTGGGTGCATGCTGGGTCTGGGGGCAGTGTAGATGGGGCAAGGTGCAGGCTGGGTATGGGTGCAGGTTGCAGGCTGGGTCTGAGTGCAGGGTGGCTGGGGCAGGGTGGATGGGTTTGGGTGCAGGGTGGCTGGGTCTGGGTGCATGCTGGGTGTGGGGGCAGGGTGGCTGGGGCAAATTGCAGGCTGGGTCTGGGGGCAGGGTGGATATGGGTGTAGGCTGGCTGGGTCTGGGTGCAGGCTGGCTGGGTCTGGGTGCAGGCTGGGTCTGGAGGCAGGGTACAGGCTGGGTCTCTGGGAATGTTGGCTTGGTATGGGTACAGGCTGGCTGAGCATGGGTGCAGGGTGGTTGGGGCTGGGTGCAGGCTGGCTGGGACTGGGTGCAGGCTGGGTCTGGGTGGGCAGGGTGCAGACTGGGTATGAGTGCAGGTGGGCTGGGTCTGGATGAAAGCTGGGTATGGGTGCAGGGTGGTTGGGGCTGGGTGCAGGCTGGCTGGGACTGGGTGCAGGCTGGGTGTGGGGGCAGGGTGGCTGAGGCAGGGTGGCTGTGTATGGGTGCAGGGTGGCTGTGTATGGGTGCAGGCTAGCTGGGGCTGGGTATAGGTGCAGGCTGGGGCTGGGGCAGGGTGGCTGGGGCAAGGCGCAGGCTGGGTCTGTGTGCAGGATGGGTCTGTGTGTCATGATAACATACCTCAGGTCAGCGGCGACAGGAGTAAAATTAGCCTGCAGTTCTCCCCCTCCCTCCGTGCAGAGTGTGAGCGGAGCGTTAACCTCTTGAGGACCATGGTGTTAAACCCCCCTAGTGACCATGCTAATTTCAGTTTAATTGGCCACTGCAGCTTTAAGGCCAAGCTGCAGGGCCATACAACTCTGCACACAAGTGATCCCCCCCCCTTTTTTCCCCACCAACAGAGCTCTCTGTTGTTGGGGTCTGATTGCTCCCCCATGTTTATTTTTTTTAAATAAACATTATCGTTTGTTTGTTTTTGTTTCTTTAAAAGCTATCCCTCCCTCCCTCCAGCCAGCCAATTATGGGGATCGGCTGTCATAGGCTTCTGCCTATGAGAGCCGATCGCTCTCTTGTCCCCCAGAGGGACAGCCGTGTCACACGGCTGTCCCCAGCACAGTGCTGCTGCTGATCGCAGCGCTGTACATGTAAATACACGGCGGTGTCGCCGTGTAACAGTCTCCCGAGCGGCGCTCGGAGACTGAAGGCGGAGCTCAGCTCCGCCCACCAAGCAGGAGATGCGCACGCACCTTGCGTGTGATCTACTGCAAACTGCTGCCCCAGGACTTTACGCCAATCGGCGTTAGCTGGTCCTGGGGCTGCCGCCGCGGCCACGCCCATTGGCGTGACGCGGTCGGCAAGTGCTTAAGCATGAAAAGACTTACCGGGATCCGACATGCCAGCGATGACCTCTTCTCTCCCTGCAGCATGCCCAGCGTCATCTCCTGGCTAACAGTGTGTCTCCTTACTATGATGCACCGCCGCCATTACAAGCAGGCGCGTCACAGTAAGGAGAGACGCTGTTACCTAGGAGATGATGCTGAGCGCACTGCAAGGGAGAGAAGCTGTCATCCCTGGCAAGTCAGATCCCGGTGAGTCTTCTCATGCAGGGAGGGAGGGAAGGAAGGGCACTTTGGCAGCTAGTTAGCCGCCTCTAATTCATGATCACTGTCCTGATGCAAATCCGGCCCTGACTGTAACTGCAGTGGGTCAGGTTTGTTCATTACAGTAATGCTTCAGACATAACTGGACCTGATGAAAATTTGCGACTAGTAAAAGTATGTGAAGAAGTTCATAGGAAAGCATGCCTGTAGATCCACTGCCTTCATCTCCAAGAAACCGTATGGCAGTGCTGCCTATGGATCTTTCCCACAGAGCATGGCCGAGGACCAACAGATATACAGAACCGACCGATACTTTCCAATGGGCCTTGATAGACATATTTATGTTGCCTCCCACACACACAATTTTACTTAAATTGCTACAGCACAACTATTAGGCAAAATGTATCTCCCTTCACATCCCTCCACCCCACCAGGAGACCACCTGAAGGGCTAAGATATATAGGCCATATCTTCAGGCAACGTTTGGCAAGCTGCACAGCACAACACAGTGCACACAGTTATGTAGAGAAAAGCTACCTTTGTCTAATCCTGTTAAGCAGCTGTCTATGACAATGAAGCACCTGTTCATAATGACTTTGTGCAATATTAATTATCTTCCTGAATGGTGTGATTTTCTTGATACAGTACTATTTTGTTGCTTGTGAGTGACGGCAATGTGACGGTTTCTACAACGTAAGTATTCCCAAAAGCATGAATAGAGGTTAAAAGAGAAAACGTGTGTTGGGTGTACATAGTAGATGCCCAGAAAGGTAGTCTTGGGGTGTTTGTTTGATACTATAGTAGGGGCTGATTCACAAACAATGCAATATTAGAATATTGTTAATTTTCAATGTTGAGATATAAAGTTGTTTTTCTTTCTGTAGCACATTACAATTATTTTAAATTCTATAAGAACACTCTGAAAAGGCTTTGTTTTCTAAGGCAATAGTTTTTCCCCCTATATAATCCTTTCTCCTGTATAGTTGTCCACTTTAAACTTCTCCTAGGCCTCATGCCTGTGCTTGGTTAACTGATTGACAATATCGACATTTTCAAATCTTTGAAGGAAACAGTTGTTATCTTTAATGTCTAAGCACAAGGCTTGGACTTTGGTAATTAGAAAATTTGGCCCTCAGAGTTTATTCTACCTTGTTAGCCCCACATCCCAAGAAACTGAGAGAGCTCTACAGATCCAGGCAGACTCGTAAACACTGAACAACTTCCAGCCAGGCAAGATTATGTGGTAAAATGATGCTAATTTGAGGGCAGCTTTTCAACTTGGGAAACTCACAAACCTACTTTGCTTGGCTCATACCATGAACCTCAAAGTGCAACCTTTTCGACCATGTATTCAAGCCTCATACAGCCTTTAGAAAAGAAAAGTGTGTGCACATTTCTGACAGTAAAATCTCAGCAATCACTCATTTGACAGAAGAACAGAAGCAATGCAACTGGCTGATTTATGATGTCTCTAGACACACCACATTGTGTATGTTGCAGTGGCTCTGCCAACAAGAAACTTCCAAAACTAGCAGATGCCCAAATTTCCTGTGGAGTGATTAAACATCCAGACTGTGTACCATTTTAGTTTTTTTCTTGGGAAAGCAACTAAACTGGTCAAGCAGTCAGTGACAACATCCCAGTTGTCTGTAGCTCAGGAACCTCACCAAAAGGAAGATGGGATCATAGGAGGAGGAAGAGCTGACATTTTCTTAGTACTATAAACTCTCCTTCATAGAGTATAGGTAGACCACTTCAAGACTCTTCTGCCTCTTCTCAACTTTTTGGTAAAGAGGACCCATCCAAGGGCTTTTTTTTCTATCAGGCCTTTTTGATGCACAGTAAATCAAAAAATGGACAAGCACCACACTTACATTATACCAATAATACTTGTAACAAAATGTACCTAGGGAAAGGTGACTGACAAAACATGAAAAAGTACCCATAACAGCACCAATCCAATGTAAATATAATCAATATTATCAATAATCAATATTAGAGAATCTACACACATATAAAAACAATAAAAATCCCAGTGTGGTGAAAAGGGTCAGTGATAGCCATAAAAAAATCATGTTAAAGTAAACCAGAGATGAAGCACCATCATGTATTTTACCATATATATCAGTGGGGACATTAGAGAAAACACCTACCATGCTCTTTGTTTCATCCTTCACTGCTCAGCCTGCTTGTTATCAGCCCTGATAAAATCCCCGACTGAGCATTCAGCCTGGCTTTGCCCAGGAATCACTGTAGCTGAGTCTGTCTTCTCTGATGTCTTTTCAAGCCCAAGCCTTCCCCCTTCTGGCTCTGATTTCCTGTTCTGTATATTAAAGGAGAACAGTAGTGAGAGGTATATGGAGGCTGCCATATTTATTTCCTTTTAAGCAATACCAGTTGCCCGATAGCCCTGCTGATCTATTTGGATGAAGTAGTGTTTGAGTCACACCAGAAACAAGTATGCAGCTAATCTTGTCAGATCTGACAAACATGTCAGAAACACCTAATCTGCTGCATGCTTGTTCAGGGCCTGTGGCTGAAAGTATTATGGGCAGAGGATCAGCAGGATAGCCAGGTAACTGGTATTGCTTAAATGGAAATAAATATGGCAGCCTCCATATACCTCTCACTACAGTTCTCCTTTAACAGCATCCAAGAGAGCTGTGATAAGATGGGAGGAGCTGCTAATGTAAGGGTATATTAAAAAACATATTTTTTTAAATTTATATGTGTTAGTCATAAGAGGTTTTTAGAAATGGTGATTTCATTTTGCACAATGCCCACTAAATAATATGCTTTTCTGAAGAACTCTTTTTTTGCGTGTTTTTTTAGTAAAAAAAAATAAATAAAAAAAATGGCACACCAGAGTGGCGAAAATACCAGGTATAGTATTTATTTTGTAAAATCTATCAGGGTATATGTTTCTTTTGTGCCAAAGCGTTCATCTCTGGTTTCCTTTAATCAATAATATTGGATAACCTCAAAATCAACTCCCCAACAGCGTGTCTGTACAATGTGACCAAAGATGAGTAATCACTTTACAAATTCACAGTGTTAAAGCAGAATATAACCCAGCATTTCTTCTTTGCTCTAAAATTTTTTTTACAGCATATTATATACAACCAGCATTTTTTTTAATAGACCAGCATTCAAAGGGTTACACACAGGGCTGGAAAGCTCAGTGCAGAGAAATGTGGAGTTGTGGACACATCCGAAGTGTAGATTATGTTATCTTGTGTTTACTTAAATGTATCAAGTTAGGAATATGACACATTCTCTGACTATGGAGAAGCTGCTGGACACAGACAGAGACTCAAAGCATTTCTGAATTCAATACATAATTAATAAAACCAGTTATAAATAAAATTCAAAGTCAGCTCACAAAGCAAAAAAATGTACTTTTGGGAAAGTATAATTTCTAAATGAATAATAATACTTATGCACAAATGCAAATATGATAACTGTATGGCATATAAAAAGTAGGAAAACATGTTTTTATTGAATATTATGTCAGGGTTTTAAACCACTTTAAGTATGTAGCAGCCAATGGTAAAAATAAAGTGCAGCTGCAGCCAAATAAATATGTATATAAGCGTCAATGGGTAAACCAATCACTAAAGTGCAAATGACCTGCTGTGAAACAACAGGAAGAATACTGGTCAACAGGATACTATAAGCAAGGAACTTCAAACATAGGATGAGTAAGGAGCTAAGTGAAAGAGTGATGAGTGAAGGAGACCAAAGGGGAGGAAGCAACCAACACCTGCCCCAGAGCCTGATGCAGGTTGTGGGTGAACCGGCGCTTCTTTGAAAGGCTGCCTTTCCAAGAGGATTTATGCTGAGGAGAGTGGGGTAGTTGGAGTATTTTGTTGAGGGGTGAGGTAAAGATGTATTCTGGTAAAAAGGAGATGTATTATGGTGAGGGAGAGATGTATTCTGTTGACAGAGTGACTTAATCCAGGGGGAGGGGGAGATGTATTCAAGTGTATGCTTCCCAAGATGAGTCCCAGTTTTGTGCCATGGGTTCTCACTATGTCTTGCTATGCCCATTGTTTGCAGGTCAAATGTAAAAACTCTCTGTCTATTCATTAATCAATTGCACAACGCAGTAAATTGTACTACATATAATAAACATGACAACAGCATAAAAATAGTTTACAATTATATCACCACTAATTCCTTCCATTATTATTAGTATTTATATAGCACCAACATCTTCCACAGCACTTTACAGTATATATTGTAACTTAACTGTCTAGGGCCAATTTAGGGTGAATTCAATGAACGTATCTGTATGTTTTTGGGGGATGTGGGAGGAAACCCAAACTCAGTGCAGATAGTGCCCTGGCTGGGATTTGAACCGGGAAACCACTGCTGCAAGTCGAGAGTGCTAACCATTCTAACCATTACGTCGCCGTGCTGCCCATTATTCCGTTTATGCCGAAGTGAATGAATTTTAGCATATTGTTTTTGTTTTTTAAGATATTAAAGTTTTATTAATGTTACATAAAAGCATTAAAAATCAGCAAATAATATGTGAATTGTTTTTCTATGCAAGCATGTATACAAACTTGAACCTACACTTTTCTTAATTTTTAAAGAAAGATAAATGGCACCCTCTACTGTATGAAGAGTAGTAAGCATGCCTAGCAGATAGATTCAAATGTTAAACAAGTGACACTCGAAAAAATTGAATATTGTGCAAATGTCCATTTATTTCAGTAATTCAACTTAAAAGATCAAACTAATATATGAAATTGGAACCCTTTGCAGATGTTTTGGATTAAACGCTGATTAGAGGCTGACACTTTGAGCCTAGAATACTAAACATTTTCACATTATTCTAATGGTCTGAGATTTTGATTTTGGGGTTCTCATAAGCTGTAAGCCAAAATCATCAAATATATAACAAATAAAGGCTTGAAATATCTCACTTCGCATGTAATGCATCCATTTCATATATTAGTTTCACCTTTTATGTTGAATTACTGATATAAATAAATGGACTTTGTCACAACAATATTCTAATTTTTTGAGTTTCACCAGTACAAATGCTACATTTTACATTTTCTTTCTGTACAATCATTTGTGATCTTGTTTGAGTGCCAGCTGGTGTTGTTGCCAACATTGTCAGGGTTTTGCTATGTGAAATCGATAACGCCAGCCTATATTTTTGTTATATTATTGAATTCCAGAAGCAAGTCATGTATTGCTATGCCGCTGCCATGTAAGGAGCGTGCCTTCCTTAGTTACACCTGTTGCTTACAGAGCAAAGATTGTAACTTTAAATACGGGTGGTCCTGTGATATATCGCGACCGCACACGCTACTATGTTATTTACATAGTTACTGTAACTATAATAAATCAATAATAATAGTAATAAACGCCAGTGATGAAAATGATCACCTCTCGTCAGTGATGAAAATTATAACATCTCACAACAATCTGATCATGATGACACAGAATCCAATCAAGCAGCTATTGAGATTATATTGCTATATCGGAAGAAGATTCTCCACTAGTGGTGAGGTCAGATTCTGCATTGAAATGTACAATTACGCTGAAAAATCATAATTCGATATTTCTGGCAAATTCATAATCTTGGGCATAACTGTAATTATGTTTTGGAATTTTGCGATAACATAATTACACAAAATGCTAAATTTGCTTCTGTGGGAACAACTCCAATTTAAACAAAAAAAAAAACACTTTGTAGTTTTTGAGAAAATAATCGATTTTAATTATTTATTTTTTTAATGCAGAAAAAAAAAGACTTTTTATTTTGGTACACTTTACTATATATGGATAAATGGAATGAAAGTCAGCACACTTACACCGTCCTGGCTTCTGGCAGGACTGGACTGGAACAGCAACACTCCTCTATGCACGTCAGTGGCAGGCAATTGCTCAAACAACGTGCAAAATGCATATGACATGAACTTCAGGCAAAAGAACAGGGGGGGGGGGGGGCACTGAAGGACTCCATGAAATGGCAAAATACTTAATTCCATCTTAAAAGTGCATCAGCAATCCAAAACTAGGTGTGTGCAACAAATAGACAGAGAGCGAGATGGCTGCCTGGGAATGTAAAGAGCAGCTAACAGCTGTTTCACCTCAGCAGGACACAGCCATGCTGACCACCAGCTCCTGTATAAAGTTTCCCGCTGGATTAGGATTGCATTATGAACTTTTAACATGGAATAAATCTTTTGTAATTTTATGGGGTCTTGCAGTTATTTTGCCTTACACTTAACTATATACCGAGTTCCAAGTTCTGCATACATAACATACACATTTTAAAAGAAACCTGTCATCCAGTGCTGAGACTCTCTGGAAGTTTAAAGCTGCGCTCCCGTCCATGATTGAGCACGGCCGCACTTTGCAGGATGCCATGCAGTAGCAATAGGGGATGCAAAGCTAGCGACCGCATCGGGGCCCTTGGACTAAAAGGGCCTCAAGGGGGCCACCCCTAAAACACATTATTGACTCTTTATTGGTCCTGTGCTTGTAATAATCACTTCTATTGATGCTTTGAATAGTAGTGATCATTAACACACTGCTTTCCATCCCCTTCTTGCACCTCTGGCACTGTGGTGTCCTTGATTGGTTTTGGTGTGCGGTATCAATTGTTATGTATAGCATGCTTGGGGGCCCCACTGGAAAACTTGCACTGGGGCCCACAGCTTCTTAGCTACCAGTGCTGCTCGGATACCCCTTTTCAAAATCCGGATAGAATTTGGATCCGGATACCTAGCTATCCGATCTAGGTTGGATATCCGAGTTCAAACTCTTGCTATCCGAATCTGATATCTGAACCTAGTATCCGGGGTATCCGGACGGATTCAGATACCCGAATAGAAAACCGGAAGTGACCTTTAAATTGCTTCTAAAATGTTTTTTAGGGTAAATGAGGCATGTACCAGCATGTTTTTTTAAAGGGAAACACTAATTGATTATGTAGGGACTTAAATCCCCCCCCCCACAAAAAAAAGGCTGTCAATTAACATCAGGATTCAGGACTAGGTTCCAGTCAGCGGTCGTGCAGCCCACATTGTGTCCAAAGTCCAATCATACAACTGGGACATGACGGTTTTCAGGCCAGACACCTCCAAAAAAATACACAGCAATTGTGTTCAGATAATCACCATGGTGACACCTAGGGCCTGATTCACAAAGCGGTGCAAACTTTTTCGCGGACTTTTGCGCGCACAATTTGCCGCGATTCGCGCGATCGCGGACTTTTGCGCGCGCAATTTGCCGCGATGCGCGCGAATCACGGCAAATTGCATGCGCAAAAGTCCGCGATCGCGCAAATCGCGGCAAATTGCGCGCGCAAAAGTCCTCGAAAAAGTTTGCACCGCTTTGTGAATCAGGCCCCTAGTGTTGGTACCACGGCACAGGTAAAACATTAAAAAGGAGAGGTTCCAGGAAGTGGTCGTACTGCCGCAGTTGGGGCCTCCCCACAACTAGGACAGCACAGTTATCATCCCAGACACCTCCCAAAAATTACACAGCAATTGTGTTCAGCTAATCACCATGGCACCTAGTGTTGGTAGTACCACGACTGTAAAAAAAATTTGAACCAGGCTTATGACTGAAGATGGAGCCAGGAGGTTGTGGTGGTAAAGGGTGGTGGGGCCAGGAACTCACCAACCACCCATTTTCAGAAACATCAGTCTGTCCACAGACTGGGTGGACAGACAAGAGCGTTTCTCGGTGACCACGCCACCAGCTGCACTGAAGCACCTTTCTGACAGCACGCTGGAAGGCGGGCAGGAAAGCACTTCCAGGGTGCACTGCGCCAGCTCGCTCCAGATATCCAGGTGCTTGACCCAGTAATCCAAGGGGTCCACAGGGGTGTCGGTGTCAAGCCCGCTGTAGGACCCCATGTAGTCTGCCACCATCCGAGTCAGGTGCTGGTTCTGGCTTTGAGAGCCGGAGGCTGCTGCAGGCACCTCCTCTGTAGGCAGCGGTACTGGCGTGGCATAGAGCGCCTTTGTCAGAGACAGCAGGTTTGTTGGGCGCCTGCTGCTGCTGGATGCAGGCACCTGCTGCTGTGCTGGCTGGACTGTGACAGCAGGAGGGGTGGGAGTCTGGGGGAAGGCTTCCTCCAAGCGCTGAACCAGAATCTGCTGCAAATCCCTCATTCGGCGCACAGGGTCTCCTCTTACAGGCAGGAACTGAGCCAGCTTCCCCTTCAGCCGTGGGTCTAGCATCAGGGTAATCCAGATGTCCTCCCGAGCACACATCTGCTTCACCATTGGGCCACTGCACAGGCACTGCAGCATGTGTGCTGCCATGGGGAAGAGGGCTGCCATCTCTGCTGACACATCACCTGCACCCCCAGAGCCGACAGTGCTGTCCTCTTCCTCTTCTTCTTGAGCCTCCTCCTGCTCTCTCCACCCCCGCACCACTGCAGCTGCACTCCGCTGTGCTCCCTCCTCTTCATGGTCAGGGACCTCCAACTCCTCAAACTGCAAGTCCTCCTCAACCTCTTCCTCCTGCTGCACAGAGGTGGACTATGCAGGTGGCTGCTGCTCCTGCTGGATCAATGCTGCCTCTCCCACTTCCAGCAGAGCATAGAAGGCCTTGTCCAGCATGCACTCAATGTTCACCCGTTCACACAGCGACACACAGTTCCGGCTGACCATGTTGGTGGCCTCCAGGAAGGGTGCTAGAACCAAGCACACCAGCTGCATTTTTCCCCACTCAGCAGTGCGGATGATGTCCGGGAGGTGGGTGGTGCCGGTCCCACACAAGTTGGCCTCCATGGTGGCTTTGGCCAGGTAGTGGTTGACAGTCTGCCTCTATTCCACTAGACGCTCCAACTTGGCCAGGGTGGAGTTCTATCATGTTGCAACATTAATAATCAGCCGGTGCCGTGGGAGGTTCATCTCCAGCTGCACGGCTTTCAGGGATGCTGTGGCACCACTCGAGCGGCAAAAATGACCCACAGTTCGCCTTGCCGCTCCCAAAAGAGTGTCCATCCCCTGGTAGGAGCGCAGGAATTTCTGCACCATCACGTTCAGGACGTGGGCCAGACAGGGGATGTGGGTGAGGTTTCCCCGGTGGATGGCAGCAACCAGGTTGACCCCATTCTCGGCCACTCACTCTCCGACTTTCAGGCCTCTGAGGGTCAGCCAACTCCTCTCCTACTCTCGGAATTTGGCCAGGACGTGGTCTGCCGTCAGTCGGCTCTTCCCCAGGCTGACCATCTCCAGCAGCGCTTGGCAGTGGTGGGCCTTCACGCTTCTGCTGCTGAGGCGGGGGTGTTTGGCGACGGGTTTGCCGGAGGATGGAACCGGATCAGAGCTGGAACCTGCTGCACTTCCCCTGACCCTGCTGCGGGGTAGCACCACCCACTGGGGTGATGATGCTGCTGTCCCCTCCTCACCCCCTTCCACCAAACTGACCCAGTGTGCAGTGAAGGACAGATAGCGGCCTGTCCCAAACTGGCTGCTCCATAAGTCCAATGTTACATGGACCCGCTCACCCACCGCATGGTCAAGCCCACGTTCCATGTAGGCCTTTACAAAGCGGTGCAGTGCTGAGATGGCCGTGCGTGCGAAGTAGTGCCGGCTGGGGATTGGCCAATCCGGCGCTGCACACTGCAGCAGAGCACGCATCTGGCTCCCCTCCTGCACAAACGAGTACGGGAGGAGTTGGGAAGACATGGCCTGCGTAAGCAAGCCGTTCAGCAGGCGTACACGACGGCTGCCGGGAGGCTGAGCCCTAACAACAGAAAACTCGCTCAGCAGGGTCTGGTGGTGGTGGTGTTTTGGGCTTGCACGGGAAGCCGAGGAGGGAGCAAAGGGGACCACTGAGGAGGACTGGCTGTCTGAACAGGCCTCAGTGTCGGCAGGAGTGGCAAAGGGGGTTATGGTGCTCTGATCACTACAAGAGCCAGCACCAGCTTCCTTCAGCCTCTTGAATTCCTCGTGCTCAGGTTTGTGCTTTTTGGCTTTTGGCCAGATGGTTTATGAAGCTGGAGGTGCCATAGTTGGAGGGGTTATACCCTCTGCTCAACTTCGCATGGCACACATTACAAGTCACAAACTTACTTTCCAGGGAAGGCAGATGAAAAAACTGCCATATTGGGGATTGCAATTTTCCCTTATGCCCAGAATGGGATGCTGCTGCTGATTTTCTCCCTGTAGTGGTTGGGGCCTGGGGTTGAGTGGTGTGGCTGGTGGTAGTGGCAGAAGATGAAGCAGCAGGCTGTGGGTCCCGCATTCCACACCCACTGCTGCTCCTGCCAATCTCTGCAATGCTGATCCTCTGTGACAGACCCACTGATGCATCCTCCTCCTCAGAGTCAGAGTTGACATGATCCCCCTCCTGTGGATGGTAGTCCTGGTCCTTCATCTCGTCATCAACATCATACTCCCCCTCCTCGAACAACTGCTGGGATGATGAGCCCACCCCAAATGCCTCTTCTGCTGACACGTAATGGACGGATCCCCCCCCCCAACAACCACCGTTACCATCTTCTTCCACAAAGCCCATTGCGCCCACAATGTCTTTTTTAGGGCTGGTGGTGGCCTGCTCGTCATCCACCATCAGCTGTATCACAGTCTTTCTCCTCCAATTTGCACCGCCCACCCTGCTTCAAAATGGCCGCTGCACACTGCTTCGTCTCTGCAGCGTGACTCCCCCTAACAGCTGGACGGCCAGTGGCTAGCGGCGGAATGGAGACTGACGTGGCAGAACTGCTGACGGAGGCCGCAATATTGCTCCCTCTCATCTTGGCCTTGTTGACCCTCCCCCGGCTGCCAGTGCCAGACATACTACAAGATATGTGATGTCACAGATGATGTGGGGTACTTGTACTTTATTAATATCGGGCTTGGACTTTGAATCAGCATGAAGTGACAGACAGCAGAGTAGAAAAAGACACACTGACACTGCTCTGCAGCACAGCAGCACTGCAATAATCTGTAGTAGCTAACACAGTACTACTCTCTAACAACTAACTAGCACTACAGTAACTACATAATAACACAGTAATCTTAACTATACTGTAGCTAGCTAAGGCTAATAGCAGGCCAGCCAGCAGCAGGAGGCCTGGACTGTGTACAGCACACACACAGACACAGGACCTAACTAGTAGATGCTGCAGCTCAAAGTCTGACTGACTGACACTGACAAATTACACAGGCTAGTAGCTAACTATAACACAATATAACAGTAGTGTAGTGAAGGTGTTTCCAAAAAAGCTGTGTTTGACAGTGTGATAATGCACTTGCTTAGCCAAACAGAACTGGAGCGTCTCTCAGTGTGCAGTCACAAGCAAAAAAGGACGATTTTTCTCATCATGTCCCCCCTCTTTATATACAAGAGGGACTGGCCAAGGTTTCCCTCTGTGATTGGTTGCTTGGGCTATTGCTGGAATCCCTCTGATTGGCTCAATGACGTCATCTCCATGGTTACAGAATCTCAAGATTCGGATATCCGTGGATATCCGCGGATAACCGGATAACCTGACAACTATCCGCAGATTGCTATGCGGATTTGGGCCCAGGTATCCGGAATTCAAATCCAGTCGGATAGCTGGAAAAGTTTGGATTATCTGGGTAACTCGGATATCCAAAATTTTACTGAGCAGCACTGTTCGCTACACCACTGATGGCATGTGTCTACTATGGAGCTGCACAGGCTGAGCTTTTTCCACCAAGCCTGAGTGGCTTTATGCTACTGCTCAAGTGGTAGGCATCCTGTGCCTGCACAGAGTGTCCGCGCTTGTTCATGGATGGAAGCGCGGCCACAAACTTCCAGAGGGTCCCAGCACTGGATCAGTGGTCTTGAGGAAAATGTGGGAAGCCTCTGAAGGATTCAGAGGCTTCCCTCTACCAAGGTAAGTATGTGGCTTTATCTCTTTTTAAAGTCACTGCTTTGCTTTTAAATGCCTAAAATACCTATGCAGAACTTGGTATAAATTAACCAGTTCCCAAAATTACTACAGTATATCTACGCCCCTTGAGACTTCAACTTAGCTCTAGGGGAGTAGATATACGTACTCCGCCATGATCACCCACCGTGTGCGTGCTCCTGCATGCATTGCCATCGCCACCTGTTAGAATAACGATCGGTGAATGGGAACATGCTTTCCCTAAGCCGATCTGAGTGCCTATAATGAATGATCATCAATATCAGTGGTCATTCACAAAGTGAAAGTGTACACACATATACAACACCCCCTGCAAACAGTTCCCAGTACACAGGAAAGTGTGGGACATCTTGTAGTCATTAAGTAAAATTACACCTAAATACATTAAAATACATTAAAAAAAAACCTCACATAGTTATTAAAGGGAAGGTTCAGGGACAGTTGATAAAAAATAAAAATCCGAATCCACTTACCTGGGGCTTCCTCCAGCCCGTGGCAGGCAGGAGGTGCCAACTGTCCCTGAACCTTCCCTTTAATCCCTTCTTAACCCGTCCCCTCCCCCATAGCAGCAGCCGAGACGGGTAAAGTACAAATGCTGCTCTCGTGCTGGGACCCTGCTAGAGGATATATTTGTTAGAGCAGATCAATTAGCAGGGAGGTTGGGGTTCTGCCCGCAAAGGGGGGGGGGGGGAGGTGGGAGATGGGGGACCCTTTGCCCTGGAGCCCCAATGAGGATTAAACCAGCCCTGTATATATGTTATGAAGGTATATTACTGTTATGTTTGCAAATAAGAGCTTGTAATTAAGAGATGTAGTATAAACGGACACAAAACAAAAAAAATACACCTTTATTTCCAAATAAAATCTTGTCACCATAAATTATACTAGGGAAATAATTCAAACGTTATAATAACGTTTGTTCAAATAAAATGTGTGGGTTTTATTTACAGTAGCATTGTTTATTTTAAAACTATAGGGGTTGTAAATTGAGAAATAGTGTGAAAATTCAGAAATCGTGTATTTCTTTTTCTTTTTTTCTTATTTTTCACCTTGAACTCCATAAAAAATAAATATCGGCGTATAAATGGCTCCTGAATAGAGATGGGCCGAACCTCCGATTTTATGTTCGTGAACCCCGTTCGCGAACCTTCACGGAAGGTTCGGTTCGCGGAAAAGTTTGCGAACAGCAATAGACTTCAATGGGGATGCAAACTTTGAAAAATAGAAAAAATTATGCTGGCCACAAAAGGGATGGAAAAGATGTTTCAAGGGGTCTAACACCTGGAGGGGGGCATGGCGGAGTGGGATACATGCCCAAAGTCCCGGGGAAAAATCTGGATGTGACTCAAAGCAGTGTTTTAAGGGCAGAAATCACAATGAATGCTAAATTGCAGGCCTAAAGTGCTTTAAAACATCTTGCATGTGTATACATCAATCAGGGAGTGTAATTAGAGTTCTGCTTCACACTGACACACCAAACTCACTGTGTAACGCACCGCAAACAGCTGTTTGCGTAGTGACGGCCGTGCTGGACTGGTGCGCACCATGGCGAGAGTGTAGGCCGTGGCAGTTTTCAAGCCCATATGGTCGCCGGGCTGTGGTAGCTCAATGATAGAAAAACAGTGACTGTCCAGCTGATCAAATTTGGTCTGACCACAATTAAGCAACGACCTTATTATCTTTTGTGTGCCACCCACACCAGAGACACTCAAATAGCCGGCGGTCATTGCTTCATTGTGATACGCAAGCCCCTTCACCGCAGCAAGGTAATGATCACGAAGGGGGATGGGCACATGTACATGCCTTTTGTTTTTTTGTTGCAGCCGCCCGCAGTGCAGCCAGAAAAATTAGGCAGGCATGTACACGCACCAGAAAAACTAGTGTAGCGGCCGCTGCTAGCAGCGGCCCTTAAAATTCAGGAATTCGCCTAGAGTCCTGGACCCTGTTGGTGGTGGCGGAGAAGACAAGCGGCCTGCAGGCAGAGATGCTGTGTGTAGGGAGTGGACTGACTTAGTCTTCGGTCATGCAGTAGCCCTCCGTGATCCATTCCTCATTCATTTTGATAAAGGTCAGGTACTGAACACTGTCGTGACTTAGGCGACTTCTCTTCTCAGTGACTATGTCTCCAGCTGCACTGAAGGTCCTTTCTGACAGGACGTTTGCGGCAGGGCAAGAGAGAAGTTGTATGGCAAATTGGGATGGCTCTGGCCACAGGTCAAGCCTGCACAACCAGTAGTCCAAGGGTTCATCGTCGCTGCGCGCAGTGTCTACATCCACACTCAAGGCCAGGTAGTTGGCTACTTGCCGGTCCAGGCGTTGGTGGAGGGTGGATCCGGAAAGACTATGGCGAGGAGTTGGACTAAAGAATTTCTGCATGTCCGACATCACCCTGAGATCGCTGGAGCGTCCTGTCCTTGCCTGCGTGGACTTGGGAGGAGGAGGGTTACTGCCAGTGGTACCTTGATTGCGTTGTGCAGCCACATCACCCTTAAACACATTGTAAAGCATCATCGACAGCTTGTTCTGCAAGTGCTGCATCCTTTCCGCCTTGTGTTGAGTTGGGAACAGGTCCGCCACTTTGTGCCTGTACCGAGGGTCTAGTAGTGTGGCCACCCAGTACAGGTTATTCGCCTTAAGTTTTTTGATGGGGGTCCCTCAACAGGCTGGACAACATGAAAGAGGCCATCTGCACAAAGCTGGATGCAGACGTACTCTCCATCTCCTCTTGCTTTTCCTCAGTGACAGGACGCAACTCCTCTTCCTCCCCCCAGCCATGAACAATACCACGGGAATGTGGAGCAGCAGAAGCCCCCTGTGACGGCTGCCGCAGTTTTTCTGCTTCCGCAGCCTCTTCCTCCGCCACAGAAACACCTTCCTCATCATCATCATCATCAGAGTCTGACTCCTCTCCTTCCCCACATGACTCCTCTTCTTCCTCCTCCTCCTCCCCCCTCTGTGCTGCCGCAGGTGTTGTGGAAACATCGGGTTTGGATGTAAATCGCTCCCACGACTCCTGCTGCCGTAACTGTTCTCGTTCACGCTCCTCCACAGCTGTATCCACCACTCTACGCACGGTACGCTCCAGGAAGTAGGCGTAGGGGATCAAGTCGCTGATGGTGCCCTCAGTGCGACTCACCAGTTTGGTCACCTCCTCAAAGGGCTCCATGACCCTGCATGCATTTCGCATCAGTGTCCTGTTGTTGGGCCACAACATCCCCATCCTCCCAGATTGTGTCCTTGTACTGTAATGATACAGGTACTGGGTGACAGCTTTCTCCTGGTCTAGCAGGCGAGAGAACATCAGCAGGGTGGAATTCCAGCGAGTCGGGCTATCGCAAATCAGGCGTCTCACCGGCAAGTTGTTTTTACGCTGAATGTCCGCAAAGCGTGCCATGGCCTTGTAAGAGCGCCTGAAATGCCCACACAACTTCCTGGCCTGCTTCAGGACGTCCTCTAAGCCTGGGTACTTGGACACAAATCTTTGCACGACCAGATTCAGCACATGTGCCATGCAGGGTACGTGTGTCAGCTTTCCCAAATTCAACGCGGAAATGAGATTGCTGCCATTGTCACACACCACGTTGCCGATCTCAAGCTTGTGCGGGGTCAGCCATTGCTCCACCTGTTTGTTAAGAGCAGCCAGGAGAGCTGCTCCAGTGTGACTCTCCGCTTTCAGGCAAGACATGTCTAACACTGCGTGACACCGTCGTACCTGGCATGCAGCATAGGCCCTTGGCTGTGAAGGCTGTGTAGCTGGAGAGGAGATCACGGCACCAGCCAAGGAGGAGAAGGAGGATGACGACAGCGAAGAGGTGGTAGCAGGCGGAGAGGAGGTGGCTGGAGGCCTGCCTGCAAGCCATGGAGTTGTGACAAGTCGGTCCGCTGCGCTGCCACGTACTCCCTGCTTGCTGCCATCGGTCACCAGGTTGACCAAATGGGCCGTATACGTAATGTAGCGGCCCTGCCCGTGCTTGGCAGACCAGGCATCCGTGGTCAGGTGGACCCTTGACCCAACGCTCTTCGCAATAGATGACACCACTTGACTCTAAACTGCACGGTGCAGTTTGGGTATGGCCTTTCGTGAAAAATAAGTGCGGCCTGGTATCTTACACTGCGGTGTCCCAATGGCCACAAATTTACGGAAAGCCTCTGACTCCACCAACTTGTATGGTAATAGCTGGAGAGCTAATAGTTCCACCACGCCAGCTGTCAGGCGCCAGGCAAGAGGGTGACTGGCAGACATTTGCTTCTTACGCTCAAATACTTCCTTAACGGACAGCTGGGTACTGCTGTGGGCAGAGGAGAAGGAACCGCTCAAGGGAAGAGGCGGTGTGGAGGAGGGTGGCTGTGAAGGTGCAAGGGAGAAAGCGGATGAAGACGATGCAGTTTGACACGCAGAAAACAAAATACAGCATGAGCTCTGAAAAGAGCTGTTGAGGGGTGCTATAAAAGCAATAATAATCAGCCAGGAGCAAGCTAAGCAGCCAAGAACCTAACTTATCTGTCCCTAGAAGAACAAGTCTGCAGCAGCTGTCCCTAGTCTGTCTCTAGCAGGCTAGCAGGCACACGAGTGAGTGTAATGGCCGGCGAGCCTGCCTTATATAAGGGGGGGGGGGGGGGGGGGCTCCAGGGCTTAGTGTAGCCTGAATGGCTACTATGTGCCTGCTGACTGTGATGCAGAGGGTCAAAGTTGACCCTCATAGTGCATTATGGGGCAAATCGAACTTCCACAAAAGTTCGCCTGGTTCAAGCGAACGCGAACCACCAAAATTCGCCTGGAACCGTTCGCCGGTGAACCGTTCGGCCCATCTCTACTCCTGAATATAAGAGGGGAAAAAACCAGGGGAAAAAATATATACTAAGCCTAGTGTGTCCATGTTTCAGGAGCATCTTCTAGACGATCTCCTCCATATATTGTGTCCTATTGTGTCCCCCATGTTTCCCAATCTGCTCCCAGTGTTTCTCTTCTGTTCCCTTCTTTCCCCAGCGTGCCCACTTCTGTTTCCAAGGCTTCCTCTTCTGTTCCCAGTGAGTCACCGGCTCCTCCATGTGTCTCTGGCTCCCCCCATGTCTCCTGCTCCCCCCTCCCATGTGTCTCTACTCAACTGTGTGTAACTAGCAGTATCAGCAGCTTAGCTCACATAATCCATGGCTCCCACGATGATTGCAGACCTCTTCTCTCCTGCACGGCTCCCCTAACGCTGACTTCTGCTGATGACACAATCAGCAGAAGCCGGAATATGGTGAAAGATCAAAACGCTCAAAACCCCCTACCGATTCGACCAATGGGTGCAGGATCTGGGAACTCAGGCCAATTCAGGAATATGCACAAAAGGATCCGCAAACCAACAGTGGTGAAAAAATGCTGGTAAACCAGCATTTTTTCACCACTGTTGGTTTGCGGATCCTTTTGTGCATACAGCAAAAGCCGGAACTAGGAGAACCATGCAGGAGAGAAGAGGTCTGCGATCGGCGTGGGAGCCATGGATTAGGTGAGCCATGCTGCCGATACTGCTAGATACACAAGGGGGAGTGGGAGACAAAAGGAGGGGAGCAGAGACACATGGGATGGGAGTGGGAGACACAGGAGGAGCGGGAGACACAGGGGCGAGCCAGAGATACATGGGGAAAAATACAGGGAATCCTGTGGTGGTTCAGTGGTTTGTATCGGTGTATTCGGCATATAAGATGCAGGTGCTTTTTCTCACCAGTTTGGGGGGAGAAAAAGTGTGTCTTCTAGGCTGAAAAATACGGTAAATGGTGAAAAAAAAATCACTTACAAAATTGTGGCAATGGAAAAAACAATGTATAAATCATTTTGGTGTGATAAGTACTGATAAAATTATTGGCTAATGAATGGGAGGAGCGCTGAAATGTGGAGATTGCTTTGGTCAATAAGGGGAAAACAGCCTGTAGTGGTCTGGTCAAGTGGTTAAAGTGTACCGTAGCAAAATGTCACAATTTTACTTTAGTTTAAAAACCATTTCTTCTTTTTGAAAACTTTTTTTTTGGCTCCTACTTGGTTTGTGGTCCTGGTTTGTGTGAACATGTTTTTACAATTAACTGTACATGAAAAACTGCTTACAAAGGTCATCTTCGTAATTTTGCAAACGCGTTTCAAAATTAACTAATGGATTATGCAAGACCATTCAGTTTTGAAATCCTAATTATGTATAATCATAATTGCTAAATTTGAAGCAAATTTTGTGTAAACTAAATTAGCACATTACGGTCATCACAATTGTTCACAGGCAAGTGGTATTTGTACACATGACCATGACTTGGACAGGGACATGGTAGGAAATGTGCAATGGATTATGGTCAGCTGGACCCTGCTTCTTCTGATGCAGTACTATATGCACCAGAGGAGAATTCTGCAATCTGCATAGCTAATCAACCTAGGCTAAACATCAGTGGGAGGGAAGGGTTACATTCAATAGATAGATAGATAGATAGATAGATAGATAGATAGATAGATAGATAGATAGATAGATAGATAGATATAATATATATCCTCTATAATAAAACCCTAATGTCTCTGCGTCCCATCCCTGCACTTCCGATGCGTGTGTGTGTCCCGTGTTTTGCGCTACTGCATATGTGCAGGGAGGGATGCAGAGACTGAGGAGAGCTGAGGAAGGATGGGCGGGTGGTGTGTGCACACGTGGCGGGTTGTCGGCACGCCCGCGGTGGGTGCTTGCACGTCGGGCGACGTGCGCACGCGTGGTGACTGCGGCTGTCACGGGGAGAGTGAGAGGGAAGGAAGGGAAGGGGAGTGGAAGAGAGGGAAGGGGATTCAACACAGTCCTAGAGCCTGTTTTGAAACGGGCTTCCGGTCTACTAATATATATATATATATATATATATATATATATATATATATATATATATATATATATATATATAGCACCAGCATTTTTTGTGCCACTATACAACAACATACAGGGTATAACAATACAAAATAAACAATATGACAGTTAATACAATACAATGGCGGGTTGCCACTGATGCAGTGAACAAATATACTACAGATTTTACACAGGGGTGGGAGATATGCACACACATTACTCAGCATTGTGAGATAAAAGGGGAAGAGAACCCTCACCAAAACTTACTGTCTAAAGGTTTAATGATAGGACAGTAGGTAAAGGGAAGCTGTGTATGAGATGGTAGAAATGTTGGTCAGTGGCCGAAGTTCCCCAGGTAGGATAGTATACTTGCCTGAAGAGATTGCACCTAAAGAGAGTAAGTGTGGGTGAGTGGCAGACGTATTGAGGGATGGTGTTCCAGAGGAGGGGAGAGAATCAAGGGAATTCTTTTAACCTTCCGCGCCGCGCAGAGCCCCCCCCCCAGACCCCTGCGCTGCCTGGCCTATCAGCGCCAGGCAGCGCTAAGGGGTGGATCGGGTCTCCCTTAGACGTCACGATGTCCATGACGTCGGTGACGTCATCCCGCCCCGTCGCCATGGTGACGGGGGAAGCCCTCCAGTAAAATCCCGTTCTTTGAACGGGATTTCCTGATCGTCTATCGCCGGAGGCGATCGGAGGGGCTGGGGGGATGCCGCTGAGCAGCGGCTATCATGTAGCGAGCCCTAGGCTCGCTACATGATTTAAAAAAAAAAAAAAACGGCAGCGCTGCCCCCTGGTGGTTTTTAATAGACCGCCAGGAGGGTTAAGCAGGAGTGAGAAGAGGTGACCAGAGAGGAAAACAGGAGAATATTGTTAGTAGAGTGGAAACTGCATCTAGGATGGTATCTGGAACTACATTTATTTAGATAAGAAGGAACTTGGTTTTGGGAAGAGCTTTGTAGGTGAGAGTGCCCTCAGGGTAACTGGCAGCCAGTGAATGGACTGACAGAGGGGAATAGGGCTGGAGAAGTGGAGGGAAGGGGGGGAGGGGTAAGTCGTGAGTCGTGCAGCCGAGTTCATGATAGACTGTAGCGGGGCTAAACAGTTAGGGGGCAGACTGCTTAACCTCCCTGGTGGTCTATTAAAACCGCCAGGGGGCAGCACAGCACATTAATTTTTTTAATTTTTTTTTAAATCATGTAGCTAGCCTAGCGCTAGCTACATGATAGCCACTGTGCAGCGGCATCCCCCCTCCCCTTCCAATCGCCTCCGGCGATCAGAGCAAACAGGTAATCCCATTCAGAACTTCGCCATGGAGAAGATTGGGATGATGTCATCCAAGTCATGGCACATGGGGGAGTTCCTGATCCACCCCTTGGCGCTGCCTGGCGCTGATAGGCCAGGCTGCGCAAGGGGTCTGGGGGAGGGGGGGGCGACGCGGCGCGGCGGGTAGCGGCAAATCGGCACGGAGCGGCGGCGATCGTAATGTACACACAGCAAGAAAAGTGCTAGCTGCGTGTACCGAAAAAAAAAAAATTATGCAAATCGGCCCACCAGAGAAATCCTCTGCTGCGGCATAGCCCGAACTCAGTTCGGGCTTACCGCTAGGGAGGTGAAAAGTATATATATATATATATATATATATATATATATATATATATATATATATATAAATACATACATATATATACACAGAAGATTTTCTGATGCTGAAATCAGGAAAATTACCCTATACATTGTGGGTATCTTGATTATATTTTACTACAAGTACTACAAGTGCTTTGTCAGTTAATTGTTTGCACAGTGTGTTAGTCCAGACCAACAAACAAAGAAACAATAAAAATCAATCATATGTATGAGAAACAGAATCCTTTGTAAAGTTGATTAACTAGCAGTGTGTGAGTGAATGGACGTAGAACAGATATTATCAAAGTGCTCACAAAATAAATGAGTCTGACTGAAAAGAGCCCAGGCAGAAAGTCTGACATCCTTACGTGTATTTACATTAGCTAATTATCTACTGGACTACAAGAGTTTGCTAGGAAAGGAAACTTTTTAGTAATCTTTTAACAGACTTTATTGTTTTCTTGTAGCTAAATTAAGGGCCCGTTTCCACTAGAGCGAATCTGCATGCGTTTCCTACATGCAGATTCGCTCAACCAATACAAGTGGATGGGCCTGCTTCCACTTGTGCGCTGTGCGCTCCGTTTTTGTGTGCGGGGAAAATCTGCACGGCAGAGCCGTCAGAATTCGCTACCCGCACACTGCTATGCCATGTATTTAATAAGAAATCGAATGCCTTTTTGTTTTTCCCCGCGATTACGCGTGCGATTACGCATAGGAACACATGTTAATTTAAACAGGCAGTGACATGGTTAAATTCGCATAAACCCTTACCTATGCGGAATTGCATGTGGAATCGTGGCAAAAAACGCATGCGGAATCGCACCAGCATGCGATTTCGTCCACGTTGATTTCCTGACGATTCCGCAACGCACTAGTGGAAACGGGCCCTCACACTTACAGAAATATATCCTTGCTACCTGTGATCTTTTCAGCTTATGCAGACTGGTAAATAAAAGAAACAATAACAGATGTCGTCCAAGGACACAATGCCAAGCTCAGGGTAGTGTACACATTCTCTCTTATTCAAAGAAGATTATGCAAATGTTAAATCAGGTACCACCCTGAAGTTCATCATAATCATCCTGTGAAATGTTGAGTAATCAGAAGTTTATGCAACAATGCCTGCACTGTGACTGAGAGTGAAGGAAGGAACCTGTGTGGACTTTAGAAAGAACATCCTATGCAGCTATGGGAACACCTGTGCAGGATGGCTTCAGAGCATTACTTAATGAAGGGGAGGACAATGAGATGGTAACTATAGTCTATGCAGAATTAACTATAAATACTGTACCTGCAATGGTAAAATACTGTTACTATGCTTTGATTTTAATCAAACACATTTAGCATTGCACATGTCTATATTGTTTGGGAAGTCATTTTGACCTCCTTCTTGAAATATGCTGATTTCTTTGCTGGAATGCCAAATACTCTGCTTTCAGTGCTTATTGAAGAACTCCCCTGGAACAGGTGTGCATATCAAAAGGTGAAAAAAACCCAGATCTGTATGCTTATACCAAGTTAATGATTTAGAAAATAAATATAACCAAAATACTATCATTACAGCCAGAAAAGGATGTCAGGCTTCATAGCTCTCTTATGATATGTGTTCAAAAAGTATAAACAGACATGTGGGGAGAGTCATCTGATCTTGCAGTGATCTCATTTTTACACTTGTTTGACTTTGGCAAATTCCTGTTCTGCCAGTTAGTAGTCTGGAGTTCTTGGAAGGCTAATTTAGGAGTGCAACATGTCTCTGTTGCTACACAGTTAGCAATCTGATAAAAGTTGACATTTTCTTAATACATGTCTTGGAATAGCATAAGTCATCCCAATAAGTGATGCTCGTAATGGCCGATTTTGACTTTGACTTCACCATCATTTTTTCATACTTTTGATTGCACTTGTAATTTCAATTATGAGTGGAATGGATCATCGTTTCGATTCCATTTTGGAGTCATAGTTTTGTGCATTATGTGAAATCATTGTCGTAATTTTCAGCTTTAATTATACTTGCATTGTATGTACACTCATATTATAAGTCATACAAACATAAATACATACGGTCATCCTATACAATAAAATGCAAGTGTCGATGCGTCCGTCCGTGTGTCAGTGCTTTTTAGCACTGCGCATGTGCAGGGACAGACGCAGAGACACTGCCGAGAGCCGGGGGAGGACAAGACCAGAAGGGGCCGACGGGTGTGCGCACATCACGTGCGCGCGCGTGGCGGGCGGCAAAGTAAAGACAGACCTAGCCCGTTTTAAAACGGGCTAAGGTCACTAGTACTTTCATAACAACATACATGTATTAATAAAATGTTCAGATTGTAGAAACAATGAAGTGGAGTCCCCCCTCCCAAAACCTCCCATTGTCTACCATGCAGACTGGGATAGCCAGAATGCGGAGCCCCAGCTGCGTGGTGCTCTACACCCTGAGTTATACTAGCCCACATGGTCCATGGGGGCTCTGGAAGAGAGGGATGGCCAAGCCTCCCCCTCTCCCCCAGTGCCCTTACCCAATCCATGGACAAGGAGCTCTTCCCCATCTCCAGTGCCCAGGAGGAGGTGGGGGCCGATGACACCCTGGCGGAAGGGTTTATGGTAGCATCTGGGCGTTCCCTTTTAAGAAATGGACCCCTGGATACCTGCCCCCTCCCCAGGTGAAATGAGTACAGTATAATGAGTACCCCTAACCCATTTAGAGAAAGAGTGAAATGTAAATAAAAATGCCACTATGAATAAAGCCCTTTAATGTTCTTAATTAATAATAGATACTTACCTTTAAGTTCCCACACCAATATGGAATACCCTACAAAAAGGAAGAGTCAAAGCTTTCCCCTCCTTTGCAGCGCACTCTTTTCCAATATTTTGAACATTCCCACTTCATACTAGGGTATAGGAAAGGACGTACCGACACCATCAGATGAGTAAATATAAGCTCTTTATTGTAGATTGACAGCTGTCATAGCGACGTTTCAGGGTAACCACCCCTTTATCAAGCTTAGCTGTCTGAAGTCAAAGAATACTAACGTATACCAGGTTTATATATGCAGCATACATCAACAAGCAACCAATCAAAATATATGTACATTTTTACCAATCATATGGTCCGTCCTCAGAGCGGACCTGATGGGAAACTAGCAAGGTTGCTTCCTATAGGACCGTTTGAATATGCCCCCCCCCCCACAGTCTCCACATTCACCAATGGCAGCAGCGAGGAGGAGCACCCCTTGGTCCTGGCACGTCATGCAGTAACACCCAGCTGGCCGCCGCTCCGGCGGACCTGATGGGAAACATGCTGACGTAACGCGCACTGGGCGGCGCAAGGCGCCGCTGTGCACGTTGCCAGGACAACAGTAAGCAGAAGCGGCGACGTATCGCCGCTCTGCTCTGTAGATGATGCAGGGGGCGCGTCCACCACGTCACAGCCAATGAGAGAAGACTCTACTCGTGTCCCCTAAACGTACAAACACTGCATTGTAATCTAGTAAATAGATATTACGGAGGGGAAACCCATGTAACTAGAAACTGTAAGCAGTCTCCTGCAGATAGCAATGCCCACAATATTATGACCTATAACATCCTGGCAATCTACAAGGACAGGGAACATGGTGGGGACCACAGGAGTGTTGTGACATGTCTTTATAATGAACTGACAGCATAATTTTGTGGATTAACACAGAAGGAGGCACCAAAGGAACAAAAGACACAAAATCAATTATTCAAATAAATGGTATGAGATCTAATTCACGGTTCAAACCGCGAGGTTCCATAGTATCTAATCTTTTGATCCAATAAGCCTCCCTATATAGCAATCTCTTAACCCTATCACCTCCTCTCCTATGTGCACTCACTTGTTCGATAATTAAATATCTAAGCTGATTAGCCTGATGATTGGCCTCTTTAAAATGAAAAGCATCAGCTTGGTCGGTCAAACATTCTCTAATTGCATGTTTATGCGATGAAAGACGTTTTTTTATCTTCTGAGTTGTCTGTCCAATATATAATAAGCCACAAGGGCATTTCAACGCATAAACCACAAGGGTAATATGGTCACCCCTGATAACAGAACTGCTATATAGGGAGGCTTATTGGATCAAAAGTTTAGATACTATGGAACCTCGCGGTTTGAACCGTGAATAAGATCTCATACCATTTATTTGAATAATTGATTTTGTGTCTTTTGTTCCTTTTGTGTCTCCTTCTGTGTTAATCCACAAAATTATGCTGTCAGTTCATTATAAAGACATGTCACAACACTCCTGTGGTCCCCACCATGTTCCCTGTCCTTGTAGATTGCCAGGATGTTATAGGTCATAATATTGTGGGCATTGCTATCTGCAGGAGACTGCTTACAGTTTCTAGTTACATGGGTTTCCCCTCCGTAATATCTATTTACTAGATTACAATGCAGTGTTTGTACGTTTAGGGGACACGAGTAGAGTCTTCTCCCATTGGCTGTGACGTGGTGGACGCGGCCCCCTGCATCATCTACAGAGCAGAGCGGCGATATGTCGCCGCTTCTGCTTACTGTTGTCCTGGCAACGTGCACAGCGGCGCCTTGCGCCGCCCAGTGCACGTTACGTCAGCATGTTCCCCATCAGGTCCGCCGGAGTGGCGGCCAGCTGGGTGTTACTGCATGACGTGCCAGGACCAAGGGGTGCTCCTCCTCGCTGCTGCCATTGGTGAGTGTGGAGACTGTGGGGGGGACATACTCAAACGGTCCTATAGGAAGCAACCTTGCTAGTTTCCCACCAGGTCCGCTCTGAAGACGGACCATATGATTGGTAAAAATGTACATATATTTTGATTGGTTGCTTGTTGATGTATGCTGCATATATAAACCTGGTATACATTAGTATTCTTTGACTTCAGACAGCTAAGCTTGATAAAGGGGTGGTTGCCCTGAAACGTCGCTATGACAGCTGTCAATCTACAATAAAGAGCTTATATTTACTCATCTGATGGTGCCGGTAAGTCCTTTCCTATACGCATGAAGAGCCAGAGTGTGGCTGGCTTTACCATGGCACATCAAATCAAAGCATATGAGGAGTGCTTCACCATTTCTACAAATTACTGGCTGTACTACACATTGTGAAGGCACCCTTATTTTGGCAGCATGGAGGACATTGATGTGGACTCCCCTACCTTTTCCTACACTCCTGAGGAGACCTCACGGATTATGTCTCAGGTATCCACCGAAGTGTCGTTCTTGACAGTGGCAGTTGAGAAGACTATCCGCAAAAATATTATTAAGGTGGCAAAAATGCATGCTACACTGGAATTACATGCTAATACTCTTGCAGAGTACCATCGTGTTAAACGTATCCCACGAGGACTGAGATCCAATGTAGCACCTATTATGTTTCCAACAGACAAACCGTTTTGCCATAAATGGTCCCTCATCTGGAACAAGGCGTCATTTGATGCTATGACACTCACCATTGAGAAAATTCAGGAGGAACTTCTGAGACTAACATCTCAACGCATAGCGTTAAAGGATAAGCTTAAAACCTTGGTCTCTGTGGAGGTATATGACCAGTTCTCCTCTGAACTGATGACGATGATTGATGTGCATCAGAAACAGATTGAATCCATTAAATGGGAGAAATTCTTACGGGATGAGCATGATTATAATATGGGATACGTATATTCTTGGCAAAGGCCTATACAACGACCAAGGCCACCACGTAAACCCAGACAGGGAGAGCCAGTAGATAAAAACCATGAGGAGATCCTTTGCCAGATTCCTCGGACCCCTATACTAGCTCCTCTCAGGAGGGTTTTTCGGATCAGGCCACAAGTCAGGAAGGACACGGAGGGGGGGCAGGAAGAGGAGAAGAAGGAGGAGGAGGGATCGGAGAACGCCTACGCTCCCGACAATTGAGACAGCCCAGAAAATGACCGTTGTTAACAACTCCTCCGTTACCCTGACTCCACCACAGCTATCAGCACTCAATTATGGTTTATCATTTTCTCCTACTAATTTCCCTGATCCACTGGAAGTTGACATAGAATTACAGCGTTTTTTTCGGACAATCAAATTGAAACATTTCTTTTCTGTCCCACGACCTTTTGGGGATGCACAAATTACAGATTCAGAGTCTCTGACACTAAGGGACACTGGATTACGATTTAAAAGTAAATTCCAACCAACATCGTGTCAAATTATTGATCCTTTTATCAAAAAAGTTCAAAATGAAGTGGACTCATTAATTCGTAAATCAAACCTTACAGGTTGGAGGATAAGACCTAACATCAGTAGATTAAGTAGATTAAGGAATTGTCATCTAATCCGATGATCACAATTAAACCAGCCGATAAAGGCGGAGCAGTAGTTGTCATGGACACTGAGAAATATCGCAATGAGATCCTACGCCAATTATCAGATATATCGACTTATTTACCTATTCCCTCCAATCCTGTTGATAACATTCAGATTAGATTCACCAGATCTTATTAGAGGCAAGATCTAATGATTTGATTGATGAGAAACTTGCAGAATATTTGGTTCAATCATGTCCTATGACCCCTGTTATTTATATTTGTCCAAAGATACACAAAAGCCTAAGTGACCCACCGGGCCGGCCGATTGTGGCAGGCATGGACTCTGTATTGGCCCCTATAGCCAAATATCTAGACCAGATTCTTAGACCTTATGTGATTTATTTAACCACTTGCTGACCGCACACTCATACCGTGCAGCGGCAAAGTGGTAGCTGGAGGACCAGCGACGCAGTTCTGCATCGCCAGGTGCCTCCCTAATTAATCAGGAAAGGCCGCTCGCGCGAGCGGCCGTTTCCTGTCAGATCACGGAGCGGGTCTCCGTGAATAGCCTGCGAGCCGCTGATTGCGGCTCGCAGACTAAATGTAAACGTAGGAGACACATGTCTCCTTTGTTTACATTGTACGGCGCTGCTGCGCAGCAGCGCCGTAAGGCAGATCGGCGATCCCCGGCCAATCAGCGGCCAGGGATCGCCGCCATGTGACAGGGGACAGCCTGTCACTGGCTGCACAGGACGGATAGCATCCTGTGCAGCCCCGATCACCGGGGGGAGCAGGTAGGAGAGGGAGGGGGGAATTTCGCTGCGGAGGGGGGCTTTGAGGTGCCCCCCCCCCGCAACACCCAGGCAGGCAGAAGAGATCAGACCCCCCCTGCACATCAACCCCATAGGGGGGAAAAAGGGGGGCAATCTGATCTCTCTGCCTGCTACCTGATCTGTGCTGGGGACTGCAGAGCCCACCCAGCACAGATCACTAAAAACAGTGCTGGTCCTAAAGGGGGGGTAAAGGGTGGGTCATCAAGTGGTTAACGTCATACTTGAAGGATACACAAATGTTCCTCAGTATTTTGCAAAAATATGCCTCCAATTACTGACGAATGTTTACTTGTGACAATGGATGTTGAGAGTTTATACACCTCCATCCCACATGACGGTGGGATGGAGGCTGTACGGTATATGCTGGAAACAGCATCTGATATGTCTAAACAACAGGTTCAGTTTATATGCAAATTGTTGGAGGTAGTTTTGAAAAGTTATTACTTTAGATTTGAGGATCAATTCTATTTGCAGATACGGGGTACAGCTGTGGGGTCGAATGTGGCCCCGTCTTACGCTAACATCTACATGGGTGTGTATGAAGAAATGTTTGTTTATTCTAATTATCTTTTCAAACAATATGCCCAACAATAGTTTCGATATATTGATGACATATTTTGTGTGTGGGCGGGGCCACATTCGACCCTTCTTGAGTTTACCGATGAATTAATGACTAGATGTACTGATATCCGACTTACAGTCCATGCCTCCATGAAACAGGTTAGCTTTTTGGATACACTTGTTATGATTCAGGGTGACAGACTGGTGACTGATCTCTATGTTAAGCCCACGGATGTGAACTCCCTTTTGCATTTTGGGAGTTTCCATCCGTGGGCTACTAGGAGGTCCGTGCCAGTAGGACAATTTCAGAGAGTGCATAGGATAGTTGGAGATAGTGGAGTCAGGTCACAGAGATTAGACGAGATGCAGAATAAATTTACTGATAGAGGTTATCCAGAAGAAATAGTTACAGCTGCAAGAGATGGGGTTCAGTGTGGTGATGACAGGTGTGTGAGACGTAAAGATACTAGTCAGAGATTGCCCTTTGTTAGTAGATATAATACCCAAATTGACAACATAGCCAAAATAATTAAAAGACATTGGTATTTGCTTGCTAATAGCTTTCCAGAAATTGAACAATTTAAAAATCCCCCTATCTTTTCCTATAAAAGGGCGCCTAATTTGAGAGACCGGTTGGTCCGCGCTGATAGAGAATTTAGTTCGATTGGTCGGTCGAAATCTAATCGCAGGGGTACGTTCCCGTGCATGAACTGCGTACATTGCAGTTCTGTTATCAGGGGTGACCATATTACACACCCCCATAAGGATACTACATTTCAGATACGTGATTGCTTTACATGTGATTCAGCATATGTGGTATATGTGTTGAAATGCCCTTGTGGCTTATTATATATTGGACAGACAACTCAGAAGATAAAAAAACGTCTTTCACTGCATAAACATGCGATTAGAGAATCTTTGACCGACCAAGCTGTTGCTTTTCATTTTAAAGAGGCCAATCATCAGGCTAATCAGCTTAGATATTTAATTATCGAACAAGTGAGTGCACATAGGAGAGGAGGTGATAGGGTTAAGAGATTGCTATATAGGGAGGCTTATTGGATCAAAAGATTAGATACTATGGAACCTCGCGGTTTGAACCGTGAATTAGATCTCATACCATTTATTTGAATAATTGATTTTGTGTCTTTTGTTCCTTTGGTGCCTCCTTCTGTGTTAATCCACAAAATTATGCTGTCAGTTCATTATAAAGGCATGTCACAACACTCCTGTGGTCCCCACCATGTTCCCTGTCCTTGTAGATTGCCAGGATGTTATAGGTCATAATATTGTGGGCATTGCTATCTGCAGGAGACTGCTTACAGTTTCTAGTTACATGAGTTTCCCCTCCGTAATATCTATTTACTAGATTACAATGCATTGTTTGTACGTTTAGGGGACACGAGTAGAGTCTTCTCCCATTGGCTGTGACGTGGTGGACGCGCCCCCTGCATCATCTACAGAGCAGAGCGGCGATATGTCGCCGCTTCTGCTTACAGTTGTCCTGCCAACGTGCACAGCGGCGCCTTGCGCCGCCCAGTGCGCGTTACGTCAGCATGTTTCCCATCAGGTCCGCCGGAGCGGCGGCCAGCTGGGTGTTACTGTATGATGTGCCAGGACCAAGGGGCGCTCCTCCTCGCTGCTGCCATTGGTGAGTGTGGAGACTGTGGGGGGGGGGACATATTCAAACGGTCCTATAGGAAGCAACCTTGCTAGTTTCCCATCAGGTCCGCTCTGGGGACGGACCATATGATTGGTAAAAATGTACATATATTTTGATTGGTTGCTTGTTGATGTATGCTGCATATATAAACCTGGTATACGTTAGTATTCTTTGACTTCAGACAGCTAAGCTTGATAAAGGGGTGGTTGCCCTGAAACGTCGCTATGACACCTGTCAATCTACAATAAAGAGCTTATATTTACTCATCTGATGGTGCTGGTACGTCCTTTCCTATACGCATGAAGAGTGTGGCTGGCTTTACCGTGGCACATCAAATCAAAGCATATGAGGAGTGCTTCACCATTTTTACAAATCACTTCATGCTAGGGGAAATGAGGGTAATTATCACTATTCATGTGGCGATAGTCTCTAGGAGGTTGGGACTATGACGGAATCTTGAAGCTCCCTTTAAAGAGCAACTGTCAGGCTGCAGAAGCTAATTTAAACCTCTATTCTCCTGTGTTAAACAGTTTAGAAGGAAGCCAAAAAGCCATTAGTGAAGATAAAAATCTCAGTTACCTTTGATGTGGGCTTATCAGAAAAGCTGTTAGACCTAAGAGGACGCAAGCCGCATACTATACTGCAAAGCATTCTGGGGCCCTCCCCTCGGCTGCTAATGAGACGTTACAGCAGCTTGTAATCAGTCCAGTGCGTAGCACTGATAAATCTCTGGGCCGAGTACACTGCAGGAGTCAGCTATTGTTCCTAGCCACATGGCTCATTAATATTCACTGCACACTGTGTTATTCAGTACGAGCTTATCTGTGATCAGGAAGCAGGCAGGACATGACGACACATTTGACAGAAAAACATGGAACCTGCCATGAGCTGTCAGGAGCATCAATCTCTGCATATACTATATAAAAATTCTGTGAAGTACAAACGTGGACAGTGAAATGCATATGTAATGTAAGTACAGCCAATCTTTAGCTACTGATATATGTGTTTATTTTCTCTGAGACCTTATACCTAACAGCTCCTCTTTAAGACACCAAGGAATACACTATCTCCTAAGTGAAATGAGTATTGGGTACAGCTTACCCATTCCCACAAAGAGTTAAAGGTTAAAAAAACACAAATTCATAAAACATGCTTTGTTTAAATAAAAACAAGTTTTAACTTCCCTTTTACTAATGATGCCTTGGAAGAATCCTTAGAATAATGGTCCCATGCCAATATCTTCGGAGTAACAGCTCAATGCCAAAATCCTTAGAATAAGTGCCCAGTGTGAATTACAATCCCACAGTGAGAAATGTGCAGGTAAATGCAGGTGAATTACCATAATTAATATCCCACTGTGAAAATTGGATGGTTCAGGTTGCAACTTGCAGGCTAAATTTGTGTGATAACTGTCACTCTGCAAAAAACTTTCCCAGGCTAAATTTTAGAAAGGCAAGGTTTGCACTTGTCAAAATTGCATGCTTTTTCCTCGCATACAAATTTGCATTTGTACAGCCAATGTATGTCAAGGGGATCCTTCACACTTAAATGCAAATTACAAATGCGGGAAAAAACTCACAGCACTGTAGCATAATTTTGCCTATTGTATGCATTTTATCATTGACAGTCAATGGCTATTGTTGCATAATAAGCATATTGTAAGTTATAACACACACAAAGGCATACAGGTGAAACTCGAACTTGTTTTGGGTTAATTAGCTGATTAGAGTCTGACTCTTTGAGCCTAGAATATTGAACTGTAACGATTGTGTAACGATTTGTGTAGCAACACAGACGTCTGATTATGTGGTGATCTGCAGAATCACCAATAATACAGACGCTATACCTGATTATGTGGCGATCTGCAGTATCACCAATAATGCAAATATAGCTGACAGAATAGCAAGGTGTATAGTGCTTGGTGCAACAGTAACGGATGAGTTTAATGAGACCTCACCATGAGAGGAGCTGGTGGGAACTATCAGAAACAGTAACTGAGTAGCTTTAACTAAACCTCACCAGAGGAGCTGGTGCAGGGGCGCCTGGAGGCACAGGCACTACAGGCAGCCGCTTGGGGCGGCATGTCTGTCACTAGGCACTGGCCACATTCAGTAATCTCCCCATTTTGAAGCTGAGGCTTGTGCACGCTGCAGGGCTCGCCGCTCCCAGCGTCCAATTGCACAGCCTTCACTCGCCCCTTCTCCCCCCGCTGGCCAATAGAGACAGAGCAAGCACGCTCTGCCCCTCCTCTAAACTCACCCCTTTCTGGCTTCCATAAGAGCCACATGCACAGTGCAGTGTCTGTACTGCCTGCGTGTGGCCTTAAACTACGCCCCCCGCCATTCCTCATGCTACCTTTCAAAACCCTATGTTGTTCCAGCATGGACACAGGAAGCCCCACCTCCCGCTGCTCAGAAAAAAACGCTGCCCTGCTCTCACCAGGAACCTAAGCAGTGGAGGGGAGCGTGGCTTCACAAGATAAGCCCCCCACCTCTTTGCTCAGGAACATCCCCGCTGCCTGGGTAATCAGTAGTGGAGTGAATTGCCGGGTAAAGCCCCGCCTCCTGATCGAAAGAAGCCCCACCCCTGCTCGGAAGAAGCCCCGCCCCCACACGAAGGGACTCAGAACTGTAGAGGAAGTGGCTGCTGGCTGCTGTAATTGGAAGACTGGATGGCTGCAGGTAGCTGGAAGCCGTGCAACATCCGGTAAAAAGTATATCCCGTCCTATGTCTTAACAAGTAAGAGCATTTTAACATGCCAACAGCATCTATTCACTGATCTTCCCCCTCCCCAGATTTTTCCACTCCAGTGACCTTTCCTCCATAACCACTTCCTAGTGACAATCCCCCATAACCACTTCCTAGTGACAATCCCCCAAGCAGCCACCCCAGAAACCTCTCCCCCCCCCCCCAGCCACCCAGAAAGACTTCTTCCCCCCAGTCACCTCTCCTTCCCTAGCCACCCCCAGTGACCTGTCCCCCCCCCTCAGCAACCTCTCTCCCTAGCCACTTACTAGTAGAGTTGGGCCGAACGGTTCGCCTGCGAACGGTTCCATGCGAACTTCAGTGGTTCGCGTTCGCGTCCCGCAGGCGAACCTTTGCGGAAGTTCGGTTCGCCCCATAATGCACATGGAGGGTCAACTTTGACCCTCTACATCACAGTCAGCAGGCCCAGTGTAGCCAATTAGGCTACACTAGCCCCTGGAGCCCCACCCCCCCTTATATAAGGCAGGCAGCGGCGGCCATTACGGTCACTCGTGTGCTGCCTGCGTTAGTGAGAGTAGGGCGAGCTGCTGCAGACTGTCTCTCAGGGAAAGATTAGTTAGCCTTAACTTGTTCCTGTCTGGCTGCATACCTGTTCTGTAAACCCACCACTGCATACCTGTGCTGTGAACCCACCACTGCATACCTGTGCTGTGAACCCACCACTGCATACCTGTGCTGTGAACCCACCACTGCATACCTGTGCTGTGAACCCACCACTGCATACCTGTTCTGTGAACCCACCACTGCATACCTGTGCTGTAAACCCACCACTGCATACCTGTTCAGTGAACCCACCACTGCATACCTGTGCTGTGAACCCACCACTGCATACCTGTTCAGTGAACCTGTCACTGCATACCTGTTCTGTGAACCCACCACTGCATACCTGTTCAGTGAACCCACCACTGTATACCTGTTCAGTGAACCCACCACTGCATACCTGTTCAGTGAACCTGCCACTGCATACCTGTTCTGTGAACCCACCACTGCATACCTGTTCAGTGAACCCACCACTGCATACCTGTGCTGTGAACCCACCACTGCATACCTGTGCTGTGAACCCACCACTGCATACCTGTTCAGTGAACCCACCTCTGCATACCTGTGCTGTGAACCCACCACTGCATACCTGTTCTGTGAACCCACCACTGCATACCTGTTCTGTGAACCCGCCACTGCATACCTGTTGTGTTCAGTGAACCAGCCACTGCATACCTGTTCTGTTCAGTGGACCCGCCACTGTATACCTGTTTAGTGACCCCGCCACTGCATACCTGTTGTGTTCAGTGAACCTGCCACTGCATACCTGTTCTGTGAACCCGCCACTGTATACCTGTTCTGTTCAGTGAACCCGCCACTGCATACCTGTTCTGTTCAGTGGACCCGCCACTGTATACCTGTTCAGTGAACCCACCACTGCATACCTGTGCTGTGAACCCACCACTGCATACCTGTTCTGTGAACCCACCACTGCATACCTGTTCAGTGAACCCACCACTGTATACCTGTTCAGTGAACCCGCCACTGCATACCTGTTGTGTTCAGTGAACCCGCCACTGTATACCTGTTCAGTGAACCCGCCACTGCATACCTGTTGTGTTCAGTGAACCTGCCACTGCATACCTGTTGTGTTCAGTGAACCCGCCACTGTATACCTGTTCAGTGAACCCGCCACTGTATACCTGTACTGTTTAGTGAACCCGCCACTGCATACCTGTTGTGTTCAGTGAACCTGCCACTGCATACCTGTTCTGTGAACCCGCCACTGCATACCTGTTGTGTTCAGTGAACCCGCCACTGCATATCTGTTCTGTTCAGTGGACCCGCCACTGTATACCTGTTTAGTGAACCCGCCACTGCATACCTGTTGTGTTCAGTGAACCTGCCACTGCATACCTGTTCTGTGAACCCGCCACTGTATACCTGTTCTGTTCAGTGAACCCACCGCATCAGTGCGCATACCTGTGCAGTTAAGTGAACCCACCTACCTACGTGAGTGCACGCAGTGTGATATACCACTCCGTGCATACCCGATATGGACAAAACAGGTAGAGGAAGAGGTAGTGCCAGAGCCAGAGGAAGGCCACCTGGCAGGTCTGCGCGAGGTCGTGTAAATGTAATTTCGTGTGGACCTGGCCCACAGTACAGTGCTCGGAAGAAGGCACGTCCCATCACGACCCAAGATTGTCAGGACGTGGTTGAGTATTTAGCGACACAGAACACCTCATCTTGCTCAGCCACCAGCGCTACTACTAGCACCACTTCCGCTGCATTTGACACTTCGCAAGAATTATTTAGTGGTGAAATCACTGATGCACAGCCATTGTTGTTACAGCCAGATGAATTTTCACCAGCTCATATGTCTGCGTTACGCGGCAACACTATGGATGTAACGTGTAAGGAGGATGAAGGACCTACTGATGGTGCATGTTTGGATTTTTCTGAGTCAAGCGAAGCTGGGCAGGATGACTACGATGATGACAATGATAGGGATCCTCTGTATGTTCCCAATAGAGGAGATGAAGAGGGGGACAGTTCAGAGGGGGAGTCAGAGAGTAGTAGGAGGAGAGAAGTTGCTGAAAGAAGCTGGGGCAGCTCTTCGTCAGAAACAGCTGGTGGCAGAGTCCAGCACCATGTATCGCCACCTATGTACAGCCAGCCAACTTGCCCTTCAGCATCAGCTGCTGAGGTCACCATAGTGCCCACATCCCAGGGTGGCTCAGCGGTGTGGAAATTTTTTTAATGTGTGTGCCTCAGATCGGACCAAAGCCATCTGTTCGCTCTGCCAACAAAAATTGAGCCGTGGAAAGGCCAACACTCACATAGGGACAAGTGCCTTACGAAGGCACCTGGAGAAAAGGCACAAACAGCAATGGGATAGCCACCTGAGCAAAAGCAGCAGCAGCACACAAAAGCAAAGCCACCCTCCTTCTCCTCTTCCTCCTCCATCAGGTGCATTATCTGCTTCTGCCGCTTTCTCCCTTCCACCTTCACAGGCACCCTCCTCCACTCCGCCTCTGCCCTTGAGCGGTTCCTGCTCCTCTGCCCACAGCAGCAGTCAGGTGTCCGTGAAGGAAATGTTTGAGCGGAAGAAGCCAATTTCGGCCAGTCACCCCCTTGCCCGGCGTCTGACAGCTGGCGTGGCGGAACTGTTAGCTCGGCAGCTGTTACCATACCGGCTGGTGGACTCTGAGGCCTTCCGTAAATTTGTGGCCATCGGAACACCGCAGTGGAAGATGCCAGGCCGCACTTATTTTTCGAGAAAGGCCATACCCCAACTGCACCGTGAAGTTGAGAGGCAAGTGGTGTCATCTCTTGCGAAGAGCGTTGGGTCAAGGGTACACCTGACCACGGATGCCTGGTCTGCCAAGCACGGGCAGGGCCGCTACATTACGTACACAGCCCATTGGGTGAACCTGGTGGTGAACGATGGCAAGCAGGGCGCAGCGGACCAAATTGTGACACCTCCACGGCTTGCAGGCAGGCCTCCTGCCACCTCCTCTCCTCCTGCTACATGCTCTTCGCTGTCCTCCTCCTCCTTGGCTGAGTGGCAGTTCTCCTCTCCAGCTACACAGCCCCAGCTCCGCAGGGCCTATGCTGCATGCCAGGTAAGACGGTGTCACGCCATCTTAGACATGTCTTGTCTCAAAGCAGAGAGTCACACTGGAGCAGCTCTCCTGGCTGCTCTTAAGAAACAGGTGGATGAGTGGCTGACCCCGCACCACCTGGAGATAGGCAACGTGGTGTGCGACAACGGCAGCAATCTGCTTGCCGCTTTGCAAATGGGGAAGCTGACACACATACCCTGCATGGCACATGTCATGAATCTAGTGGTTCAAAGATTTGTGGCAAAGTACCCTGGCTTAGCGAATGTCCTGAAGCAGGCCAGGAAGTTCTGTGGGCATTTGAGGCGGTCTTACACAGCCATGGCACGCTTTGCGGAAATTCAGCGCAAAAACAACATGCCGGTGAGACGCCTCATTTGCGATAGCCCGACTCGCTGGAACTCGACCCTGCTCATGTTCTCCCGCCTGCTAGAACAGAAGAAAGCCGTGACCCACTACCTCTACAACTACAGTAGAATGAAACAGTCTGGGAAGATGGGGATGTTCTGGCCCGACAACTGGACACTGATGAAAAATGCATGCAGGCTCATGCGGCCGTTTGAGGAGGTGACCAACCTGGTGAGCCGCAGTGAGGGCACCATCAGCGACTTAATTCCCTACGCTTACTTCTTGGAGCGTGCTGTGCATAGAGTGGCGGATGAAGCAGTGAATGAGCGTGACCAGGAACCGTTACGGCAGGAACAGGCATGGGACCAATTTTCATCAGACCCAGCTGTTTCCTCAACACCTGCGGCAGCACAGAGGGGGGAGGAGGAGGAAGAAGAGAAGTCGTGTGCAGAAGACGAGTCAGACTCAGAGGATGATGAGCAAGGTGTTTCTTTGGGGGAGGAGGAGGAGGAGGAGGAGGAGGGGACAGCGGCAGGAGAACAACCGCAGCAGGCGTCGCAAGGGGCTTGTGCTGCTCAACCTTCCCGTGGTATTGTTCGCGGCTGGGGGGAGGAGGTTGACTTACCTGACGTCACTGAGGAAGAGCAAGAGGAGATGTAGGGTACTGGATCCGACTTTGTGCAGATGTCGTCTTTTATGCTGTCCTGCCTGTTGAGGGTCCCCCGTATAAAAAACCTCAAGGGGAATGAGCTGTACTGGGTGGCCACACTACTAGACCCTCGGTACAGGCACAAAGTGGCGAACCTGTTACCAACTCACCGGAAGGTGGAAAGGATGCAGCACATGCAGAACCAGCTGTCAACTATGCTTTACAATGCCTTTAAGGGTGATGTGACAGCACAACGCCAGCAAGGTACCACTGCCACTAATCCTCCTCCCGTGTCCACGCAGTCAAAGACAGGATGCTCCAGCGATCTCATGGTGATGTCGGACATGCGGACATTCTTTAGTCCAACGCCTCGCCGTAGCCCTTCCGGATCCACCCTCCACCAACGCCTGGAACGGCAGGTAGCCGACTACCTGGCCTTAAGTGTGGATGTAGACACTGCTGTGAACAGCGATGAGGAACCCTTGAACTACTGGGTGCGCAGGCTTGACCTGCGGCCAGAGCTGTCCCAATTTGCCATCCAACTTCTCTCCTGCCCTGCCGCAAGCGTCCTGTCAGAAAGGACCTTCAGCGCAGCTGGAGGCATTGTCACAGAGAAGAGAAGTCGCCTAAGTCACAAAAGTGTTAAGTACCTCACCTTTATCAAAATGAATGAGGCATGGATCCCGGAGGGCTGCTGCCCGCCCCAAGACTAAGTCAGTCCCCGCACACACAGCATCTCTGCCTGCACGCCGTGTGACTGGCTGCCTGGCCTGCCCCAAGAAGACTAAGTCGCTCCCAGTCCCTCCACACAGCATGTCTGCCTGCAGGCCGCTTGACTACCTTCTCCGCCACCACCAACAGGGTCCGGGACTCCAGGCGGATTGCTGAATTTTTTAGGCCGCTGCTAGCAGCGGCCGCTGTAATAATTTTTCTGGTGCGTGTACATGACTGCCTAATTTTTCTGGCTGCACTGCGGGCAGCTGCAACAACAAAAGAAAAGGCATGTACATGCGCCCATTCCCCTTCGTGATCATCACCTTGCCGTGGTGAAGGGGCTTGCGTATCACAATGAAGCAATGACCGGCGCCTAGATGAGTGTCTCGGGGGGCACACAAAAGATAATAAGGTCGTTGCTTCATTGTGGTCAGACCAAATTTGATCAGCTGGACAGTCACTGTTCTGTCATTCAGCTACATCAGCCAGGCGACCATATGGGCTGTAAAGCCACCAAAACCTGCACTCTCGCCATGGTGCGCACCAGTCCAGCACGGCCATCACTACACAAACAGCTGTTTGCGGTGCGTTACACGGTGAGTTTGGTGTGTCAGTGTGAAGCAGTACCTTAATTACACTACCTGATTGATGTATACACATGCAAGATGTTTTAACCACTTGAGGACCTAGGGCTTTCTACCCCTTAAGGACCGGCCACTTTTTTTCCATTCAGACCACTGCAGCTTTCACGGTTTATTGCTCGCTCATACAACCTACCACCTAAATGAATTTTGGCTCCTTTTCTTGTCACTAATACAGCTTTCTTTTGGGGCTATTTGATTGCTCCTGCGATTTTTACTTTTTATTATATTCATCAAAAAAGACATGAATTTTGGCAAAAAAATGATTTTTTTAACTTTCTGTGCTGACATTTTTCAAATAAAGTAAAATTTCTGTATACATGCAGCGCGAAAAATGTGGACAAACATGTTTTTGATAAAAAAAAACCCATTCAGTGTATATTTATTGGTTTGGGTAAAAGTTATAGCGTTTACAAACTATGGTGCAAAAAGTGAATTTTCCCATTTTCAAGCATCTCTGACTTTTCTGACCCCCTGTCATGTTTCATGAGGGGCTAGAATTCCAGGATAGTATAAATACCCCCCAAATGACCCCATTTTGGAAAGAAGACATCCCAAAGTATTCACTGAGAGGCATAGTGAGTTCATAGAAGATATTATTTTTTGTCACAAGTAAGCGGAAAATGACACTTTGTGAGAAAAAAAAAAAAAAAGTTTCCATTTCTTCTAACTTGCGACAAAAAAAAATGAAATCTGCCACGGACTCACCATGCCCCTCTCTGAATACCTTGAAGGGTCTACTTTCCAAAATGGGATCATTTGTGGGGTGTGTTTACTGTCCTGACATTTTGGGGGGTGCTAAATTGTAAGCACCCCTGTAAAGCCTAAAGGTGCTCATTGGACTTTGGACCCCTTAGCGCAGTTAGGCTGCAAAAAAGTGCCACACATGTGGTATTGCCATACTCAGGAGAAGTAGTATAATGTGTTTTGGGGTGTATTTTTACACATACCCATGCTGGGTGGGAGAAATATCTCTGTAAATGACAATTTGTTAATTTTTTTTACACACAATTGTCCATTTACAGAGATATTTCTCCCACTCAGCATGGGTATGTGTAAAAATACACCACAAAACACATTATACTACTTCTCCTGAGTACGGCGATACCACATGTGTGGCACTTTTTTGCACCCTAACTGCGCTAAAGGGCCCAAAGTCCAATGAGTACCTTTAAGATTTCACAGGTCATTTTGAGAAATTTCGTTTCAAGACTACTCCTCACGGTTTAGGGCCCCTAAAATGCCAGGGCAGTATAGGAACCCCACAAATGACCCCATTTTAGAAAGAAGACACCCCAAGGTATTCCGTTAGTAGTATGGCGAGTTCATAGAAGATTTTATTTTTTGTCACAAGTTAGCGGAAAATGACACTTTGTGAAAAAACACAATTAAAATCAATTTCCGCTAACTTTTGACAAAAAATAAAAACTTCTATGAACTCACCATACTCCTAACGGAATACCTTGGGGTGTCTTCTTTCTAAAATGGGGTCATTTGTGGGGTTCCTATACTGCCCTGGCATTTTAGGGGCCCTAAACCGTGAGGAGTAGTCTTGAAACGAAATTTCTCAAAATGACCTGTGAAATCCTAAAGGTACTCATTGGACTTTGGGCCCTTTAGCGCAGTTAGGGTGCAAAAAAGTGCCACACATGTGGTATCGCCATACTCGGGAGAAGCAGTACAATGTGTTTTGAGGTGTATTTTTACACATACCCATGCTGGGTGGGAGAAATACCTCTGTAAATGGACAATTGTGTGTAAAAAAATCAAAAGATTGTCATTTACAGAGGTATTTCTCCCACCCAGCATGGGTATGTGTAAAAATACACCTCAAAACACATTGTACTACTTCTCCCGAGTACGGCGATACCACATGTGTGGCACTTTTTTGCACCCTAACTGCACTAAGGGGCATAAAGTCCAATGAGTACCTTTAGAATTTCACAGGTCATTTTTGTTTCAAGACTACTCCTCACGGTTTAGGGCCCCTAAAATGCCAGGGCAGTATAGGAACCCCACTAATGACCCCATTTTAGAAAGAAGACACCCCAAGGTATTCCGTTAGGAGTATGGTGAGTTCATAGAAGTTTTTATTTTTTTGTCACAAGTTAGCGGAAATTGATTTTAATAGTTTTTTTTCACAAAGTGTCATTTTCCGCTAACTTGTGACAAAAAATAAAATCTTCTATGAACTCACCATACTCCGTACGGAATACCTTTGGGTGTCTTCTTTCTAGAATGGGGTCATTTGTGGGGTTCCTATACTGCCCTGGCATTTTAGGGTCCCTAAACCGTGAGGAGTAGTCTTGAAACCAAATGTCGCAAAATGACCTGTGAAATCCTAAAGGTACTCATTGGACTTTGGGCCCCTTAGCGTACTTAGGGTGTAAAAAAGTGCCACACATGTGGTACCGCTGTACTCAGGAGAAGTAGTATAATGCGTTTTGGGGTGTATTTTTACACATACCCATGCTAAGTGGGAGAAATATCTCTGTAAATGACAATTGTTTGATTTTTTTACACACAATTGTCCATTTACATAGAAATTTCTCCCACCCAGCATGGGTATGTGTAAAAATACACCCCAAAACACATTATACTACTTTTCCTGAGTACGGCGGTACCACATGTGTGACACTTTTTTGCAGCCTAGGTGCGCTAAGGGGCCCAACGTCCTATTCACAGGTCATTTTGAAGCATTTGTTTTCTAGACTACTCCTCGCGGTTTAGGGCCCCTAAAATGCCAGGGCAGTATAGGAACCCCACAAGTGACCCCATTTTAGAAAGAAGACACCCCAAGGTATTCCGTTAGGTGTATGGCAAGTTCATAGAAGATTTTATTTTTTGTCACAAGTTAGTGAAAAATGACACTTTGTGAAAAAAAAACAATAAAAATTATTTTCCGCTAACTTTTGACAAAAAATAAAATCTTCTATGAACTCGTCATACACCTAACATAATACCTTGGGGTGTCTTTTTTTTCTAAAATGGGGTCACTTGTGGGGTTCCTATACCGCCCTGGCATTTTACAGGCCCAAAACCGTGAGTAGTCTGGAAACCAAATGTCTCAAAATGACTGTTCAGGGGTATAAGCATCTGCAAATTTTGATGACAGGTGGTCTATGAGGGGGTGAATTTTGTGGAACCGGTCATAAGCAGGGTGGCCTTTTAGATGACAGGTTGTATTGGGCCTGATCTGATGGATAGGAGTGCTAGGGGGGTGACAGGAGGTGATTGATGGGTGTCTCAGGGGGTGGTTAGAGGGGAAAATAGATGCAATCAATGCACTGGGGAGGTGATCGGAAGGGGGTCTGAGGGTTTGGCCGAGTGATCAGGAGCCCACACGGGGCAAATTGGGGCCTGATCTGATGGGTAGGTGTGCTAGGGGGTGACAGGAGGTGATTGATGGGTGTCTCAAGGTGTGATTAGAGGGGAGAATAGATGCAAGCAATGCACTGGCGAGGTGATCAGGGCTGGGGTCTGAGGGCATTCTGAGGGTGTGGGCGGGTGATTGAGTGCCCTAGGGGCAGATAGGGGTCTAATCTGATAGGTAGCAGTGACAGGGGGTGATTGATGGGTAATTAGTGGGTGTTTAGGGTAGAGAATAGATGGAAACACTGCGCTTGGGTGGTGATCTGTTGTCGGATCTGCGGGCGATCTATTGGTGTGGGTGGGTGATCAGTTTGCCCACAAGGGGCAGGTTAGGGGCTGATTGATGGGTGTCAGTGACAGCGGGTGATTGATGGGTGTCAGTGACAGGGGGTGATTGATTGGTGATTGATAGGTGATTGACAGGTAATCAGTGGGTTATTACAGGGGAGAACAGATGTAAATATTGCACTGGCAAATTGATAAGGGGGGGTCTGAGGGCAATCTGAGATTGTAGGCGGGCGATTGGGTGCCCGCAAGGGGCAGATTAGGGTCTGATCTGATGGGTAACAGTGACAGGTGGTGATAGGGGGTGATTGATGGGTGATTGATGGGTAATTAGTGGGTGTTTAGAGGAGAGAATAGATGGAAACACTGCGCTTGGGTGGTGATCTGATGTCGGATCTGCGGGCGATCTATTGGTGTGGGTGGGTGATCAGTTTGCCCGCAAGGGGCAGGTTAGGGGCTGATTGTTGGGTGGCAGTGACAGGGGGTGATTGATGGGTGATAGGTGATTGGCAGGTGATTGACAGGTGATCAGTGGGTTATTACAGGGAAGGACAGATGTAATTAATGCACTGGCGAATTGATAAGGGGGGGGGGGGGGTCAGAGGGCAATCTGAGCGTGTGGGCGGGTGATTGGGTGCCCGCAAGGGGCAGATTAGGGTCTGATCTGATAGGTAAAAGTGACAGGTGGTGATAGGGGGTGATTGATGGGTGATTGATGGGTAATTAGTGGGTGTTTAGAGAAGATAACAGATGTAAACGATACATTTGGGAGGTAATCTGACGGCGGGTTTGCGGGCGATCTAATGGTGTGGGTGGGTGATCAGATTGCCCGCAAGGGGCAGGTTAGGGGCTGATTGATGGGTGGCAGTGACAGGGGGTGATTGATGGGTGATAGGTGATTGGCAGGTGATTGACAGGTGATCAGTGGGTTATTACAGGGAAGAACAGATGTAATTAATGCACTGGCGAATTGATAAGGGGGGGTCTGAGGGCAATCTGAGCGTGTAGGCAGGTGATTGGGTGCCCGCAAGGGGCAGATTAGGGTCTGATCTGATAGGTAACAGTGACAGGTGGTGATAGGGGGTGATTGATGGGTGATTGATGGGTAATTAGTGGGTGTTTAGAGGAGAGAATAGATGTAAACAATGGATTTGGGAGGTGATCTGATGTCGGATCTGTGGGCGATCTATTGGTGTGGGGGGGTGATCAGATTGCCCGCAAGGGGCAGGTTAGGGGCTGATTGATGGGTGGCAGTGACAGGGGGTGATTGACGGGTGATTGACGGGTGATTGACGGGTGATTGACAGGTGATTGACAGGTGATTGACAGGTGATCAGGGGGATAGATGCATACAGTAAACAGGGGGGGGGGGGTCTGGGGGGGGGGTCTGGGGAGAATCTGAGGGGTGGGGGGTGATCAGGAGGGGGCAGGGAGCAGGGGGGGGGGGGGATAAAAAAAAAATAGCGTTGACAGATAGTGACAGGGAGTGATTGATGGGTGATTAGGGGGGTGATTGGGTGCAAACAGGGGTCTGGGGGGTGGGCAGGGGGGGTCTGATGGGTGCTGTGGGCGATCTGGGGCAGGGGAGGGAGAAATCAGTGTGCTTGGGTGCAGACTAGGGTGGCTGCAGCCTGCCCTGGTGGTCCCTCGGACACTGGGACCACCAGGGCAGGAGGCAGCCTGTATAATACACTTTGTAAACATTACAAAGTGTATTATACACTTTGTATGCGGCGATCGCGGGGTTAACATCCCGCCGGCGCTTCCGTATAGCCGGCGGGATGTTGCGGCGAGCGAGCGGTGACAGGCGCCGGCGGAGGATCGCGTCACGGATGACGCGATCGCTCCGCCCATGCCCTTAAATGGACCGCCGCCTCTGTGGGTGAGGCCGTCCTGCAGGGCTCCACTTCCCCGCCGCCCCTGTGTAGTGGGCGGTCGGGAAGTGGTTAAAGCACTTTAGGCCTGTCATTTAGCATTCGGTGTGATTTCTGCCCTTAAAACGCTGCTTTGCGTCAAATCCAGATTTTTCCCGGGGACTTTTGGCATGTATCCCACTCCGCCATGCCCCCCTCCAGGTGTTAGACCCCTTGAAACATCTTTTCCATCACTTTTGTGGCCAGCATAATTATTTTTTTTTTTCAAAGTTCGCATCCCCATTGAAGTCTATTGCGGTTCGCGAACTTTAACGCGAACCGAACCTTCCGCGGAAGTTCGCGAACCAGGTTCGCGAACCTAAAATCGGAGGTTCGGCCCAACTCTACTTACTAGATGCAACTCCCCCAGCCACCCAGAATGACCTCTCCACCCCCAGCCACCTCTCACAGTGACCTCTCCCCTTAGATAGCTCCCAGTGACCCCCCCAGCCAACCCCGGTGACTTTTCAATCCCAAACCACCTTCAACAGTGACCCTCCCCCCCAGCCACCTCCAAGTGACCCCTCCTCCTTCAACACTTTCTAGTGACCTCCTCTTTCTCCCGCAGCCACCTGTCACAGTGACGGTGACCTCTCCCTTCCTAGACCCCCCCATGACCTCTCACCCCCAGCCACCTCCCAGTGACCTCCCCCAGCCAACCCTGGTGACCTCCCAGCCAGCTCTCAGTGACCTTTTCCCTAGGTCACACTCAGTAATCTCCCCCCAAGCAAATCCTAGTGACCAATTTCCCCGTAGTCACCACCAAGTGGTCTCTCCCCCTTAGCCAACCCCTAGTGACAAGGGAAACTATATAGGGATAGAGGACCACTAGACCACCTGGGCTAAATGTAAAGGGAAGAAGGGGGACTAGACCACCAGGATATACTGGAAGGGGTTTGGGGGACCGCTAGAGCACCAGGGGAACCTAAGGAGCTGCAGACCAAGGGGGATTTTGTTTGTGGAATTAAGCGGGTACTCTGCCTAATTATGATTCATGTATTTTTTTTTTGGGGGGGGGGGGTGGAGTGGGAATCCACCTACTAATGTTTGATGGTTTAGGTTGAGAGACTTTGCCTAATCCCAGTTTATTGATGCAAAATGCTGCCTAAATATGTTTGGGGAATGTTTCCTAAATATGTTTGGTGAATATGCTGCGTAATTATGTTTGGTGAGTGAAACACTGCAAATGATGATGTCTTGTGCTCATGCTGCTGAAAAATTATTACTATGTGAAGGATATTTCTGCTGAAAGTAAACCTGTGAGGTTAAAAGAAATAAAAATGTGATACTTTCCTCAAGAGGGGGAGCCTCTGGACCCTTTAGGTTTGGTTTTCCACCCAGTCCAAAATGTCTCAGTCCTCCACTGCTGCTGGGCCACCCAGTCAGAAGTGACGAAGTGACAAGTGTGGAACCCCCCCACCCCCCCGCTTCAGACATGGTATCTGTTTTTGATGTGTAGAGGGACATGGTTTCTGCGTTTGATGTTTGGGGGACATGTATCTGCGTTTGATGTGTGCATTTGATGTGTGGGAGACACTATATCTGCGTTTTATCAGTGTGTGTGTGTGTGGGGGGGTGCGCCACAGGTTTTCTCACCTGGAGTGACAAAATGACTATGGCGCCCTTGAGCTGGTGGGTACTATCAGAAGATCACCTCACCAGTGGCAAGGGCCCACTGGTGAGCAGAGAGGTCAGACAGGCTAGGTTCGGCAACTGAGAGGTAGGTACAGTACAGAATCAGTAAGCAAAAGAGTAGTAGGTATTCAGGCAGAGGTCCAGCAACTAGATCAGATGGGCAGAAGTACAGAAACGTAAAGCAATAGCAGAGTCAGAGATAAGCCAGAGTCATACACAGAATATCAATAATATACAATAAAGCAATAGTCCTAGTCTTGTGTGAAATCCCTGGTTTCCTCCCAGATCAAAGCACACCGGATACTAGTCTAAGGTCTGAGCGCTAACACGTATGTATTCGCAACAGCAGACAGGTTGCGACTGAAGACTGAAGGCTTTTGAAGCAGAGGAGACCCCACAGCCGCACCCACTACCAATCAGCCAATCCTGAGCGGCATGAGTCCCCTCTGACGTCAGCCGACCAGCGGGTTAGCTGACGCGCCTCCTCCCAGCATAAAGGTCCTGTCTACGCGCGCGGCCGCGCGATATAGCAACCCTATGTGCTAATGACAATTCTGTCACCGGCGTGCTAGACGCCGGTGGAACGGAAAAAACCTCCGAGCAGGGAACTGAGGCGGCTGTGGAGACACCCTGCGTGCCCATAGCCGCACATGAACATTTTCACAATATTCTAATGGTCTGAAATTTTAATTTTGGGATTTTCATAAGCTTTAAGCCATAATTCAACATTTAACTTGAATTACTGAAATAAATGGACCTTTGCACAATATTCTAATTTTCTAATTTTTCGAGTTTCACCTGTATAGTGTTCAAACATTTCTGCGCAAAAAATTTTTTTTTATATATTTTCCATGCAAACGAGTGTGAATCCTCCCTTTGGAAGTTTCCCACATGTTGCATGCCGAATTCCTATATATAAAACAAAAAACGAGAACAAAAACCGAATTTTTTCCCACACTGACACCTAGGATTAGAATTAAGGTCCCACAAAAATCTCATCATTATAGACACCTAGCTGTGCATCTTCATTCTGTTTGACTTTTGTGATTGACCTGAATAAGGGTGAAAATACACATCCAATTTTAATTGGTCAATGATTGACCAATTTTTCCATCTCCATGTAGTATGGGAGCTTACCTACACAATCTGTTCATAGTATTCAAAAACTGTTGGCCCTCACACTACATGGAAATGGAAAAACTTGGCCATTGGATGCCAATAAATATTGGGTGTGTGTATGTACCCTTAAGCCTGGTACACACTTTCAATTATGATTGGCCAATCACTGATTATCACCACCTCCAGGCAGTACGAGGGTCAACAGATGTTGAATACGATGAATAAATTGTGTAAATAAGCCCTCATACTACATGAAGGTGGTAAAATTGGTCACTGATTGTCCAATCATAAATGAGTGTATGAGAGTGTGTACCAGGCTTAAGTGGGCATGTATGCCACAAAACATATGTATGTAATTGATAGTTGATATTTCTACTGAAAATCAGCCTTTGAACCATAGTTTATCCATTATTTTGCTGTTTGATTTAAATACCAGAATGACCCCCTCCCCCCTTCCCGGTTTTCTTATCTACTAGCTGAACCACCACCCCATCAAGAGGACTGACTAATCACACTTGGAATGGTGCTCAGCTTAGATGTTGGATGAATCTAGTTTTCCAGCATGTCTGATCATGCCTGACCAATTTGTCAGTAGACATTGAGACACATACTTGGAAAATGTAACCAAAATGATATGGAATAATCATTTTAGGTGACCTTAATTTCAAGTGTCTGTGGGTCTTTAGGCCAAAAGCTATGTACAGTACACACACTAGACCCCCAATATTACCAAACTAACAATCCCTGACAACATTGCAACAACTAAATGGTGTCTAACAGTGACATGGTAAATTTGAATTCATCGATGGCACAATGACGGTCTTATCATTGGACTGTTCAAGCTCAAAACTGAGGATCCAAAAGTATGTAACTAGCCAGTAGCCATATATAAGGGTTTTGAATGGAGCGATCATTTATCATCCTCCAATACATGTGTTTTCAACTGACAAACACCGATTCCCAGCATCATCCAAATGGATCTGCCAGGATGGATGTCTACATGGACAATAATCAATGTCTGCTGATGTCTTTTTGCATCATTGTGGCTCTTTTTTTACTGATGATTCTTGGGCAACATGTTGTTCCTCATTCATTTTGGATGACAACGGTCTGGTGACCTTAAACTGTACCAGAGCTGACCTAAAACGAAGATTTGATACTACCCCACCACTTCCGTCTGTAGCCTAAACCCATGAGTCCCACGCCGTCCTCCCACGGTCTGCCATTCAGCCGCGATCAGCCCTGGTAATATGTTCAGCCGCGTCCAGTCAGAGTCTACTGCACATACGCGGACCTCACGTAACTGAGCCTATTAAAAGGGCTGATTGCGGCTGAACAGCAGACCATGGGAGGACGGCGTGGGACTCACATGGGTTTATGCTGCTGGAGGAAGCCGCAGGTGAGTATCAAATCATCCTTTTAAGTCAGCTCTAGTTTCCTTTAAGTGACCTCACTTCAATGTAGTTATTTATACCTCTACACGTGCCCTTAGATGCCTGCTTAAATACAGTAAGAGTATACCAAGTCCAAATGTGTTGTTCCTGATATTTAACAATAAGTTTTAAATATAATTTTAGTATGCTTTTATTTACATTTGGCCATTTACATGAAATAGTTTTATCAGCCAGATAAAGACCCTGTTTGGTCAGTTTTGCGTGTATGCATTAGTGCACCACCGGAAAGTTGGGCGCATGGCTCACTTTGCTGCCATTGAAATTCCCAGCAGTGTAAAATACTATTCCCCCTCGAGTCATAGCAACTCCAGGAGGACATGCAATCTAGGGTCTGGCTGCCGCTGTCATTGGAATTACAGCTACGCTATATTATTGCAGCTATAGCCACACCAATATCAAGTGCTATGTGGCTTCGCAGTTCTGCAGCCTAAGACCCCTTTCACACCTAAATGAATTTCAATTTCAAAACCCAGAATAGCAAATACCCCTCCCCTCCCCCCCCCCCCCCCCAAAAAAAGTCTGGCTTATTGTCATGTGGTCATGTGGGTGGAAATAGAGTGTAAAAATGTGCCATGTGGTCACACTCCTATCTGTTTTGATATGAGAAAAGAATTTCAGAGATAGGATCAGGCTGGTGCGCCATGGAACTTCATGAGGTTGGCCATACTCCACATGCCTATACATGTGAAGCATGGCTTCTTCTTCAATGCATGTGTGGTGCAGGGTGATGTCAGTGGGGTAAGCATACATGTAAAAAGGGCACCCTGGTAATTTGAGCACTAGGAATAGCTGCTAGTAGAATATCAGTGAAATTACTAATAGTCTACTACTAAATCCAGTTCTATCAAGTCCTAACTGCAGAGTGCCAACCAGAGATCACCATAAACGTATTTTTCCAAATAAGCCCTGTACGGAGGATGGTAACACTGTGTATCCTTACCAACCACTGTGGCATGTTTGCTGCTGGGTCACTTTAAAGAGAAAGTCATTTAGCATTGCTGAATTAAGTAATGGGCATTACTCAATTAATTTGTGGACAAAAGTAATTTATACCTTTTGTATTTTTTATTTTAAGATGTGTTAGCTGAATGTGTTGGTATATTTACATGAAAGTTTTAGTAGTATTAATCTGTTTTTTTTTTTTTTTTTTTTTTTTTTTCATTTTACAGGAAATATTTGGATACAGAAAAGTGCAATGGAGGACTGTACTATGCTTAGCAGGATACATATTTTCTTTAGGATTACTTTGGCTTCTGTTTTACTGGAAGCCTGAGTGGAGTGTTTGGACTTGTTGCACACAATGTACTCTGGAGGATGCTGACGTTGTGTTACTTATGGCAACAGTAAGTAATTTCTGACAGCCTGTATTATGTTTTAGTTCTTCATAATGACATTGCCCGGTGCAAAAGCAGTCAAAACATGTTGTGCTGGATGGTAAGTAATAGATCTAGGCTACAACTTATTTTAGACCAGACCTGTGCAATTGATGGACAGGTTCATTGGCATAAAAATCCCTGAGATTTTATTATGAATTAAACCAATGGACAGTGAGTTCACCTGTGGCAGAGTCAGGCCTTATTACCAAGAGAAGTTGATAGGCAGTGAAAAGCCTCTCAAACTCTCACAACTGCTTGCTGTTGCCTGGCAATTGCTTGCTGCTGCCTAGTAACTGCTCACTGCTGCCTAGTAATGGCTTGCTGAGCACACAGTTCAACTCCCCATGGAAATGAGTCCTCAGAGAGGCACATGGTTGTCAACCCTCTGGAAATAATGAGAGTAAATTCTTGATCCTGGAGGTACTCAAAGTGGTACTATAATAATATCTGCCTCCCAAGAGTGAACCAGTATGGGGCACATTACTTTCCCTTGCCTAGTCCCAAAAAAGGGTTAAAAAGAAAAATATTTTTACTATCAATGTTATAAAAAAAAAATAACTAAATAATCTAAATAATCAAATTCCAATACAGTATCTTCAGGAATATAGGTTCCAAGCCAGTATGTACATAAATAAATTCTCTAATGCAAAATTTTTAAATGTGAAAAAAGGCTTTACACAAGTGTTGCACAGTTGATTGCCATATCAGGTATACTAACATGTTCAGGGACTTTCCAGATAACTTTGGAATAAATGTACTTTTATAAATGCAAATTTGTACCATTTAAAAAAAATTCTCAGTGTGAAAACATACAAAATTATCTTTGCGAAATTTTCCTAACTTTACCTGGAGATCGCCTGTGTTTTTTTTCCCCTTTTTTGAATATGTTTCGCTAAGTACATATTGTATACTACTTTCCATCAACAGGATGAATTTAAACAGTGTTGCCGAAAAAATGTTCAATGGACTCATCTTACAGAAGCTAACACGATCACAGAAGATAACAACTGTATTGTCTACAAATCACTCATCATGCCAGGAATGAAGGTATTTATAATAATTGTATATTTTTTTTAATTGTCCATAATATAACATTTGCACTTATTAACCACTTAAAGCAGAAATAAATTCAAACCCATCTTTAGATAGAGATTCACAAATATTTGTGGTAAAAAAGGTGATCCTTGCCTCCCCAGGATATCTACTTTTGGTCCCTGCTGATTCTCTTCAATGGTGCTCATCCGGATTCCGGATATCCGAATTACCCGGATAATCCAAACTTTTTCCACTATCTGACTCGGATTCAGATTCTGGATACCTGGGCCAAATCCGGAATGCTGTACCAGGATTTGCAGCGGTATCCGGATAGGAATTCGGATATCCGGTCGGATATCCAGATCCGGGTACTGTCTGTAACTATGGAGGAGAATGACGTCCATGATGTCACTGAGCCAATCAAAGGGCTCCCAGTAGAAGCCCTAGCAACCAATCACAGAAGGGAACCCTGGCCAGCGCCTCCTGACCTCATTGAGCCAATCAGAGGGCTCCCAGCCTAAGCCCTAGCACCCAATCACAGAAGGGAACCCTGGCCAGCCCCCCCTGTGTATTAAGGAGGGGTGCCATGATGAGAAATCTCGTCCTTGCTGGTGTCTGCTCACTGAGAGACATGCTCCAGTGCTGCTGGCCTAGCACTGTATACAGTGATAAACCTAAAGCTGTTCAGTGATTAACACCTTCACTATCACTACACTATTGTTCTATTGTTTTATTAGGTAGCTAGCTTGATTTCATTCAGTGACAGTCAGAGTGTGTGCTGCAGGCTTGCTGCAGCAGCTGCTAGGTCCTGCCCTGTGTCTGTGTGTGTGTGCTATGCACAGACCAGGCCAGCTGCTGGCCTGATATTAGCCTTAGCTACAGTATAGGTTAGGGAATATGATTACTGTGTTATTGTGTAGTTAGTACTGCAGTCAGTGCTAGTTAGTTGTTAGAGTAGTACTACTGTGTTAGCTTACTACAGAACTGCTGTGCTGCTGAGAAGTGCCAGTGTGACAGTTAGTGTGCACTAGTGTCTTCTCCTCTGCTGTCTGACTGTCACTCCATGCTGATTTGCTTTAAAGTCCAACCCCAATTTTAATAAAGTACAAGTACCCCACATCATGTGGCTGAAGCAAGCTGGAGCACCAGAACCCCCTCTGCCACTGCTGCCAACACTGAGGCCCGTTCAGGCAGCCCGTCCTCAGTGGCCTCCTCTGCTCCCTCCATTGCTTCCCGTGCAAGGAAAAAACGTTGCCAGACACTGTTGGGCGACTCTATCCCTGTTGTTGGCAAAAGGTGGACATGAAGTGGCTGGGAATCACTATGCCTGCCTTACCACCCTTTACCACCACCACCACAACCTCCTGGCTCCTCCTGATTAACTATTACTAACTAAGCCGCCTGGTTCACAATTTTTTTACAGCCGTGGTACCACCAACGCTACGTGCCACGTACATGTGCCACGTGGCACGTGGCACTTGGCATGGCATGTGGCACTTGGCACGTGGCACTTGGTATATGCCAAGTGCCATGTGCCAAGTACCAAGTGCCACGTGCCAAGTGCCACATGCCAAGTGCCACGTGCCACATGCCAAGTGCCCTGTGCCACATGCCAAGTGCCACATGCCACTGCCAAGTGCCACGTCCGGCATGCTCCTGGCACACGTTACACTTGCTGCTGCTGCTTTGCCCTGCTCCTGATACCTGTGCTGCTCCCACCACCAGGTTGCCAAAGGCCACTGATACCACCTATATTTAACCCAAAACACAATTGCTGCTTAATTTTTTGGAGGTGTCCGGCTTGAAAACTGTCATGTCCCAGTTGTGCGGTTGGACTTTGGACACAATGTTGGCTGCACGACCGCTGTCTGGAACCTAGTCCTAATGTTAATTTATAGCCTTTTTTTGGGGGGGGGGGGGGGAGGGGGATTTTAAGTCTCCACATAATCAATTAGTGTTTCCCTCTAAAAAAAACATGATGCTACATGCCTCATTTACCCTAAAAAAATGTTTTAGAAGCAATTTAAAGGCCACTTCCATTTTTCTATCCGGATATCCGAATCTGCCCGGATATCCCGGATACTGGGTCTGGATATCCGATTCTAACTTTGCATTCGGATATCCGATCCGGATCCGGATATCTGGGTATCCTGATCCGAATCCATTCGGATTTTGAAAAGGGGTATCCGAGCAGCACTAATTCTCTTCTTTGTATCCAACTAACCTTCTACCTGTTCACTGTTGAAGTTTGTAGTCAATGCCTGTACAGCAGACAGTAAGCGATTCCCACATGTTCCATTCTTTCTGGTTATAGCACTAGTATGTGAGCCTTGTCAAACAAAGGCACCCACATACCTTATTATCAAAACAGTTAATTTTGGCGCCTCTCACTGAGTGCTGAGCGGAGCGCTAAAGCTGGGTGCAGTCATAGCAGCAATGCACCAGTAATTTGGGGTTCCGGCGGTCTTCAGACCCCAAATTACATCTCCCTTTCGAGTTGCTACAACTTGGAGGGTGAATAGTATTTAACACCAACAGTTTAGCAGCAGCAGGGAGAGCTGTCTTTTGGCTCACCCTACGCCGAACTGCCTGGCGCAGAGATAACATGTACTACCTTATTATTGAGCCAAGTGCTGGAAGTGTGCAATACTAGGGACTGTATTAGAAGAAGATAGTGTTGGATCTTCACTGCAATAGACAAGGTTAAGAAGAAAGCGGTAGGTCAGTATTAAAAGGGCTTTACTGGAGAGGTGAATAACACTTTTTCCAGCTATAGACTTGTTTTGCAGGGAGTGCCACATTCATGAGTACAGTTCAAGAGCATCAGGTACCAAATATTTGTTAATTATTAATATTAATAATTTAAAAATATTACTTTTTGTGTTTCTCCAGTTAGTGACCATCAGACCCATGTACTTAAAGTGGATCCGAGGAGAACTTTTACTCATTGCATAATTGTGTTCCTTTCCTATTGTTTATAGAGCATTGCTCAAGCCAAATACTTTTTTTGTTTTTGTTTTAATACTCTAATTCCCTATAAACTAAATAAACCATGCCCACGGGTTTTCAGAGAGCCTTGGCAGTAGCAAGGGCTCATGGGAGCTCAGTCTGGGCAGGAGAAGGAGGAGGTGTTACTAGCCATTGATTTCAGAGGCAGAGGGGAGGAGGGAGGAGGGGGGAGTAGTATTCCCTAACCATTCTGGTATGTGGGAACATAATTTAGCAATTTACGTGAAAAATCATTTTATGACTGCCACATTCATAAATTCGCGAAACATGCAAAATTTATGAGTGGGTTATGTGAAATCAATTTAATATTTCAATTGTAATTACGTGTCATCGTAATTGTGAACTTTTATTAAAAATTAGCACATTACGATCCTCACTATTTGTGACTAGTGACCTGCTCTGTTGCTATGCGGGAGTGCTGAAGAAGCAGCCTAGGGGCTTGATTCACTAACCAGTGCTAACTCAGTAAGCATGCCTAAAAGCTTTGCATGTGCAAACTAGGGTGCTGAGTAGTTTGCACTGCAAAACTGATGCTGTTTGCATGCTATTTTAGAGCGTGTACGGCGTTACGTGGTATGTGAGAATGGCGCTGTGCGTTCCCATGCAAAATTAGCCGCTTCGCATGCAAAGTACGCTTAGCACAGTAAGCAGCTGATTTTGCACGCGAAGCGCTGCATGCAAAACTTTGCGCGCTCAAACTCTTACGCGCATATTAGTGTGTGAAGAGGCAGTTTGCACGTGCTAAGGGGCTTTTCACTTGTGTGCTAACATTGAGCACGCTTTTGTGAATCAAGCCCTAGGAGTTGAAATCACCATGGATGGCTGATCATTAGGAAGTAAAGTGCTCTTGGTCAGTGCTCAGAACTTGCTATGCAGGCTTCTGTTGCTATGCTCCTGCATTTCATCTGTGTTGTGTGATGTTGCCTTGATGTTAGAAAAGATAGAACAGTCTTGCAGATATTAATGAGTGTGTGTCCTTGTAGAGGGCATGTGCAAGTGGACAGAAGATTTTTATGACAAAGACTTCCTTCAGACAGGGCTGGATTTATTATTTTGCCTACCCAAAACAAACTATAGTGTGCCATTTCCTCCTCAAGTTTCAATAGTATGTGCAAATTGCCAATTGTATGTACAGCATGCCCCTGTTTCCATGACAGCAATGTCGTTCTTCCATATACCGCCTCCTTTTTTTTTAGCACTGCCTCTTTTTCATGTGCACCCCTTCCTGTCTGCTGATAACCATCTTTAGCACATACAGAAGCTCTCTAATCCTATTTAGCATATATATAGGCACTTCTACTTCTCTCTGGCATCATTATGGGAGTGCGGATGGTGCTGGTGTATCGCAGAGCCGGATTTGTACTTTTTACTGCCCAAGGCCCACTATCACTGACAACAGCATCCTAAACTTCCCCCCAACACCAAAGCGATTAGATTATAGCCTCCTCTGAGACCAGTTAGTGACATGATGGCAGGGATTACATTATAAGATCCTCTTAGGACAGTTATGGCAGGGATTAGATTGCAAACTCCCTGGTGAGTGGCACATTCTGTAAATGACAGGCAGCTCAGAGATCACTGTGATGTGAGTGCCCGTTCGCTGCCCCTTCACCACCTAATAGTGCTATCTGGTGGAAGGGGATAAAGTCCTCCTAATCGGGCGGGGGGGGGGGGGGGCACAATGGCATCCTAATACTGCTATTAGGGTGGTGAAGGAAAAAGGGATGTGGAACAAAGGCTACCTAATACCGCTATATGGGAGTGGCACAAAAAGCCACCTTTTAATGCTATCTGGGAGATTAGGGGGCACAAGGGCCACCTTATACTGCCAGCAAGTATCATGTAGGCGGGTCATTTCACATAAGACTGGCACTTTACCCCCCTAAACATGAAGCAGCCACTATCTTAAATTTTCAGCTCCCCTAGTGTGCAGCATCCCCCATAAGCCAAGACCTAAGAAGCTTTTTCAGAAATCCCACCCTGGCTGCAGCACGTAAACGAAAAGTAAATGTGTTAATCCCTGATACAATACATACATTTTCCTACATAACACACAGTAATTTTTAAATTTCCTTCATTGACTTATTGCTTTACCTACTAGATTAAACACTGTGCCCTGCCTCTTGTAAGTAAGTACAAGGCAAGCAGTTTACTGTAATGGCTGGGTGTGGAAAGTTCCCAGACAGCTGGTCTCCAGTGCCATTCATGTAATCCTACATTTAGGTAATTGTCACTTATTCGGTGTGCAACTCTAGATATATAAAGGACCCGATTAACAAAATCACAGTTGAGAAAACATCATGATAATTGATTTACTTAGAAAAACAGGACACACACAACCTTTTGTGGCACATGAGGATTTCACTATATGATTTCTGGCCATTTGTAAGCTCCTCCTAGCAGTGGCTGCATTAATTGCCATGCAGAAGAGGAAACCCTTGTTCCTAACACTGGGACATCTTAAAAGATTCATTTTTGAAGCTCTGTGACTGTTTATGCTTAGGTAGTTCAGAACCTACCTTCACCCATTCTGTAACACATTAGTTTATGCAAATACAGCAGGTACCACTTTCTGGTTTGTGGATTTATTTTAGTTTTGTCCAAATTTGCCTCAAAATTCTGTATTTGGGTACTCCTAAACTTCACCACTTGACCACCGCAGGTGCGTATTTCTCTGTCCCTTTGCACAACCTTTAACCACCAGGGACAGAGATATACGCACCTCCCGCCACTACGCACGCTCCAGGTGCTCGTGCACGCCACGCGCTCGCACAGAGATCAATGAACGGGAATAGCCATTCCCGTTCGTTGATCTAAGCCCCCCAGCAATGATCGGCTGCTCCTATGAGAAGCAGTGCGATCATTGTGGAAAAAAAAAAGTTTCCCAGCCTCCCTGAACTTCCTGCAAGCGTACTTCCTACACTTTGCAGGACGCATTCACAAAAAGTTACTGTGGCCATCTTGTGGCCAAATAGTAAAACTATACCCAAAAGCATTTTTCATATACATAGTTTTACATTATAAATTAACTCATTACCTCCCACACTCCCCATATTTTTTTGGTAATTAAAAAAACAAAACAAAAAAAAAACATAAATAGTTACCTTAGGGACTGAACTCTTTAAATATTTATGTCAAGAGGGTATAACACTGTTACTTTATAAACTATGGGCTTGTAATTAGGATGAACGCAAAACTGAAAAAATGCACCTTTATATCCAAATAAAATATTGGTGCCAAACATTGTGATAGGGACTTAATTTAAATGTTGTAATAACCGGGACAAATGGGCAAATACATTTCATGGGTTTTAATTACAGTAGGATGCATTATTTTAAAACTATAATGGTCGAAAACTGAAAAATAAGGATTTTTTCCCAAATGTTTTCCTATTTTCCCATTAAAACACATTTAGAATAAAATAATTCTTGGCATAATGTCCCACCTAAAGAAAGTCTAATTGGTGGTGAAAAAAAAAAAGATATAGTTCATTTCATTGCGATAAGTAATAATAAAGTTATAGACGAATGAATGGTAGGAGCGCTGAAAGGTGAAAATTGCTCTGGTGCTCAAGTGTAAAACCCCTCAGTGGCCAAGTGGTTAACCTCCCTGGTGGTCTATTAAAACAACCAGGGGGCAGCGCAGGACTTTAAATTTTTTTTTTTAATCATGTAGCTAGCCTAGCGTGAGCTACATGATAGCTGCTGTGCAGTGGCATCCCCCCACCCCCTCCGATCGCCTCCGGCCATCAGCGCAAACAGGAAATACCATTCAGAACGGGTTTTCCTGTTTGGCTTCCCCCGTCGCCATGGCATCGGGAGCCCCGATCCACCCCTCAGCGCTGCCTGGCACTGATAGGCCAGGCTGCGCAAGGGGTCTTGGGGGGGGCGGTGCAGAGCGGCGGCGATCGGGAGGTACACGCAGCTAGCAAAGTGCTAGCTGCATGTACAAAAAAGATTATGCAAATCGGCCCAGCAGGGCCTGAGAAATCCTCCTGCGCAGCAGCATGGGCTTACCGCCAGGGAGGTTACACACTGTTGAAGACAATGTGGGAGATATTTTGGTGTGGTATTCTGGTCCATGGAGAGGAACTAAACCTCACAAATGCTCCAAATTAAAAAAAAAATTCACCAAAATGTTAAAGGATTTTTTTAAGGAGAAAAAATGTGTGCAGTACTTAAAGAGGGCAGCAAAGGATTGTCTTGAAATAGGGCCATAGGCAAGGTGGCAAATTTAGCCCCCTTTGCTCATCCTGTTGAAGGCCCATGATTTAAAGGGGAAAGGAGGTGTTAAGAAGAGTGGTCAATTTACAAACAATATTTAACCCTTTGCACTCAAATACTCACAATAAGCGGGAACTCTAGTAATGATAAAAATAACTAGAATTTAAGTTCGGTTGCACAAATGGAGGATAAGTATTCGGTTGCAATAATGGAGGATATTTGTTTCCAAAAGGGATTACATGCGAAACAATCTATACTAAACTGTCTCTAAAAAGGATTCAGTACAGTGTTTTTTCATGCAATCTATTTTGAAAGTGTTTGAGTGCAGAGGGTTTTTAGCAGCCGCATAAAGTAAAACTTTATGTGGTTACAGGGCCAAATTATTTCTGCAGCTGAGGAAGTGTGCCTTTCCCAGTTTGGCAGGGTATGCAGAGCGGTGCTGGGAGCTCTCATAGTTGCCTATACTGGATTGGTTTCTCCTCTTCATAGACCCACGGTGATACACTTCCAACACCCTCTTCTGACTTTTGATCACATGTTATTACATGTGATTGGGGATCAGATGATAGTGTCAGTGGTGCAGCGTCACCCGATGGTGAAAGAGGGGTGATGGCAGAGACTCTTCCATCCTTTTACCTGGATTACCCTAACCTAGTGCTAAGGGAGGTAGCGTAACTGCCCCAAGTGGCAATAGTCTCTAGGGGATCACTTATTGTGGAATCTGGAAGCCTCCTTTACAAATCCACACAACTTAGGTCAAATGAGTAAAGTGGCACATTACTTTTTTCTCAATACCGCAAGGAGTTTTAAACTGATAAATGCATACGTACCTGTACACACCAAGTCTATTTTGCAAGTGTCTTTTAAGAAACTAAAAGAAGATTGCCCTGTTGTCCTGTGAATCATTTGGTTTTTACCGTTATTGCTTATAAGACAACAAATATCAGTTAATGAAACAGTTTCAAGAGATTGGAGGTAAAAGAACAGTCAGGGTGGCCATGCACTTATAGACAGTTAGCAGATTGGACCATCTTATAGATCCCTGTCAGATGAAATCTGATCTGAGAGGGATCTATTACTACCATGTACTAGGCATAGATTTCTAATAGAATTTTGCATCTATCTTATGCTGGGAATACACGGCTCGATTCTGAGCCATTTAGATGGCTCGATAGATAATTTCCGACATGTCCGATCTCCAGCCCGATCATTTCCACGCTCGATTCTGCATGGAGGACAATGGCAAAAGATAAGAAAAACGACCGGTAGATAAAAGAAAATGATCGGGCGTGGAATCGAGCGGCAAAATTGAGCCGTGTATGCCCAGCATAACTGCAGTGTGGCACTGTTAGATGCAGTCCAATGCTATAGCCATCAATCTGACACCCGCTGCCAATTGATCAATATCTTCCATATACTATGACTTTCTGATTTGATCAATTTGATCGATCAAAAATCAATAATTGATTGGATCGGTTGCGACATTGATTTCTAGCAGATTTGATCAGTGATTACCGGTACCTATTACATTTCTGTTCGAAAAGGTTTCAGTTCTTGCTCTAAACTATTTCTATTAAATCTGTGATATTTTCCTTTTGTGTTTATTGCAGTTCATATAATTGTTGATGTAACACAACTTTGCAACTTGAAAAAATTTACCAGTGTAGCAATGTTTGCGAAGCTGGCTGAGAAACTTGAGTGCACTATAAAATACCTAATTCAGAATTCATGGGAAGTTTCCCAGCATTGTTTGTCTAAAACAATGACTCAAAAGAGGTCTGTTCCCTGGAAATGTACTAGTTAAATAAGATAAGGCACAAACAAAGTGTGCTACCCACTGAAACCAGATAGGAAAATCGAGATGCTGTAAAAATGATTCCTAGTAATTGGTGAACTGGTTTTGTAAACAATGCTCTGACACAAAGTGCTTGCACAGGACTACAAAGACATTTAATCCAGGAGTGAGGCTGTACCAACATTTAACAGCCACCTGAAGTTTTGTGAAGAAGCCCTCTCCCATTACTATCTTATAAAAATATCTGTTCTCTGGCTGTTTCTATTTAAGAGTAAAGTAACATTACTGTATATAACTTATTAAATAATATCATTAATATCATTGTGATATGTATATTTATGTTTCCCCATTTTAAAATTTTACCTCAGCCTCATTTAAATATATTAGAGATTTGAGCATCTTTACTGCTGGTAAGGTGAATCACTATGGAATGTTTTCTTTTTTACTTTTGTGAAGGGAGCAGGAACATCATATTATCTCCTTGAGTCCTCTAGGGGAGGAGGCTGCATAGCACCCTAGCCTAGGCTAGACATCACTGGGAGGGCAGGGTTACTGTAACGGTTGGGTGTTATAACTCAGATGTCTGATTATTAGGTGATCTGCAGCATCACCAATAATGCAGACACCACACCAGACTATTAGGTGATCTGCAGAATCACCAACAATACTAGCACAGCTAACACAGACTGTGTGAGTAGTGCTTGGTGCAACCGTAACTTTAATAGTTTTGCGAGACCTTACCAGAGGAGCTGGTAAGGTACTATCAGTATACTGACTGTATAGATTTGATCAAACCTTCCCAGAGGAGCTGGAGAAGGTACTAACAGAAAGAGTATAGGAAATAGTATTGCTGGTCTTTACCAGGGGAGCTGGTAAGAGACCAATAACAAATCAGACCAATAATCACACAGACCTTTTCCAGAGGTTCTGGAAAGGTCTGACTAGGAGAATACAGAAATAGGCTGACTAGTCCTTACCAGAGGAGCTGGCAAGGAACTAGTTAAACAGGTACTGAAGAGCTAAGCTAGACCTTTCCAGAGGAGCTGGAAAGGTATACAGGTGACTTGGATAGTTTTGGCTAGACCTTTCCAGAGGAGATGGGAAGGTACTATCAGTCACTAGGCAACACCTCACCAGTGGAGCTGGTGGGTATAGAACACCTCACCAGTGGCAAGGGCCCACTGGTGAGTAGAGAGGTCAGACAGGCAAGGTTCGGCAACAGAGAGGTAAGTATCAGTACAGAATCGTGAGGCAGAAGAGTATTAGTAAACAGGCAGAGGTTCAGAAACTATAGGCAGATAGGCAGAAGTACAGAATCAGTGAGCGAAATGCGAAGTCAGAGTTTAGCCAGAGTCATACACAGGTAATCAATAACAATCATAAACAATAATCCTAGTCTTGTGTGAAATCCCTGGTTTCCTCCCAGATCAAAGCACACCAGATACTAGTCTAAGGTCTGAGCGCTAAAACATAGTATTCACGACAGCAGACACCGAGCAACTGAAGCCCGGAGGCTTAAGAAGCAGAGGAGACCTCACAAGCACGCCCCCTGCAATCAGCCAATCCGGGACGCCGTGAGTCTCCTCTGACGTCAGCCGACCAGCAGGCCAGCTGACGAGCCTCCTCCCAGCATAAAGGTCCTGTCTGTGCACACGCCCGCGCGAGACAGCGACCTTATGGGCAAATGACAGTCCCGTCCTCGGCGTCCTAGACGCCGGAGGGACGGGCAGGGGCACGGAGGCAGCTGCGGTGGCGGTGCTGTTCACCGCAGCTGCCTCTCCATTTGTTACAGTTACATACTAATATACAGCAATATAGAGCTATAACAAGCATTTCTGCTGCTGAAACCGGGATACTTTAAGTGTACCCGAGCCAAAGCTCAGGTAGAAAATCACATACTTTTCTAAGAAGAGGGAAGCCTGTGGATCCTTATGAGGCTCAGCCCCCAAAACATCCTCCCAGCCTTCCTTCCCACTCCTGGACCCTCCAAAGATTACCAACAAGGTGTTATGTGTTTCTAAACTCACGCTTGGGCATGGGTTGTCTTTAAGGTTCGAAATAGTTTTCTGGAATTATTGATTACATTCTACTATATATCCTTATAGTCAACTATACGTCAACTTCTGAATTCAAAAGTTTAAATCCAAAGATGTACTTACTGGGGAAAATTAACCCTGCAACTGCATTGGGTGGTGGGCCAACCTTCTTCCCATCCTTTCCTTTGGTACAGGGACCCTTCTCCCACAGAAAGCCTCCAGAGCAACCACGTTGAGAAGTATAAAGGTGGCCATACACTGGTCGATTTGCCATCAGATTCGACCAACAGATGAATCCCTCTCTGATCGAATCTGATCAGAGAGGGAGGGATCGTATGGCCACCTTTACTGCAAACAGATTGTGAATCGATTTCAGCCTGAAACCGATCACAATATGTGGAGTTGCCGCTGCTGCCGCCCCACCCTCCCCCCCGCATACATTACCTGTTCCGGCCGGTGCGAGTCCCCTGGTCCCCGCTGTCTTCTTCTCCGCTCCGGGCTCCAGACCATTCCTGCAGCTACTGAACTTCCTGTCCAGGGGAAGTTTAAACAGTAGAGGGCGCTCTACTGCTTAAACTTCCTGCCGGGACATGAAGTTCTGTGTAGCTGCAGCCGGTCCGGAACCCAGCGCGGAGAGAAGACAGGGGACCAGGGGACTCGCGCCGGCCGGAACAGGTAATGTATACCCGCTGTATTGCGTTGGTCATCGGGCATTCGAACACCACTATCGACGCACTCCCGACCCGCCGGCAATCGAGAAAAATCTTCCGCATGGACGGATCGACGGGAATCAACGGGTACGATCAATTTCGGACGGAAATCGATCGTTCTGTCAGCGGTGTGCGCAGCGATTTCACAGCCAATTCGATCACTGTGATCGAATCGGCCGTATATCGGCGGGAAAATCGTTAGGTGTATGGGCCCCTTTAGAAATCAGTGTAGGTATAGCTGTTGCTGCCTCTGCATATCTTGCTGTCCATCTTCTTTCTGCCAAAGCCTATTTGGCTAAAGCTTAAATAAAGTTTGGACCCATCAAAAGTTTGCCAGGAATCGGGTGGGTTTCCATTATTGCAGTTAAACCTTTGATTGAGTCATACACATGCAATATACAACGAGCCAAACAGCCAGTGAAGTTAGAGTCAGGGGCAAATCCAGGATTTTCAAGGGGGGATTCCTGATAGGTCTCTTTTGGCAAGCCGCACACTACCGCACATGCGCTTGCCCACAAAATCCACATGACCCACCCCTCTTTAGTATAGGTGACCAGATGACCCCAATTTATCACACAGGTAGCCAGATGAGCCCCCCCAGTTAGGATAAGTAACCACATGATCCCCATTTATAGTATATAGCCAGATGACTCCCCGTTCAGTACATTCCCCCTTGTATTTCGCCAGATCCCCCTTGTATATATAGCCAGTGTATAGTCAGATCCCCTGTATATGTAGCCAGAGATCCCCCCCTGTATATACCCATATACCCACTGTATGTAGCCAGATGCCTCCCCCTGCATATAGCCAGTGTATATAGCCAGATCCCCCTGCATACAGCCAGTGTATATAGCCAGATCCCCCTGCATATAGTCAGTGTGTATAGCCAGATCCACCTGCATATAGCCAGTGTGTATAGCCAGATCCCCCTGCATATAGCCAGTGTGTATAGCCAGATCCCCCTGAATATAGCCAGTGTATATAGCCAGATCCCCCTGCATATAGCCAGTGTATATAGCCAGATCCCCCTGCATATAGCCAGTGTATATAGCCAGATCCCCCTGCATATAGCCAGTGTATATAGTCATATCCCCCTGCATATAGCCAGTGTATATAGCCAGATCCCCCTGCATATAGCCAGTGTATATAGTCAGATCCCCCTGCATATGGCCAGTGTATATAGCCAGATCCCCCTGCATATAGCCAGTGTATATAGTCAGATCCCCCTGCATATAGCCAGTGTATATAGCCAGACCCACCTGCATATAGCCAGTGTGTATAGCCAGATCCCCCTGCATATAGCCAGTGTGTATAGCCAGATCCCCCTGAATATAGCCAGTGTATATAGCCAGATCCCCCTGCATATAGCCAGTGTATATAGCCAGATCCCCCTGCATATAGCCAGTGTATATAGCCGGATCCCCCTGCATATAGCCAGTGTATATAGCCAGATCCCCCTGCATATAGCCAGTGTATATAGTCAGATCCCCCTGCATATAGCCAGTGTATATAGTCAGATCCCCCTGTATATATAGCAAGATGAACCCCCCCTCTCTCCCTCTCACATATGGTGGATCATGGAATGGCTGGCTGGCTGGCTTCCAAATATCCCCCCCCCACCCTGCCTCTCAGTGAGCCCTGGCTGCACTTGCCTTATCCAGACTCCAGCTCATCCAGCAGCAGTACTTCTCTCTCCATGGACGCATACTCTGATGTCCAATGGCCTTCAGGGGGGGGGGGGGGGGGCGTGGACGCTGTGGCTGGATGGCGTGGTGACGTCACGTTAGAGCCAGGATGAAAGGTAGCCAACTAGCCATGGAGACCTGGGACGCCATCACCACCGCCGAGAAAGGTAATGTATCTCTGCGCCGCCCCCCTAGTACCCCCGCTCTCATACCGCCAGTCAGAGAGACCCTCCCCCAGGGGCGTAACTAGAAATCACTTGGTCCCCCTGCGAAAATGAGGACGGGCCCTCCCCATAGGCACCAAATAATCGTAATGGGGCAGCGTTTCACTATAAAATAATCCTAATGCAGCAATGTTTCACTATAAAATAATCCTAATGCAGCAATGTATCACTAGAAAATAATCCTAATGCAGCAATGTTTCACCAGAAATGAATCGTAAATAGGGTAGCACTTCACCATAAAATGATCGTAAAGTGGGCAGCACTTCACCATAAAATAATCGTAAAGTGGGCAGCATTTCATTAGAAATTAATCATAAATTGAGCAGCATTTACCTATAAAATAATCGTAAAGTGGGCAGCATTTCACCATAAAATATTCGTAAAGTGGGCAGCATTCACCAGAAAAAAATTGTAATGTGGGCAGCAGTCATCAGAAAATAATCGTAATGTGGGCAGCAGCCATCAGAAAATAATCGTAATGTGGGCAGCAGCCAGCAGTCATCAGAAAATAATTGCAATGTGGGCAGGAGTCACCAGAAAATAATCGTAAAGTGGGCAGCAGTCACCAGAAAATCACAATGTGGGCAGCAGGCACCAGAAAATCGCAATGTGGGCAGCAGACACCAGAAAATCGTAATGTGGGCAGCAGACACCTGAAAATCACAATGTGGGCAGCAGTGACCAGAAAATCGTAATGTGGGCAGCAGATACCTTAAAATCACAATGTGGCCAGCAGTTACCAGAAAATCGCAATGTCGGAAGCAGGCACCAGAAAATCGCAATGTGGGCAGCAGTGACCAGAAAATCGTAATGTGGACAGCAGACACCTGAATATCACAATGTGGGCAGCAGTCACCAGAAAATCGTAATGTGGGCAGCAGTGACCAGAAAATCGTAATGTGGGAAGCAGACACTAGAGATGGGCCGAACCTCCGATTTTAGGTTCGCGAACCCTGTTCGCGAACTTCCACGAAAGGTTCGGTTCGCGAAAAAGTTCGCGAACCGCAATAGATTTCAATGGGGAGGCGAACTTTGAAAGTTTTAAAAAATTCTATTAGCTGGAAAAATGATAGAAAACATGCTTCAAAAGGTCTAATACCTGGAGCCACGCCTAATTGCTTTGCACGCTAATCCCGTTCGCAAAGCGCGGAACGCTTGTCGCCGGCAAACCGCTGCATGCAGCGCGGTTGCGGTTATCGCTAACCGCAACCGCGGCAGTGAGAACACTGCCATTCGCTACATTGTGTAGCGGTTCTTGCAGAACCGCTAGCGGTTTGCCGTGAGCGGGAATCGTGCGATTCCCGCTCAAGTGTGAATGGGCCCTTAAGGTTCCTTTTAAAGGAGAACTGTAGTGAAAGGTATATGGAGGCTACCATATTGATTTCCTTTTAAGCAATACCAGTTACCTGGCTATCCTGCAGATCCTCTGCCTCCAATACTTTTAGCCCTAGACCCTGAACAAGCATGCAGCAGATCTGGTGTTTGACATTTTTGTAAGATCTGACAAGATTAGCTGCATGCTTGTTTCTGGTGTGATTCACACTACAGTGGCTGGATAGTGTACTGGCTAAGGGCTCTGCCTTTGACATGGGAGACCAGGGTTTGAATTCTGGCTAGGTCAAGTACCTATTCAGTAAGGAGTTCAAGGCAAGACTCCCTAACACTGCAGGGTGGCCTCTTGAGCGCGTCCCTGTGGCTGCAGCTCTTGAGCGCTTTGAGTCTGACAGGAGAAAAGCGCTATACAAATGTTTGGATTATTATTATTACTGCAGCCAAATAGATCAGCAGGGCTGCCAAGCAACTGGTATAGCTTAAAAGGAAATCAATATGGCAGCCTCTATATACCTCTCACTACAGTTCTCCTTTAAGCAACCTAATGGTTCTATTGCGTTGAGCATAAATGGTACATTTTAGGCTAGCTTCACTTACTACTGTAGTGGTACAGTGCTTAGGGTGACGTTCCCACCACACAGTGAGATCTGGGTTTGATTCCCAGCTATGGTATGATGTATACTGGTTTTTAAAATAGTATAATTCCCTGGCAGAAGAGACCCTCCTCCCTCCGGTAGGAGGGAGGAGGGAATAAATAGAAGGGTAGGTGGGAGGCCAATTAAAATCTCCCTAGCAGAGTGTGTAGCAGCTGTCCCATAACTAATTAGTGTAGGCAGACAACTGAGTCAAATGGTATAAAGGACCTAGCTTGAAGGGAGGGTGGGCACGTTCTCTAGCAGTGTGTTTGACAATAACATGTCTGCTGACATTGAAATGGAGGCTAAAAATTTTGCTCAATACAGCATTATGGGGCGAATCGAACTTCCGCAAAAGTTTGCCTGATGCAGGCGAACGCGAACCCCCAAAGTTCGCCTGGAACCGTTTGGCCCATCTCTAGCAGACACCTGAAAATCGCAATGTGGGCAGCAGTCACCAGAAAATCGTAATGTGGGCAGCAGGCACCAGAAAATCGCAATGTGGGCAGCAGACACCTGAAAATCACAATGTGTGCAGCAGACACCAGAAAATCGCAATGTGGGCAGCAGTTACCAGAAAATCGTAATGTGGGCAGCAGACACCTGAAAATCATAATGTGGGCAGCAGACACCTGAAAATTGCAATGTGGGCAGCAGTAAATTGAAAATCGTAATGTGGACAGCAGACACCTGAAAATCGTAATGTGGGCAGCAGACACCAGAAAATCGCAATGTGGGCAGCAGACACCTGAAAATCGTAATGTGGGCAGCAGACACCTGAAAATCGCAATGTGGGCAGCAGTGACCAAAAAATCGTAATGTGGGCAGCAGACACCTGAAAATCGTAATGTGCGCAGCAGACACCTGAAAATCGTAATGTGGGCAGCAGGCACCAGAAAATCGCAATGTGGGCAGCAGACACCTGAATCATAATGTGGGCAGCAGACACCTGAAAATCGTAATGTGGGCAGCAGACACCTGAAAATCGCAATGTGGGCAGCAGTGACCTGAAAATCGTAATGTGGGCAGCAGACACCTGAAAATCGCAATGTGGGCAGCAGACACCTGAATCATAATGTTGGCAGCAGACACCTGAAAATCACAATGTCGGCAGCAGTGACCAGAAAATCATAATGTGGGCAGCAGACACCTTAAAATCACAATGTGGGCAGCAGTTACCAGAAAATCGCAATGTGGGCAGCAGGCACCAGAAAATCGCAATGTGGGTAGCAGTGACCAGAAAATCGCAATGTGGGCAGCAGACACCTGAAAATCACAATGTGGGCAGCAGTCACCAGAAAATCGTAATGTGGGCAGCAGACACCTGAAAATCACAATGTGGGCAGAAGTGACCAGAAAATCGTAATGTGGGCAGCAGACACCTGAAAATCGCAATGTGGGCAGCAGTCATCAGAAAATCGTAATGTGGGTAGCAGTCACCAGAAAATCGTAATGTGGGTAGCAGGCACCAGAAAATCGCAATGTGGGCAGCAGGCGCCAGAAAATCGTAATGTGGGCAGTAGACATCTGAAAATCACAATGTGGGCAGCAGGCACCAGAAAATCGTAATGTGGGCACTGGGCAGCAGACACCTGAAAATCCCAATGTGGGCAGCAGTGACCAGAAAATTGTAATGTGGGCAGCAGACACCTGAAAATCGTAATGTGGGCAGCAGACACCTGAAAATCACATTGTGTGCAGCAGACACCTGAAAATCGCAATGTGGGCAGCAGTTACCAGAAAATCGTAAAGTGGGCATCAGGCACCAGAAAATCGCAATGTGGGCAGCAGTGACCAGAAAATTGTAATGTGGGCAGCAGACACCTGAAAATCGTATTGTGGGCAGCAGACACCTGAAAATCGTAATGTGGGCAGCAGACACCTGAAAATCATAATGTGGCCAGCAGACACCTGAAAATCGCAATGTGGGCAGCAGACACCTGAAAAACGTAATGTGGGCAGCAGACACCTGAAAATCGCAATGTGGGCAGCAGTGACCAGAAAATCGTAATGTGGGCAGCAGACACCTGAAAATCGTAATGTGGGCAGCAGACACCTGAAAATCGTAATGTGGGCAGCAGACACCTGAAAATCGTAATGTGGGCAGCAGACACCTGAAAATCGTAATGTGGGCAGCAGGCAGCAGAAAATCGCAATGTGGGCAGCAGACACCTGAATGATAATGTGGGCAGCAGACACTTGAAAATCGTAATGTGGGCAGCAGACACCTGAAAATCGCAATGTGGGCAGCAGTGACCTTAAAATCGTAATGTGGGCAGCAGACATCTGAAAATCGTAATGTGGGCATCAGACACCTGAAAATCACAATGTGGGCAGCAGACACCTGAATCATAATGTGGGCAGCAGACACTAGAAAAAAAATGCACCTGTGAAAAAAAAAAAAATTCACTTACCTGACAGAAGTCTTCTCCTCTCCTGGCATCTGGCACACAGCTCCCCGACGATCCTCCTGCAGCACATCTCCCACGCTGACAGGCAGAGTGCAGGGCTATGACAAGATGGCTCCTGAAGCCCTGTCATGGAGACACAAATAGTCTCCAGAGCAGGGCTTCGGCAGCCATCTTGCCGTAGCCCTGCTCTGCCTCCCGGGAGAATGCAGGCTGCGGGGAAGAAGTTGTACACCTGGCTGGGGGGTCCCGCAATCGGGAGGGCGACAGCGCTCCCCCCACACACGGCTGGCGGGCCCCGGGCCCCCCTGCTGCGCACACACATGAGCAGGCGGCAGCTGCACTATAACATTCAGTGGCTGCCGCTGCTTAGATTCAGGAGGCACTTCCGGTCTAGGTGCGAGGGGGTGGTTCCAGACACCCGGAACACCCCCTTCCATGCGCCAGTGAGAGTGGAGACAAAACTTGTGATATGCATACTCATATTGGGTCACTGATTCTTAAAATAATAAAGGCAATCAACATAAACTGAGAAGCATTTCTATATTTAGTGCTTTTCTAAAATGTTGCAACAACAAATAATCATTTGTTTGTGCTGTACATTTATTAAGTTATGTTTTGTTCAGTGTTGCTTACAAATGTTCACCAAAGTCATTTTAAATTTCGAGAAAATCTTCATGACAAAAGCTTGTATTTTCACGGTTTCGTGAAAATACAAAAAAATATAATTTTGCCATGAAAAGTGCAAAAACATAGAAAAACAATATTTTAACCGTGAAAATGTGTGCCACGAAAACGTGAAAAGTAAGAAACTTATCAAATTTAACATTGCAAAAATTCATGTGAAAAAAAATATTGGCATTTTCGCTCACTACTGTTTTTTTTTTTTTTTTTTTAAATTTGACAGGTTAGATGTATTTGGGTGCAGAAAATCAAGTATGTCTGGTTACACTCAGAGAAGAAATTTCAGAAAGCTGGGTAAGCTAAAGATTTTGGCACTGGTTCATCATGCCACCGCCAAAGCATATAGTGTCCATATTAAATTGCAAAAAAAAAAGAGAGAAAGGGCGGGCACCGATGTGTATATTCCATAAAACTTTTATTCTTAGGCAGATGGATTTGCCAGAGGAGGCCCCCGATGGAGGCCTCCCTGCACCCTCCGTGATGCCTCTGATGAAGCAACTGATGTTGTGAAACAGCTGTAAGGTAGGGGGGAGCATTTCCCATTGGGGGCCTCCTCTGGCAAATCCATCTGCCTAAAGCTGGCCACTAACGGTCCAATTTCTAGCGAAAAATCGTTAGAGCGATCAGAAATTCTGATCGGATTGGTTGTAAATAATCTCCATTGGTGGACACAATTGATTATGAACGAGTGAAAAAAATGTCGTCCGAATGAATTTTCGTTGAACAAAAATTTGTATTTTCTTGGTGGTCGTGATAGATAAGAAGCAATGATTGGTTAGTTGATGGTGTAGTGAACGATTTTTAGTCTGATCAGAATTTCTGATCGCTCGAAAGATTTTTCGCTAGAAATTGGAACATTAGTGGCCACCTTAAGAATAAAAGTTTTATGGTATATACACAATGGTGCCCGCCCTCTCTCTCTTTTTTTTTTTGCAAATAAAGTATGATGCTGCCACTGTTCTTTGCTTCACCTTGCAACAGGACTTTGCCCCCTAGCCCACGCTATTGTTACGCCCCTAGCTGTGATGAAAATCCCTTGCTTTTGTGCATATTGTCTTTAAATGATTTGATTTGTGATGTTTCTCTCCTTCAACTGATCTAGAGTGCTTGAAGATGCCTATAACTGTTTCCAGATACAATCTAGGTTCGGATTAGGTCTTACTAAAGCAGAACAAAATACAAGGTATCATGTTTATTACCATTTCTATTTGTAAATAGTATTTTCATGTTTTTTTGAATAAAGTATATACATTGTAGTATAATAGTGAGTGAGAGCTCTATGCCTCAGCTGGTTTTTATACAAAATAAGGATGTCTTTTCCACTACAGGCAGATTCTGGATGCAGAAAATACTGACTCCAATGAATGCCTATGAGCCCATTTCCACTAAACGTGATTTTCCTGATGCAGAAAAATTATGGATGACATTTCTGCATCATGAATCCGTTTCACATGCAATGATATTCTATAGGCTATAGCCACATCCAGAAATCTGGATCCAGAAAAACTGATGCAGCACTAGTGGAAATAGGCCCTTACCCTCAGCAGTTAAGTGTGCTTATAGCCTTCTCGCTGCTGCTAATGAATAGAACAATTAATACATAACTTGGCAGCTATTGGAAAGATGTCTGAATGTGAGATTTCATCATTGATGCCATTTGTAAAGTTGAGCAGAGTCCAGAAGTAGACTTATATGAAAGCTCTGAGTAAAAGGTGTGTAAGCTAAACTTTTTAATTAAAAGGGATTTGGCTCCAATGCACATCTCTCTGTTCCAGGCTTTGGCTGACATTAGACACAAGCATTGTATTTAAACATAGTGCTGATGTCTTTATTGCAGCGAAATAGTGAATTTGAGTGCAATTTGCAGTCCAGGAATTTGGGTGCCACCATAGGCACCTATGTTAAACCCATGAATTACTGGCCAGAGGCTCCAGCACTGCACAAAAACTCTGCTTCCAATAAAGTTAGTGACAGTTGTAGCAAATAATTGTAGTGGAACTCTGCTTCTGTTTGCTATAAGGGCAGCACCAGAGCACACACTGCTGGGTTGGTAGCACTGATTAGCAGGTGGGGGGTTATTTTTGGCTGGCCTGCGGTTCTGGGGCAGGGGGTAATTTACTGGCTTGCATGAGTATGGGTTTGAGAGGCTGTATAGCTGCTGGCCTGGGAGCAGTGCACACTGCAACCAAACTGTGGGCTTTATATAGTGGGGGGGGGGGGACTAGTTTTATATATATATAGTGGAAGGTTAGTGGTAGCAATAGGTTGGGGTGGGAGGTTAGATGTTAGATGGGGGGTGTTGTTAGGAGGGTTAGCAGAATATCAATATCATTATATAATTATTGATATTCTACCATTAGGAATCAGGTAGATCCCCCTCCACTCTCTGGTCTGTACCCAAGTGGGGTGTAGCTATCCCACAGTTAGATAGTGCTATTAAGCCTAACCAACGAATGATGGATGTCGTGAATAAATAGAGGCTGTATTACATACAGAGGAGTGTTAAAACATGTATATAAACCTTTAAGGTTTAGGTACAGCACTTTGTACTATATGTTTTAACACTCCTCTGTATGTGATACAATTTCCCATCCAATGGTGGAGAAAACCGTGAATTAACACTGTATGCGAGGTTGTCATTGCAAAGTACATAGTGTGGATGGAGTTGTCACGAACCTCCGATTTTGGTTCGCGAACCTCGAACTCGAACATGCGAAAGAAGTTCACGAACATGCAAACTTTTCAAACCGCCATAGACTTCAATGGGCAGGCGAACTTTCAAAACTACAAACACTAATTGTGGCCACTAAAGTGATGGGAAAGATGTTTCAAGTGGTCTAACACCTGTAGGGGGGCATGGCGGAGTGGGATACATGCTAAAAGTCCCGGGGAAAATCCAGATTTTATGCACAGCAGGGTTTAAGTGCAGAAATCACATTTTACTGCTAAATTGGAGGCCTAAAGTGCTTTAAAACATCTTGCATGTGTATACATCAATCAGGTAGTGTAATTAGTGTACTGCTTCACACTGACAGACTAAACTCACTGTGTAATGCAAACAGCTGTTTGTGTAGTGACGGCCGTGTTGGACTGGTGTGCACCATGGCGAGAGTGAAGGCGATGGCGGTTTTCAAGCCCATATGGTCGGGCTGAGGTAGCTGAATGACAGAACAACAGTGACTGATTGTCCAGCTGATCAAATTTGGTCAGTCCACAGTGAAGCAACGACCTTATTATCTTCTTGAGTCAGGTGTGCCCCCCAACACACTCATTTAGCCGGTCATTGCTTCATTGTGATGCGCAAGCCCCTTCACCGTGGCAAGGTAACGATCATGAAGGGGAATTGACACATGTACATGCCTTTTGTTTTGTTGTTGCAGCCACAGTGCAGCCAGAAAAATTAGGCAGGCAGGCATGTACATGCACCAGAAAAATTATTATAGCGGCCGCTGCTAGCAGTCCTGGACCCTGTTGGTGGTGGCGGAGAAGGCAGTCAAGCGGCCTGCAGGCAGAGATGCTGTGTGGGGACCGACTTAGTCTTGGGGCAGGCAGACACAAGTAGTGCAAGCAGAGATGCTGTGTGAGGAGACTGTCTTTGTGTCTTTGGGCAGGCCTGATCCTGCTTTGCAGACCAGGCATCTGTGGTCAGATGGACCCTTGACCCAACGCTGTGTGCCAGAGATGACACCACTTGCCTTTCAACATCACGGTACAGTGTGGGTATCACCTTTTTTTAAAAATAATTGCGTGATGGTATCGTACACTGCGGTGTGTAGCTTTGCTTTTGTGTGCTGATTTTCCTCAGGTGGTCATCCCATTGCAGTTTGTGCTTTGTAATCATGTGGCTTCGTAAGGTAGTTGTCCCTACGTGGGTCTTGGTCTTTCCATGGCTCAATTTTCGGTGGCAGAGAGTACAGATGGCATTGCTCTCATCTGAGGCAGACACACAAAAAAGTCCACACCGCTGAGCCCTGGGATGATGGCACTTTGGTGATGGCTGCCGACGGAGTGTTAAGTGGAGTGCCAGAATCAGAGCAGGACGAGGAAGATACTGTATGTCACGTTTCCGTGGGGAAGCTGAGGAAGATGAGGTGTTCTGTGTTAAATAGTCAACTACGTCCTGACAATATTGGGGGTTGATGGCACGTGCCTTCTTCTGAACACTGTAAGGTTGCAGTGACTGCTGGTACAACAATGTATGGTCACACAGGTGCAGTGAAAAGGTGACTGCTGGTACAACAATGTGAGGTTACACAGGTGCAGTGAAAAGGTTGCAGTGACTGCTGGTACAACAATGTGCAATTACACAGGTGCAGTGAACAGGTATGCAGTGACTGGTATATAAAACTGTGTGTTGTTACACAGGTGCAGTGAAAGGTATGCATGGACTGGTATTACAAATGTGCAGCTGTCACACACACAGGTACAGTGAACAGGTATGCAGGGACTGATTTCAATACAATGTGCAGCTGTCACACACACAGGTGCAGTGAACAGTTATGCAGTGACTGGTATTATATAACACTGCGTGCTGTCACGCAGGTGCAGTAAACATGAACAGGTATGCACGGCACAGACTGGTATTACAAATGTGCAGCTGTCACACACAGGTGCAGTGAAAAGGTAGGCACTGAATGTGCTGGGCCTTTCACAGTATAGCAATTAGCAAGGGCCAGCTGCGACACACAGGGCTGTATAATGCAGTGTCAGTGGCACACACACAAAAAAAACTTCACAAGAACATTAGCTCTGAAAAGAGCTCTTTCTGTAGTGCTTTTCAACAACAAATATCAGCTAGGAGCAAGCTACAAAAGCCTAACTAAGCTTTCCCTATCTCTGCAGCAGGTTCCTCTCCCTACTCTCAATACTGCAGCAACACTGACTGAGATAATGGCCGATGCAGCTGCCTTTTATGGGGGGGGGGGGGGGGGCTCCAGGAGGGAGTGCAGCCTTATTGGCTGCCATGTGTCTGCTGACTGTGATGTAGAAGGTCAAAGTTTAGCCCAATGATGTAGTATAGGGGCGGGTCGAATTCGCCATAAAGTTCATGTTTCGATGCGAACGCAAACCACCGATGTTCGCGCGAATAAGTTCAGGACATCTCTAAGTTTGGACAGCCTCCATTTATTCACAACATTTTTTAAATTACTGACTATATATTTAACTACTTAATTCTATCTGGATGGATATATCTGTCCTGATAGACTGTGCTGCTTCTGCTGCCTGAGGCGCGCAATCGCGTGCGCTCCTGCGTGCACTCCCACCGCCTGCCGTTGGCCCCCCGATCAATGAATGGGAATATATTTCTCATTCATCGATCTATGTCCCCCGCAGAAAAACCGACGGTCTCTTATCAGGTCTTTCTGAAAAAAAAAAAAAGTTTCCCGTCCTCTTTCTTGTTCTTGGAAGCGAGATTGTTCACTTACAGGACTTTTTTGACTGTGGCCACATACACCCACATACATTTTTTAATAAATAATTACATTATATCACATTTAAAATTAGCTGTTTACCTCCCACACCAAAAATTACCCAAATACATTTTTTTATTTAAGAAAAAAAAAAGTTACAATTAAAAAAACAACAACATTAATAGTTACCTAAGGGTCTGAACTTTTTAAATATGCATGTCAAGAGAGTATATTATTATATTTTTTAAAATTATAAGCTTGTAAATAGTGATGGACGCAAATTGAAAAAATGCACCTTTATTTCTAAATAAAGTATCTGCGACATAAATTTTAATAGGGACATCATTTAAACGGTGTAATAACCCGGGACAAATGGACAAATAAAATACATGAGTTTGAATTATGGTAGTATGTATTAATTTCAAACTATAATGGCCAAAATCTGAGAAATAATGAATTGTTTCCATTTCTTTCTTAATCTTCCAGTTAAAATGGATTTAGAATAAAATAATTCTAAAATGTACCACCCAAAGAAAGTCTAATTAGTGACAGAAAAAAACAAGGTATAGATCAATTAATTGTGATTGGTGAATGAATGGGAGGTGAAAGTTGCTCGGATGCATAAGGTGAACAACACTGTAGGCTGAAGTGGTTTTAAAGACAGAAATTTACAAGCTTTCACATGTGCTAATAGGGCTGTCTAGCAGGACCCACGTGTTTTATGTCAATTTTCCCTGGCAACAACTTTCAGTTAGTTAAATGTACAGTATAGAGGTGAAAGAATATATTTTTTTTAAACTGGGTCAATTTTTTCTTTCTTTTTCAGGCGGATTGTTTGCGGCCCAAATGCAATTGAAGTTGAAATAATTCCATTGTGGAAGTTACTCATTAAAGAGGTTGTTATTGTTGTTGTTATCTTTAATTGTTAAGTAGGGATAGCCCTGCCTAGGAGAACTCACGGAGAAGCATGTGATCACTTACATCAGCTGATAGATTTGTAATGCTGGGTCGATTAGCCGCCGGATCGACCCCAGCCGCGTCCCCGCCGCGTCCCGCTCGTCCGCGCGGATCGATTGCCGTTGGCCCCCGCTGGCGTTTCCTTATCAGCGCTCAATTCCCTGCGAGCGGGCGAGGGTCGAGCGGCTTGATCGGACCAGCTGAATATTATCAGCTGACCGGATCAGCTGGTCGATACACGGTACAGAAATGTCCCGTGTATCCCCAGCATAAGACTCTGATTTGCTGTGGTGACTTCCTTGTTTAACACATGATCATGACCAGCAAATCAGAGCCTTACAAATCAGCTAATAAAACTGATCACATGCTTCTCCATGAGTTCTCCTAGGCAAGGCCATCACTATTGTTAGGTGCCACCATACAAGCAGCTAGATTCACTTATCTTTATAGTGCACAGACAGGGCACGTAAAGATTAGTGGAAGGTTGCATTGCTTTCTGTTTTAGTTCTTTCCTGTGCAAGAGTTCAGGTCCACTTTAAGGATAAATATATTTCTCAAACCTCTAGGTGCTAGCCATCTCATCCATCTGGCCTCTTTTTGTAACAACAGTCTGTCCCTGTCCCCTTCTCTGCTGTTTGGTGGCACATGGTCTAAGGCCTAATTCACACCTAAAAACGCATGTGTTTTGCATTTTTATGCTCTGTTTTTTTCCTCTTCCCAGCACTCCTCTAAGTGCTTTTCCAGAGTGGGTTGTCATTCACTCCGTGACGCAAGTCAGGAAGTGAACTCTTTGACCTGGAAAAGAATAAATACAATTCTAAAAAACGTGAACCCAATCGCTGCATAAAGCGGATTTTTGAGCATTTAGCGCTCTTCCTATACCTTTCATTATAGCACAAATGCCCTAAAAATGGTACAGGCACCCCTTTGCTGAACGCACAGCCCAAAACCGTGCTGAGATTCATTGAATAAGTGGTTTGTGGGCAATTTTAGAAATCGCCTGTGGTTGAAAAAGGACGAAAACGCCGCTAGTGTGAACGAACCCTAAAACAATCCACCAGAGCTGTGACACCTCCATGTCCACGGGCATGAAAATGTCTGCCCACTGGTGTGTCAGTGCTTGGCTTGGATGGATCAAACCCTCAAATAGTGCCCTTGTGCTCCTGTATCCTGCTTTTCACCTCATAGGTAGTTTTTCCTATGTACACGAGACCACAAGGACACTTCAATCATAGGTAGAATTTTGATATTTTCCCCAGTATGCAGATGTAAAACATGGTAACCAGACTGTAATTCTGCTTTAAAGCAATTTAAGCAATTTCAGAAAGTGTGTCAAAAAATAAGATTTGTGTTGACTCGCTTTTATTATCATTTTGTCAAGGATTTAAGTTAATTGAATTGAATTCTTTTTTTCCTCTTTTTTCCAGATTCTAAATCCCTACTATCTTTTCCAAGCTGCAAGTCTCAGCCTGTGGCTGGCTGAAGGATATATTGAATATTCTGTAGTTATTATTGTCATCACGGTGATTTCCATCATTCTAACTGTATATGATCTAAGAATGGTATGAGTTTTTTTATATTGTTTATGTTTGATAGATCAGAGTGACAGACCCTTTAATGATAGACCCCTTTGCATCCACAAATGCTGGCGATACACATGTTAACTACGCTTAGCAGGCATAAACTATGCATAGCGGTACTTCGCTATGCGTAAATGCGTAAGTGTAGTTTTGAAACTTCGCCTACGAACTACGATGCGTAGATGCGAAATACGACGCGTAAATTCACACTGGCGTAGTTTCTACTCATCCCTGGCATCATTCCTAAATATACAAATCATCTCTTTCTGCCCCTCAAAGCAAGAACCACTGGTGTATAGTAAGCCTGTAGTTAATACATTTTAGAGCGAACCCAATCCAACATAAATTTTCAAACAAAGAAGGGAGGAGTATGCATAACTACAGCAAATAATGTTGCTAGTAAAACCACTTATTGGTAGGTAAAGGGGGAAATAGGTCACAGACCTAAAACATAAACTAGAAACACAGAAGAAACAGGGCACACCAGGGGCGTAGCAATAGGGGTTGCAGAGGATGCGACCGCATCGGGGCCCTTGGGCCAGAGGGGCTCCGAAGGGCCCTCCCTCAACTGCAGTATTAGCTCTCTATTGGTCCTGTGCTCATAATAATCACTTCTGTAAATACTTTGAATAGTGGTAATTATTAACAAACTGTTCCCCACCCCCTTCTTGCACCTCTGACACGGTAGTTGCCATTGGCAGGTTTTGGTGCGCCGTATCAATTGTTATGTATAGAGTGATTAGGGGGCCCCATTGCAAAACTTGCATCGGGGCCCACCGCTCCTTAGTTACGCCACTGGCGGCACACCTTTTTATTATCATATACAGTACCATGCACTTACTAAGAAAAATATTGGTCAGGAGGCAAAAAGTAAATGCAAAAGTTTTTATTAACACCAGCTACAAAAAATACAGCCGGACCCAGGTCACAGGCCCCTAATACAATTAATAACTGAGCCCTGCATACAAAATGTATACAAAATGATGCTGTAAAAGGATGCAAGTTCTCTCTTAAGAGACTGCGGTCAAAAATATAACAGCGTCAGGAAAAATGTAAAAAATGTTCTTCAATAAATAAACTGACACTGTGCCACAATAAGCTCAAGGGAGAGACGCATCAAATGATCCTGTCTGGATACAAAAATATATATTACTCTCAACTTCCAATATCCACACCAATGAAATGAAGCGTGCTAGTGTTGAGTATGGTATAAAAAAATTGGAAAAAACCTGTGTAGACACCACAATAAATTGGGATAACTATCAATCACTCACTTGAAAAGTCATTAAACAGTCAAAACATTGTATGAACATGATGCTAAAATCTCATAAAAAGGTCTCAAAAAATGTGTAATAAACAAAAAATATATTTTGGTGGATAAAGCACATGTGATTGTGCAAGGAGGGGATCTTAAAAAAAGATCAATAAAGTGAGAATATAATATATAGTGAAGTCAGATGGAAGCAGTAAGAGAAAAGATAATGCAAGGCTCACCAAGGTAATAAAGTAGAAGACCCAGGAAGGGCTGTGTCGGCGCTGCCCCGCGCTGTCCGACTAGTTCCACCAAAGCTGCTATGGGACGCTATCTCCAGGAGCTGGCGCAGTTTAAATACTATCCATGGACGCGGCCGCATCTTTGACTTGACCTCGCGTGCCGTCTGACGTCTACACGCTTGGTCAGCCATGTGTACAAAGTAGCTATGGACGCGTAACTATGGACGCATAAAACCAAATCAAGCAGGTCGCCATCTAGTGGATAAAGTGTGAATTCTAGTAAAGAAAAGGTCAAAGAAAATAAGTCGCCACCCAATGGACAGAATTGAGAATACAAGTAAGATACAAAAACTTTTACAATTACATAGATCATCAGAGTGTAGTCTCAGTGTAGTATAAGTTAATAAAAACAAAATACAAAAGCTTGTGCAGAACATCAGGGCTACATAGATACATTCCAAACACGTATAGTATTCAATTTCTTAATTTCAAGATACAATAAAATATTACATGGAGAAGAAAAACATTTCCATCATTAAGCAGCAACAAAGGACAACAAAATCTTCTGATTTTTTATGAGGAGTATCCCCATACACTTATAGGAGGCCGATGTTCAAAAGCTTCAAAAGACAGGCAAGATCAACCAGGATGAATCCAATCAATGATGAGTCAAGGTATCCTCCTAGTAAACTAAATGTAAAGAAAAAGTCATCCGTATCCCCAGCTATATGTTTTTATTTGTTTTTAAAGGGACAAGTCCCTAATAAATTTGCTTATACTTTATGGAGCTCATTGTAAGATTTATTCAATATTACTTATTGCTATATGGATGACTTTTTCTTTACATTTAGTTTGACACTATACATCATGGCGTTTTTGTATGATATTTGGCTCATTTGTTGCTTTTTGTTCTCATTAAAAGGTATCCTCCTAGGTCTCTAAAGAAAAAAGGCCAACATTAATAAGGCCCCATTATACACGTCAGCCCACAAAATGTGGATAACTAATATAACTGACCACCCAAAATTGTGAAAACTTCCACACACACATTGTGAATATCACAAAGTTCTGGTATACCAAAATAGTCCATATATAGGGGAGCAATCCTTCATCTACTCACAAAATGAAGGTAAATACCACGCAAATCCGTGGGAAGAAAGAAAGCACACATTGGGTGGCGACTTATTTTCTTTGACCTTTTCTTTACTAGAATTCACACTTTATCCACTAGATGGCTACCTGCCTGATTTGGTTTTATGCGTCCATAGTTACGCGTCCATAGCTACTTTGTGCACATGGCTGACCCTGCGTGCAGACGTCAGACGGCACGCGAGGTCAAGCCAAAGACGCGGGTGCGTCCATGGATAGTATTTAAACTGTGCCAGCTCCTGGAGATAGTGTCCCATAGCAGCTTCGGCGGAACTAGTCGGACAGAGCGGGGCAGCGCCGACACAGCCGTTCCTGGGTCTTCTACTTTACCTTGGTGAGCCTTGCATTATCTTTTCTCTTACTGCTTCCATCTGACTTCACTATTCACTATAGTCTCACTTTATTGATCTTTTTTTTAAGATCCCCTCCTTGCACAATCACATGTGCTTTATCCACCAATATAAATTTTTTGTTTATTACACATTTTTTGAGACCTTTTTATGAGATTTTAGCATCATGTTCATACAATGTTTTGACTGTTTAATGACTTTTCAAGTGAGTGATTGATAGTTATCCCAATTTTTTGTGGTGTCTACACAGGTTTTTTCCATTTTTTTATACCATACTCAACACTAGCAATGCTTCATTTCATTGGTGTAGATATTGGAAGTTGAGAGTAATATATATTTTTGTATCCAGACAGGATCATTTGATGTGTCTCTCCCTTGAGCTGATTGTGGCACAGTGTCAGTTTATTTATTGAAACATTTTTTTTTTACATTTTTCCTGACGCTGTTATATCAGAATCAGAATCAATTTATTTTCACCAAGTAAGTTTGCACCTACAAGGAATTTGTCTTGGCAGTTGCTTAACAAACACAAACAAAAACAATACAAGGACAGACAGTGTGAATATTACAAGTTAAGGACATTATAAGTATAGTGGCAGTAAGCAATGTGAGAATTGTTCATTTACAGTTCTGTGCTGATTACTATCAAGTCCTAGCAGCTTTAACGTGGTTCAGCATTAAGTACGGCTACCGCTTGAGGAAAAAAGCTGTTCCTGTGTCTGGAGGTTTTGGTAGCGATTGACCGGAATCTTACTCCTGAAGGCATGCGCTGGAAGATGGAGTGAGCTGGGTGAGAGGGGTCAGAGGCCATTTTGGTTGCTCTCTTTCTGCACCTGCTAGCATAAAGATCCTGCAGGGAAGGTAAGCTACAGCCAATTATCCTTTCCGCTGATCGGATGATGCGCTGCAGCCTCCCCTTTTCTAATGCTGAGCAGGAGCCGAACCATACAGTCATAGATGATGTTATGGTGGATTCGATGATTGCAGTGTAGAACTGCACCATTAGATTTTGAGGTAGGCCAAACTTTTTCAGCTGCCGTAGATGGTGCATTCTCTGTTGCGCTTTCTTGACAATAGTGGCAGTGTTGTTGTCCCATTTTAAGTCGTTTGAGATCATGGACCCAAGAAACTTGAATGACTCTACTTGGGTTATTGTGGATCCATTTATTGTTAAGGGGAGGTGCTGGGGGGGGGGGAGATCTCCTAAAGTCTATTATCATCTCCATAGTTTTGAGAGCATTTAGTTCCAAGTTGTTGCTGCTGCACCAGGAGGAAAGCTGTCCCACCACATGCCTGTATGCAGACTCATCCCCGTTTTGTACGAGACCAACTACTGTTGTGTCATCTGCAAACTTCAGAACCTTAACAGATGGATCTGTGGAGATGCAGTCATTGGTCTGTGGATCTGTATATTTTTGACCGCAGTCTCTTAAGAGAGAACTTGCATCCTTTTACAGCATCATTTTGTATACATTTTGTATGCAGGGCTCAGTTATTAATTGCATTAGGGGCCTGTGACCTGGGTCCGGCTGTATTGTTTTTAATTGTTTTTATTTTTTGTAGCTGGTGTTAATAAAAACTTTTGCATTTACTTTTTGACCTCCTGACCAATGTTTTTCTTAGTAAGTTCATGATACTGTATATGATGATAATAAGGGGTGCCCTTTTTCTTCTGTGTTCCCAATCCAACATACATACAGGTCTGTTTCTTAAGAAGGCACAATTACATTTAGTTTTGCTTTTTGGTTTCTTTCAGTCCTTTATACTTTCCAGGTGGTTCTGGGTCACCAAGACCAGTCTGAGTATTCCTTTGAGTACTAGATGCACATTTACAATTATTGTTTCCTGTTCTCAGTTACTGCCTTGTTGGATTGTAACTGGAAGATATCCAAAATGCCTAGAATACTAGAATCGTATAACATCTAAAAAAAAATGCCATACATCACTTTGTATATGGTCCCTATTACTATTACTAGTGATGTTTATCTATGAACTATTTCTAAACAGCAATCTGTGAAACTGCATCATCTCGTGGAATCCAATAACAGTTCAAAGGTCACTGTCTACACAAGTGATGAGGGTAAGTGCATTCTTATTCTGGGGAAATAAAGCAACCATTTTCTGTAATTTTTATTGCAGGTATAATTACTGTAAGTCTTATTACTGGCGATGGTACTAGTGTGAGCCTGTGGCTTAATAATATATCTGTATTAGAAACAGAAGTAACCAACAGGAAATTGACTATTTATGACATACCTGACATTATGATAAAGAGTTTGTGATGCGTTTGCCTTTTATGACAAGTTTTTACGTGTAATTAAAGTTTGCCTAACTTTATAACAGTACAATTACCTTAGAGGCAGGTTAAACACATCATAAATTCATTTTCTTTTAACTTCCATTAACAACAACACAAGAAGGATGCAGGGAATACTGAGTTTATGAAACATACTGTATGTCACAACCATAAGATGACATTGCTCTGTAAGAGCCAAGCACTGTCAACTTTGTATACAACCATACAACCATTGTATGTAAGACCTTAAAGCTTTGTACACACCATGCAATTTTCAGTCAGATTGACGGTCAAATACATTATTTCTGACACGTCCGATCTGATTCCCGATCATTTTTCTGATCGATCTTCAGATCATTTCTATACAAAATCAATCAGAAAAATGATTGGGAATCAGATTGGACCTGTTGGAAATAATTGATTCGACCATCAAACTGATGGAAAATTGCATTGTGTGTACTAAACATAAAGGACACCTGAAGTTAGAGGATGGAGGAATATAAAGGTTGCCATATTTATTTCCTTTTAAACAATGCAAATTGCCTGGCGGTCCTGAAGTTCATCTGCCTCTAAAACATAGTAGACCCTGAACAAGCATGCAGATCAGGTGTTTGCCTGAAGTTTGATTGGATTTGCCACAGGCAACTGGTATTGCTGAAAAGGAAATAAATATGGCAACCTCCATATCACTCTCACTTCAGGTGTCCATTACCCACTTAAGGACCACAGGCGTCTCCCCACCTAATGACCAGGCTAATTTTTACTAATTAGGCCAATGCAGCTTTAAGGCCTAACAACTTTGCAGGGCCGTACAACTCAGCACACAAGTGATTCCCCCCTTTTCTGCCCACCAACAGAGCTTTCTGTTGGTGGACTCTGATTGCTGCTGCAGTGTTTGTTTATTTATTTTTTTAATATTTATTTGTTTTATTTTTAAATAAATATATATTTTTTTATTATTTTTATTCCCATCCTTCCTCCCCCAGACAGCCAATCCCAGCGATCGCACACGGCCCTCCCAGGGGGACCGCCGTGTCACACGGCTGTCCCAAGTACAGCGTTGCAGTAGATCGCAGTGATGTACCATGTAAACACAGCAGATGGCGGTCTAACAGTCTCCTATCGGAGATAGCCACTGGGAGACTGATGACAAAGCGGAGCTCCGTAACTAGTGTAAAACTAGTTAAAGCCTCCAATTTTTTTAAAAACAGCAATGCATAATAGCAAAACTACATTAGTTCACAATGTACAAAATGCAGTGATTTGCAAAAGTATTCGGCCCCCTTGAAGTTTTTCACATTTTGTCATATTACTGCCACAAACATGAATCAATTTTATTGGAATTCCACGTGAAAGACCAATACAAAGTGGTGTACACGTGAGAAGTGGAACAAAAATCATCCATGATTCCAAACATTTTTTACAAATAAATAACTGCAAAGTGGGGTGTGCGTAATTATTCAGCCCCCTTTGGTCTGAGTGCAGTCAGTTGCCCATAGACATTGCCTGATGAGTGCTAATGACTAAATAGAGTGCACCTGTGTGTAATCTAATGTCAGTACAAATACAGATGCACTGTGATGGCCTCAGAGGTTGTCTAGGAGAATATTGGGAGCAACAACACCATGAAGTCCAAAGAACACACCAGACAGGTCAGGGATGAAGTTATTGAGAAATTGAAAGCAGGCTTAGGCTACAAAAAGGTTTCCAAAGCCTTGAACATCCCACGGAGCATTGCTGAAGCGATCATTCAGAAATAGAAGGAGTATAGCACAACTGTAAACCTACCAAGACAAGGCCATCCACCTAAACTCACAGGCTGAACAAGGAGAGCGCTGATCAGAAATGCAGTCAAGAAGTCCATAGTGACTCTGGATGAGCTGCAGAGATCTACAACTTAGGTGGGGGAATCTGTCCATAGGACATCTATTAGTCGTGCACTGCACAAAGTTAGCCTATATGGAAGAGTGGCAAAAAGAAAGCCATTGTTAACAGAAAGGCATAAGAAGTCCTGTTTGCAGTTTGCCACAACCCATGTGGGGGACACAGCAACCATGTGGAAGAAGGTGCTCTGGTCAGATGAGACCAAAATGCAAAACGCTATGTGTGGCAGAAAACTAACACTGCACATCACTGAACACACCATCCCCACAGTCAAATATGGTGGTGGCAGCATCATGCTTTGGGGGTGCTTCTCTTCAGCAGGGACAGGGAAGCTGGTCAGAGTTGATGGGAAGATGGATGGAGCCAAATACAGTGCAATCTTGGATGAAAACCTCTTGCAGTCTGCAAAAGACTTGAGACTGGGGCGGAGGTTCACCTTCCAGCAGGACAACGACTCTAAACATAAAGCCAGGGCAACAATGGAATGGTTTAAAACAAAATATACTGGTAGGTGATCAGAGGCGCCAGCTGAATAAAATTAATATCAAATTGTTAAAAATTGCCGGGAGGGAAAGTTGTGGACTTCCCCTCAATAATTAGACACCAAGGTCTGTCATCAAATCAAACGAATACATTTATTCAATAGTACCCCAAAATCTGCAACGCGTTTCGTGGGAACAGACCCACTTCTTCAGGCAATAAAACGGGGACAACAAACACAGCAATCAATGTGCAGTGAATTTAGCTTCCCCAATGTCAAATATGGTGGTGGCAGCATCATGCTCGGGGGGTGCATCTCTTCAGCAGGGACAGGGAAGCTGGTCAGAGTTGATGGGAAGATGGCTGGAGCCAAATACAGGGCAAACGTGGAAGAAAACCTCTTGGAGACTGCAAAAGACTTGAGACTGGGGTGGAGGTTCACCTTCCAGCAGGACAATGACCCTAAACATAAAGCTAGGGGAACTATGGAATGGATTAAAACAAAATATATCCATCTGATGCTCCTTATCGCTCGATTGATAAGATCCGACAGGACGGATCTCCGCACCGCCGATTCCCTGCTCGATCCCCGCGAGGGGACAATGGCAGGGAATCGTGCGGGAGATAAGCGGCGCCGGCGGGGACGAGCGGGCACGAGTGGGGAATCGAATGCCACGCACGCGCGGCGAGCTGGGAAGTGGCGGGCACGCGGAAGAGGCGATCCGGCGGCTAATCGAGCCCCCGGATCGCTACAATGTCCCATGGTGTAGATGGGGCTTTAGAATAGTCCAGTCAAAGTCCAGATCTAAATCCATTTAAGAATCTGTGGCAAGATCTGAAAACTGCTAACTGCTGTTCACAAACGCTGTCCATCTAATCTGACTGAGCTGGAGCTGTTTTGCAAAGAAGAATGTGCAAGGATTTCAGTCTCTAGATGTGCAAAGCTGGTAGAGACATACCCTAAAAGACTGGCAGCTGTAATTACAGCAAAAGGTGGTTCTACAAAGTATTGACTCAGGGGGCTGAATAATTACGTACACCCCACTTTGCAGTTATTTTTTTTTTAAATGTTTTGAATCATGTATGATTTTTGTTCCACTTCTCACATGTGCACCACTTTGTATTGGTCTTTCACGTGGAATACCAATAAAATTGATTCATGTTTGTGGCAGTAATATGACAAAATGTGGAAAACTTCAAGGGGGCTGAATACTTTTGCAAACCACTGTATTTGTGGTGGTTTCCTCACACCTTCTATAGCTTACTTTTATGTACAGTATCATGTTTAAACAATGACCCTCAGTGTTCTTTTCAAAAACTGTAATCACATGTAACATCCCTTTGTTTAGCATGACTTCTAGACATTGTTCATCCCAGCTTGTAAGTCCAGTAAACAAATAAATATTATTTATAGCTGGTTTAACTGGTTCAGATTCAGAACTGCGGTAAGTAGAATCTACACCACATCTGTGGCTTTCTAACTCTGATGCAGCATAGATTCTGTGCCGCACCCTGGAGTAAGTGAACTCATCTGTCATGTGAGAGACAAGCTTCCTCCTATTGGTCATGAACCATTTTCATTGGCTCCTGACCTCCTGATCACTGTGAGCCAATAAAAAAAAAAGCCTCTGGTCCTTAAAGGGGCCAGAGGCATCCATCCTAAATAAGGTTTACTACAGTACATGATTATTAACCATGTTGGAATGTTTGATTAAATCGTATACATTTATTTTTAGGTAATGAAGAAATGGAATCAAGGCACTTAGTTCCTGGAGATCTGATAGTTCTATCAGGGAGACGTTTTTTCCTTCCCTGTGACTGCATTTTGTTGAAAGGTAGCTGCATTGTTAATGAAGGAATGCTGACAGGTAATCACCATATCACCATACAAGTTACAACTGGTTTCTGAAAGCATTACAGTCAATAAGTAATCTTGCAGTAGTTACGTTAGAACATATGGATGCTCAGAATTGACTAGAAGCATAGAAAAGCAGGCAGAACCAGCCCTACATTTTTGTGCACTTTTATTCCCACGCCCAATGACCTAACCTAACCCATACCAGTGTCAGTCAAGCATGTACTTAACTTATTAGGTGAAGGCATTAGGTTGAAAGTGAATTCCTTGAACTTATATCATTTGATGGTTCTTTTTATTCCATGATCTCCCTGTAGGAGAGAGTATTCCAGTCACAAAAACACCCCTGGACAATGCTACAGACTGTATTCCATGGAAAGTCCATAGTGGTGAAGATTACAAGAGACATGTGCTTTACTGCGGCACTGAGGTCATTCAGACAACGCCATTTGGCTCTGCTCCAGTCACAGCAGTTGTACTGCAAACAGGTTTGTTCAAACTGACTAAAAAAGATAGGGAGAATAAATACTTTCCATTGATGGACCAAGCCATTAATATCTACTTTAGTTTTATATGGTTATATAATGCAATCATGGGCTCCTTTCAGAAGATCTACAAATGAGCAGAGCTCTCTAGCTGTCTGAATGATTGATTTGTGGTCCATTAAGTTAGTAGTAGTAAAGCTGTGTAGGCTGACATTTATGAACACCAAGAAAAGCATGTGAAGAAAAGGTTTAGTTTTCACCTACCTAAGGGCTGGTTCAGACGGACGCTTGCGGAGCGTTTACCGCAAGCGTTCGGACCGTCGCGGTAAACGCTCCCATTCAAGTGAATGGGAGCGTTTACACCCAGCTTTTGCGCGCTTTTACCCGAACGCGGCGTTCGGGTCCCGATTTTCGCGAGCGTTCGGGCTGCCCCTGGAAGCAACATGTAGCTTCCAGGGAGCGGCCAACCGCGACGGCTAATGTTCCCCTACGGAAAAAAAAAACCGCGACCGCATCACGACGCGACCGAAGGCTACTGAAAGCCTGACCGCGCAGCCGCCGCAACGCCCCCAGACACGACGCTACGCAGACGTCCGTCTGAACCAGCCTGAGTACTGAAAGGTTAGACTTCATACTGTGTTAACCTTTTTAGTATTGCTTATAGAGTTCAATGAATGAGAAACCACAGTCAGGTAAGTTACTATTCCTCTTATTCAAGCTGTCCAAGTCAGAGCAATCTATGATGTTCCAAATACACCTGTTATCACTGTAGTGTCTGTGGGCCCAATCCAATTCACTTTATCTCCTAAGTTTTCTGCTAGGAGATAATTTTTATCTTCTGTTTAAAATATCTTTTCAACACTCTGCAATTGAAAACGTACCAAAATGTAAGTGAAAAGGCTTTGTAAAAAAAGGGACATCGAACAGAACTGAAAAATGCTATACTGCACTTACCTGGGGCTTTCTCCAGTCCCCCCTCCCCTCCCCCCCCTGTAGTCTGTGAGGTCCCTCCACGTCCTCTGGGTATCCTCCATTCTCCCGCTGGTGGCTTTGTTACCTGCATGACCCAGCCAGGAGTTGTGGGTGACTGCGCATGCACAGCCCATCTTGATTGCAGGCCCTTCGCTGGGAATGTTCTTCCCATGCACAGTTCATGAAAGAATGAACCGGCTGGGACCCAGAGGATGCTATGGGACATCACGGACTATTGGGGGGGGGGAGGGGGGGCTGGAGGAAGCCTGAGGTAAGTTCAGTATTGGATGTTTTAGTTCTGTTCAGTGTTCTTTAAAAAGGCATTTCATTGATAAGATGTGAAAATATCACCTAGGAGAAAATTTAGGGGAAAAACTGAATTTAATCAAGCCCTGTATATTTTTAACTGCCAGAAACCACCTGGAGAAGTCAAATGGTTGTTTCTGTCATGACTGATCAAGTCTAATGCCTGGTACATATGCAATTTCCCATCAGATAGACTGGTCGATTTGATTATTTCCAACAGGCCCAATCCGATTTCCGAACGTTTTTCTGATCAATTTTGTATAGAAGTGATCAGAAAATTGATCAGAAAAATTATCGGAAATCAGATCAGACCTGTTTGAAATAATCAATTCAACCCATCTATCTAATGGGATGTTGCATGGTGTGTACCAGGCATACAAATGTCCATACCTTATCAGATTTGTAGTAGATTAGGAAAACAAAGAATATTAGGCTCAACACACACCATACAATCTTGGTTGTTCAATCTTACCACTTTCATGTAGTATAAGAGCTTATCCAATCAATCATTCAAGGTATTTTCAATGTGTTGGCCCTTATACTACATAGATTTGGTAGATCTGTACAACCAAGATTGTATGGTGTGTGTGTTGAGCTTTACTCTGATCTTGATCATTCTCCTGGTTCACAAGCAATGTCATCACTTGATAGATCTTTGTATCTTATGCTGGGAATACACGATGCGTTTTTGCGTTCGTTTTTGCCGTCGTTTTCGCTTTCGATCGATTCTACTCTCGATTCACTGCTCGATTCTCCTCTCGATTCCTTATCTTTTCTTATCAATTACATTCACTTGAATGAGGAGAATCAAAACGAAAGTAGAATCGACCAGATCCAACAGGTTGGAATTTATCTATCGAACCCATCTATCTAAAGTAAAAACTTAACGTGTATTCCCAGCATTATGTCACACACCATGCTCCCACGGCCCTCTATTGTGATAAGAATGGTCTTTTCTGAGCAAAGCTTAATCAATTAAGCAATTATATACATATACAGTGGGTTGCAAAAGTATTCGGCCCCCTTTAAGTTTTCCACATTTTGTCATATTACTGCCACAAAGATGAATCAATTTTATTGGAATTCCACGTGAAAGACCAACACAAAGTGGTGTACATGTGAGAAGTGGATCGAAAATCATACATCATTCCAAACATTTTTTACAAATAAATAAATGCAAAGTGGGGTGTGCGTAATTATTCAGCCCCCTAGTCAATACTTTGTAGAACCACCTTTTGCTGCAATTACAGCTGCCAGTCTTTTAGGGTATGTCTCTACCAGCTTTGCACATCTAGAGACTGAAATCCTTGCCCATTCTTCTTTGCAAAACAGCTCCAGTTCAGTCAGATTAGATGGACAGCGTTTGTGAACAGCAATTTTCAGATCTTGCCACTGATTCTCGATTGGATTTAGATCTGGAAGTGGGCGGATTCATGTGTGGGTCATGGCTGAGCTGCTCCCTCCCTTATTGGGACAGAAAGTGGTGCAGGAGTGGTGAAAATAAGAAAGGCTCAGCAGTGAAGGTCAGAAATGCACAGCACAGTGAGGGAGAGAGTGTGTGTATGTGTATTTGGGGGGAGTGGCTAGTGCATAGCACTTACCTGTGTGCTTCTGCACGCAACCCACACTATCTGGCCAGGCCTGTGCTTTGATAAAATAAAAAAGTTTGCTTGTTTGGCATTCCCATCTGTCTGCTCGCATCCACCCCAATTCCCTGAACAAATTATATTATGCTGCCAGCAGCCAGGCACTAATAGGCAGCAACACAGACAGGCCCTTGTAAACTCCTGGGCCCCCTATGGTTGCAGGGCTGCAGGCTACAATTATGAACCTGAGATGCCCCTGAAACAATGGGAATACATTCTTAAATTGAAAGTTGTTATGACAAAATGTAAAGAAATGTCTACTTAGTAGCACTATTTTTTTAAGAAAGCAATTTATTTATCAGTATTACCTCTTTTCCTGCTGTTCTTATATAGGGTTCAACACAGCTAAAGGAGATATGGTACGGTCCATTCTATACCCCAAGCCTATGAACTTCAAGCTGTACAGAGATGCAATTAGGTTTTTGATGTGCCTTATTGTAGTAGCTATCATTGGATTCATATATTCTGTGATTGTTTATGTGGTTAAAGGGGTAAGTGAATGATGAAGTAATTTTCATTAAAAAATAAAAATTAAGATAAAAGAAAAAGGAATTTACTATGATGCCTTGCATTTCTGTATACCTACCATATTATATTTCTGTAAAGACATTTTATTACAAAAAAAGAAAATGCATATTTTATTATTTTTTTCACCTAAACCAAAGCTTTAATTTAACTTGAACATCTGACTGTTCTCAGTAATTGTAAAGTTAAAGTGACATGCAGTATGTACTGTATGTAGTTTAAGTCTAAACCATAAGTACAATTTTCACCATGCCTGTACTTGTTCGGCCATCACACTAGAAATAGCTTACTGATTAAATGGACAGAATACCCATTTAGTCGCAAAATACTTTCACCAAACATTACTATATCACATGCTTTACCTTTTTGTTGTTGTTGTTTTTACTTATCTGCATTTAAAGAGACTCTGTAACTTGAAAAAGATCCCCTGGGGGGTACTCACCTCGGGTGGGGGAAGCCTCCGGATCCTAATGAGGCTTCCCACGCCGTCCTGCGTCCCATGGGGGTCTCGCTGCAGCCCTCTGAACAGCCGGCGACAGGCCCGACTGTAATTTCAATATTTACCTTTGCTGGCTCCAGCGGGGGCGCTGTGGCTGCATTCGGCTCGGAAACAGGCGGAAATACCCGATCTCCGTCGGGTCCGCTCTACTGCGCAGGCGCCAGAGACTTGCGCCTGCGCAGTAGAGCGGACCCGATGGCGATCGGGTATTTCCGCCTACTTCGGAGCCGACAGCCATCAGAGCGCCTGCGCAGGAGCCAGGAAGGTAAATATTGCATCACGGCTGTACGGAGGGCTACAGCGAGACCCCCGAGGGACGCAGGACGGCGTGGGAAGCCTCATTAGGATCTTGAGGCTTCCCCACCCGAGGTGAGTACCCCCCAGGGGACGTTTTACCGTTACAGTTCCTCTTTAAAGAATATTGGTAATAAATGTAATTTGCACAATTTCTAAATTTTACTGTAAGTTTGAAAATGCGTATCTGATATATTGGATTTAACGTTTAATCAAAAATTCTGTTCATTATCATTAGGCATCCGTACGTACAATTATTATTAGGTCAATCATTTCTGTGACAGTTGCCATCCCTCCTGTGCTGCCTGCTGCGGTAGCAACAGCTATCATGTACTCTCAGAAACGGCTAAAGAAGAAAAAAATATTTTGCATCAGCCCCCAAAGGATCAACGTGTGTGGAAGGATCAATCTGGTTTGTTTTGATAAAGTAAGAACAACTTACAAAGTAGATGACTCTTCAGACTTCATAAGAAATCAATTATTTTCATAGCAAAAAAATACATATTGAACACAGTACACATAATCACCAATTCTGTTTTTAAATGAAGGAACAGCTTAGGTACAAATGCCAATGAACACAATTAAACTGCTTATGTAGTAACATTCACAGCTAAACTTGTGAAACTTACCATATTATTATAGTTAAAAATATTTGACATAAAAATACTTTTTAGATATAGTCAATATTTGTCCTATAATCCTATAAAAATGTAGTAAGCTACAGGCAGGGGAATGTTCTCTAGTGTGTGTTGATGATAGTGGTAGAGAGGGAAGAAGTTCAGGATGGAGAGTAAAACTTGATGCAAAAATATTTTGTTCATAGGAGAAACTTAATGCAAAAGTATTTGTTTAGATGTTTTGTACTATAATTTATAAAAGGCAGATGTTTCTCTCTTTGGTTACTGTTTTATTTTTAGACTGGCACTTTAACAGAAGATGGGCTTGATTTGTGGGGTGTTGTTCCTTCCAGTGAAAGCAAGTATGTACTTTCATGTTCACTTCCACATTATTCATCTTTTCTTGATGACTACGTACAAATGGTTTATTTTTATCATGTTGTAACTCTCTGTTCTACCTCTGGATGTTCCTCCAGATGTTAGAATTACATGTGCTGACTAGCAGGGCTAAGAATTGTTGATTAGAACTTTTTCTTTCCAGGCACCACAGTAGAGGTCATAGCACAGCAGTAAAGGATCTGCCTTTGATACAGGAGACTGTGATTTCTGTTTTGGAATTTTCTAGCTGTCTAATTATTTACACGTTTCTCAGGATTCCAACAGCAATTACACACAACATTAGATTTCAATGGTAAAAAATGGCTGCTGGTGCATGTGAGAGACGGAGGAGGAGGCAGTTAGAGCAAACCAAGTGGAGAGGGAACTACTAAGTCATCAAAGCTGGTTGCTGATGGAAAATTAACCTGTCATATGATGTAAATTAGCATTCCAGGAGGCTTTAAAATAGAAATATCTGCTTGAAAACTGATGTCTTCCCTAGTATTTAAATGTTAGTATCAGAATATAACATATTTATCGCTATCCTGCCCCTTAAACATAGTGTTCTTAGTAGGGCTTAGGGGTTCCTTTTTGACGCTTTTAAAATTCTAGTGGTTCATCGTGACTTGACTGTGTACTGTGTAAAATTCCTAGTATGCTATGGCATACCCTATGTGCTAAGCACTAACACAATTGTCATAGAAAAGTGAAAAGCACTGGCATAAAGTACATCCAGGACAAAATAATCATAAAAAAGGACACTTCCTTCTTATCCGTTCTACAATAAAAATACACCAAGAAAGACTGAGATGTCTCCCCTGAATTATAAAAAGTGTACAAAGCTGTGTCACCTAAAATCCCACCAGAAAAGTATTCGGCTCTTTTAACACTATGCAAATTGGGTGCCAACACGATGCTATGCAATCATAATAGAAATGTTATTGTTTGTTGTTGTTATATTGCAACATAGCCAAAAAGTCCCATTGTGTAGTACCACTGTGGTCTGACCATACAGTGAAGCATACAGTACAATGAAAGTATGACCCAGTCACTACTAGCAGTTGGCTGATGGTGTAATGGTTAAGGGCTCTGCCTCTGACACAGGAGACCAGGGTTCGAATCTCGGCTCTGCCTGTTCAGTAAGCCAGCACTAATTCAGTAGGAGACCTTTGGCAAGTCTCCCTTACACTGCTACTGCCAATAGAGCGCGCCCTAGTGGCTGCTGCTCTGCTCTGGCGCTTTGAGTCCTCAAGGAGAAAAGCGCAATATAAATGTTATTTGTCTTGTCTTGTCTACTACTATAAACATGCACATTGATATGCACTCATCTTTTAATGATCTTAAAGGAAACCAGAGATGAACACTTTGGCACAAAATAAAAATATATCCCCGATAGATTTTACAAAATGAATACTATATCTGGTATTTTTGCCGCTCTGGTGTGCCGTTTTTTGTGTGTTTTTTTTACTAAAACTCCATGCAAAACAGTTCATCAGAAAAGCATATTATTTAGTGGGCTGTGTGCAAAATGAAATTACCATTTCTAAAAACCTCTTATGACTAACAAATATAGATTTAAAAAAAAAACATTTTTCAATATACCCTTACATTACCATAGCTCCTTCCTCGGCACCAGCAGCTCCTCCCATCTCATCACAGCTCTCTGTGATGCTGCAAGTATACAGAACAGAAAAGCAGAGCCAGAAGGGGGCAGGCTTGGGCTTGAAAAGACATCAGGGAAGACAGACTCAGCTATAATGATTGCTGAGCAAATCCAGACTGAATGCTCAGTCAGGGCAGATAACAAGCAGGCTGAGCAGTGAAGGATGAAACAGAGAGCAGGACAGGTGTTTTCACTAATGTTCCCACTGATATATATGGTAAAATACGTGAGGGTGCTTCATCTCTGGTACACTTTAACTGTCATTTATGGAATTTCTCCCGATTTCATGGATTTTTTTCTTGGGTTCGTTTTTTCCCACTGTTATAAAATACCATTAATGTAGAGTAAGCACTAAGCAACAGCCTGCAGACCTGCACGATGATTTAGGTCTGAATCTAGGAGAAAAAAATATATGGTATGGCTATGTTAAGAGAAAACTGTGGCTAAGTTCCGTATACCTATTTGACGTTCTAATACTTTCATTATGCTTAGATTTCAGAAAATTCACAACTTCACAAATGGAAATAGTTTGACTTGGAGCCCTGTATTAGGAGCACTGGTTTGCTGCCACTCCCTGATTGTTTTTGATGGGAAAATTCAAGGAGACCCTCTGGATTTGAAAATGTTTGAAGGCACAAGCTGGGTAATGTTCCAGATCAGTGGTTACAATGTGTAACTTCTTAGCAACTTCAGATTTAATTAGTGCAATAAATTATGTATTTAATGGTTCGAATAAAAACATAATAATAAGAGTAAACATAGCCATAAGATTTATAGGGACATTTCACTTTCATTTTAGAAATGCCACAAATGTAAAGTGGCACTGCTCAAGTCTTTTTGCTAGTTAGGCTACTTTCACATTGCATCATTGCCACAACATTGCAGACAAAATAATCGCAAATCAAACGTGATGCAATTATATTGTAATGCTCTATTCACATCAGTGCATCACCATTGCTGTGGAATCCTTTGGAATAACAGGGGTTGTTCTGTGCGGCACTGGATATGTGTGTGTTTACAGTTGCAGCGAAGCATACTTTTCATGTACTGCATGCTTCAGTGTATGCTTTGCATCGCACATGTATCACACGATGTGTATTTTCTCCTCCATTGCGTTGCAATCCTGTCTTTACAATGCAATGCCCCAGTGTAAAACCAATCTTGAATGTTGTGGACAATATATTTCCATTTCAATTTGTACGCATCTCACATTTTCCTTTTTTTCATTTGAATACATTTTCCTTTCTGTAGCCGTTCATTGTGCTCATTTTGGGCACCAAAACACATGCAGAAGTACAGGGTAGGAGTAGCGCAACAGACAGTGTGATAAGTCCAAAGCAGGTTAGCACACCATTTCATAAGATAAAAGTTGCTTTATTCCATCAGTTAGTCCTCAATGTAAAGCTGACAATTGTTTTGGGACCGCTCAGGGTCCTCTTTATTAAATCCCTACAACAACTGTCAGTTTTACACTGTGGACTAACTGATGGAATAAAAGCAACTTGTCTTGCAAAGTGATGTGCTAACCTACTTTGGACTTATCATGTATCTTGAATGGTAGATTGCCTTTCTACCCTGTTTATGCACCCAACTAATCCCGTGTTCCAGTGTGCAACTCTGTACCCTTCAACCTGTACAATAGACAGTGTGAACACTACATTTAATTTCAATGGCAAATTGCATGCATATGCATATTGCAGTATACATGTGTTAAAAAAAAGCAACCCCCCCCCAAAAAAAAACCTAAACATGCTGAAACTGTATTTTATGTCAAACTTTGCAATGCAACACATTTTTAAATTAATCATTCAACAGGAGATAGAGGAGCCAAACCATGAAGACAACTATGAAGAGGTTTCAAGAAAACACTGTTTTGTTGTCAAACCAGGAGCAACGGCCAGTTCAGTAAGTGACACCAAGAGGCAACCCCAGGGAGCTATTTATAATGCTTTCTGCCTTACTTATAATTCGTAAGGATCCCTTTTGCCATTTACTATTAATGATAGAAAAAGTTTTAAAATAAAATACCTGAACATACCCTTTATGATTTGTACTGTAGCCCCTTATCAGAGACGTGAACTAATACGGTGCAAATTAGTGCACATGATATTCATCTGATTAGATAATATATAAAATATAAAAAGAACTTTTGCATAGGGGAAGTCTGATTTGATTCCACGCATGAAAACATTTACGATATTACATGCAAATAAACTACATCATAGCCCCCACTTAAAGTGGACCTAAACTCTTGCACAGGGCAGAAGGAAGAACTAGAGAAATGCACCCTGTATGTATTTATTGAATTTAGCCTGTCTAATTACCCGTACATTTGTGTCAAATTACAAGTTGTCATTTGATCTCTCCTGTGTCACATGACTGCCATGACAGAGATAAGGCAGATAAGCTAATTTGAAAGCACAGGCTGTTAACAATATGTCTGCTTCCATGATAGCAGAAAGAGTGCAGATTTATTTTAGGATTTGTGCCCGCTGTAACAAAGAAATGTTTTTTTGTTTAAAGGTTATTATGCTGTTGTGTATCTTTTAGAGCAGAGAGGACATTCTGAGTTCAGGTCCGCTTTAACAAGCTGAGATCCTATAATATATCACTTCACTGAACACTATTTTGCTCCCAAAGAATAAGTTTAATAAAGATAGCACCTCTATTTTTACAATTATTTATACAAGATTCAAATGACAACACAATAATAAAAACACTTAAAAAGTCTAGTTATCTTCCTCAGCTTGCATAATGTATAATGTAATGTGATCATGCAACAATATAATACACATAGGATTCAATACACTGCTATGATAGAATCGTAGTTCTAATGAGGACCACGCTTGGATTAAAACTCGGGTTTCTGACCAATGCAATTTATTATAGAACAATTTTATTATAGAATAATTTTGTGCAATCAAAAATGTAGAAAAAAAATCAGCTGTGCCCTTGCCAGTGTGACTCAAAGTGCCATGCCAGATAAACTGTCACCAGTAAGATAAAGGGCCAGATGTGCCATCAGGAGAAAAAAAAAAGAGTGCAGGGGCAGTGATACAAAAAGATGAAAATATGCAGGAAGTGAGGAGAAAACATCAATGCAAAAACTTCAAAAACACTTACTAACCATGAAGGTAGCAAATTCTGATATCATATAAAGTGGTACAGAGGCAATAGCATACAGATTTAAAGAATCACTGATAAGTGCCAAAGGGCTAGGAAACATCAAACACTTATCAGAGAGAGATTGCACTGTAAGTCCCGGGAAGGAAGGTAAAGAAATCCACAGAGTAGCAAGACAAAGGGAATCTTTAATTCATGAGGCGCCCATTACTTCACTGAGTGAGTATGCAAATTATTCCTTACTTTATGCCACACATCCAGAATAGCAGTTTTTTTATATGCCTATAGCCTGCACATTTTGCAGGGCCATACTATTCCAACTTGGAGAAAGCGGCTTGTTAAGGGTAAAGATGCCTATGTCAGTGCCAGGCATTAATTATTATTCCTCTATGGCTTGGATTTGGAAATAACGTGTTTTAGCTAGTCAAGTAATGAAACATGGTGAAAATCCCCCTAGTGAAAAAGTTCTGCTAAATGTAAATGTACTTTCTTAAAACAAATGGTATTTGTGGCTCTGGATGTGTGATTAGATTTTTGAGGAACATAAATGTATATATATAAAATTAGGAAGCTTTTAGGTTACATTTAGTACCTTATGTAACTGAGTGTTTCAGTTCACTATGACTTAGCTAGGACCTCTCTAACAAAATCCGATAGTATGGACTATGAATGTGATTAATAAAGAAACAGGCAAGTAAACTCACAACTAATACATGAATAAAGCTGCATTAAATGTACTTCAATATTTAGAAATAAAAGCCCAAACAAGAAAAAGTATTTACAGTACTGTAATTGTGAGTCTGAAAAAATTAAAAAGGTTATAATTGTTCCATGAAAACAGTAATGTGTTTTTGCACGCCTAATCAATATTGATATGTTGGTGTGTGGCCTTTTTAAGTGTAAACTGAGCTTGCAAAGCTTATCTTATTAATAATGCCAGCTGTGAGCAGTGAGTATATTTTCATACTATTTATGTGCAGGGTTATGATACACCAGGTATGAATGTCGGCACTCCACTGTAGCATAAAACTTTATTGAATGCTGAATTTAATTCCAAGATTTTGAGGTATGGTGGTTAACTGTTTATCAATGAGTGCACTCCTCTTCAGGACTCTGTTCAGGCTCAGGACTGACCATCTTTTAGCGACATAACTGGAGGTCCATGGGAGTTCTGGTCTGGAGTGGGACCAGCACTCACATGGCCCGCGCTCTTATCCAGATGTGCTTTAGCCCTATTGTTTTTGCATGTCTACATTTTATTTTGCATCTATTTGCTTTACATTAATCATATATATTCTTCTTTCTCTCAAAGCACTACATTTACCTTCCCTACTGTTGTCTTTAGGTTTTTTGATGGCCTATGTGGTTTCATAGTACACGGGCTTGCCTATATTCCATTTGGGTTGTACTTTTCACTTTTAAGTAGTGAAATAAATAGCTGTGTATGCTCACCATTTTATGAACATATATAATCAGTATGAATTAGCATTTCTACACCCTGATTATATACAGTGTGTGTTGTCTTTAGATATTGGTGCATTGCATACTCCTTGATACAAAGGTACTCAGATACCCCAAAACATTGGAACTACTCAATATTTTCCTTATTAGAGTGCCAATTTTTTATACCCGTTTCCCAATGCTGATTAGTGTTTAGGCCCGGATTTAAGCACTCACCATTCACATGGGCAACACCATAAGGTGCTCATTACGTCCTACAATTAACCCAGAATTATGATACAGACTTGTCTTCTCTTGCTAGGTTCCAGTGGATGGAATTGCCATCCTGCAACAGTTTCCATTCTCTTCCAGTCTCCAGCGTATGTCGGTGGTGTCTGAAGTCATTGGAAGTGAGGAACACCTAGTCTTTATGAAGGGAGCTCCAGAAATGGTTACACAGTTTTGCTGTCCAGACTCAGGTAATGGTGTACAGAAACACTGTGAATTTAAAGGACAATTCACTGTACAATGCATAAAAATATATAATACATCCAGAATGACACATAATAATTGGGGTTAGTGTTAACGCCCATCCAAAAACACAAAAAAGAAAATACAGGGGTTTATATGAAAAGGGCGCCTGTAAAAAAGGGCGTCTGGTGTAGCCCATATAAAAACTTCGGCTACAAAAAGGTGCCTGGTATAGCCCATATAAAAACTTCGGCTACAAAAAAAGGCGCCTGGTATAGCCCATATAAAAACTTCGGCTACAAAAAAGGCGCCTAGTGTAGCCCATATAAAAACTTCGGCTACAAAAAAACTCCGGGACCTGTTAATTACTATTCCCCCTCCAGGCCGCCATGGATAGTAGGGGAATGAAATAATTCGGCTTCCAGCGCTTGTAGCCCATATAAAAACTTCGGCTACAAAAAAAGTCCGGGATGTGTTAATTACTATTCCCCCTCCAGGCCGCAATGGATAGTGGGGGAATGAAATAATTCAGCTTCCAGCGCTTGTAGCCCATATAAAAACTTTGGCTACAAAAAAAGTCCGGGATGTGTTAATTACAAATTCCCCCTCCAGGCTGCCATGGATAGTGGGGGATTGAAATAATTCGGCTTCCAGCGCCTGTAGCCTATATCAAAACTCGGCTGAATAGAAAATATGGGCTACAAAGGGGTGCCCTACTGTAGCCGAAAGCCTTGTAGCCGAAAAAAATATGGGTTACAAAGGGGCGCCCGCTTGTAGCCTATTTCAAAACTTGGGCGCCCTTTTCTACACCTTGTAACCCATATTTCCAGAAATAACATTGATGTCTATGGCGGCGCCCTTTTCATACAGGCAGCTCAGACGCCCTTTTTAACCGATGCCGCTGTACTAAACTGTTTTTACATGTTATGACAATCTTTTCTTGTGCTTTTGTCAGGCATATATCTTAATGTCTAATTTTTGAAAAAAAGGTAATTAATTTAAGTCCCAGGTTTGCATTTTATCATACAGGTCTGTGTCTAGTAGAAAACCCTTTCAAATTCTATAACTGTCACTGGCTTGCAGCAACTAGTTTTATTTCTATTATGCTTCCCATAATGTCTGCGAGTATTTATTTATTTTTTTAATGCAAGATGTACATAATTCTTTTCTACATGATTTCAGCAGCTACACACGCAATGTATATAGTTACATAGTTATTTTGGTTGAAAAAAGACATACGTCCATCGAGTTCAACCAGTACAAAGTACAACTCCAGCCTGCTCCCTCACATATCCCTGTTGATCCAGAGGAAGGCGAAAAAACCCGTACAAGGCATGGTCCAATTAGCCCCAAAAGGGAAAAATTCCTTCCCGACTCCAGATAGCAATCAGATAAAATCCCTGGATCAACATCATTAGGTATTACCTAGTAATTGTAGCCATGGATGTCTTTCAACGCAAGGAAAGCATCTAAGCCCCCTTTAAATGCAGGTATAGAGTTTGCCATAACGACTTCCTGTGGCAATGCATTCCACATCTTAATCACTCTTACTGTAAAGAACCCTTTCCTAAATAAATGGCTAAAACGTTTTTCCTCCATGCGCAGATCATGTCCTCTAGTCCTTTGAGAAGGCCTAGGGACAAAAAGCTCATCCACCAAGCTATTATATTGCCCTCTGATGTATTTATACATGTTAATTAGATATCCTCTAAGGCGTCTTTTCTCTAGACTAAATAAACCCAGTTTATCTAACCTTTCTTGGTAAGTGAGACCTTCCATCCCACGTATCAATTTTGTTGCTCGTCTCTGCACCTGCTCTAAAACTGTAATATCTTTTTTGTAATGTGGTGCCCAGAACAGAATTCCATATTCCAGATGTAGAGAGTTAAACAGGGGCAATATTATGCTAGCATCTCGAGTTTTTATTTCCCTTTTAATGCATCACAAAATTTTGTTAGCTTTAGCTGCAGCAGCTGGGCATTGAGTACGATTATTTAACTTGTTGTCGATGAGTACTCCTAAGTCCTTCTCCAAGTTTAATGTCCCCAACTGTATCCCATTTATTTTGTATGGTGCTAGACCATTGGTACGACCAAAATGCAAGACTTTGCATTTTTCAACATTGAATTTCATCTGCCATGTATGTGCCCATATAGCCATCCTATCCAGATCCTGTTGCAATATGACACTATCTTCCTGAGAGTTGATGATTCTGCACAATTTTGTATCATTTGCAAAAATAGCAACATTGCTCACTACTGCATCTACTAGGTCATTAATAAATAAATTGAAGAGCACTGGACCCAGTACAGACCCCTGTGGGACCCCACTGCTAACAGTCTCCCATTTTGAGTACGATCCATTGACCACAACTCTTTGTTTTCTGTCCATTAGCCAGTTCCCTATCCATGCACACAGACTCTTCCCCAGTCCTTGCATTCTCATTTATTGCACCAGACTTTTGTGGGGAACAGTGTCGAAGGCCTTTGCAAAGTCCAAGTATATCACATCTACAGCATTCCCAATATCCATATTAGCGTTCACTACCTCATAAAAGCTGAGAGGTTAAGTTACCGGCAATGTGTGTTTATTGTCTTCACTTCTCTGACTGTTTACAAAGGCATTATCAGGGTCTTCATCAGCACATCTCTCCCTGCCAGCATGGACAGCACACAGCAGCCAAGAAAGTTACAGTAGATGCAGCCAGGAGTGTAACATCACAAGCAGCCAGTCAGTCAGGAGTAGTGTATACATGTCTCCCTGACTGTTAGTTATATTACAGAAACAGGCTACCTATTACCTCTTCAGATCGGCCTCCTCCTCAGACTCTCCTGTATTCTGTGACACAGTGAAGTATATTTGTGAGCTGTGTGAGGAATGAAGGATGCTTTTAAAGCAGAGGGGGAGAGAGAGAGAGAGAGAGAGAGAGAGAGAGAGAGAGAGAGAGAGAGAGAGAGAGAGAGAGATAGAGAACTGTGTGAAGAAATAAAGTGCCCCTTACACTAGTGGTAATGTGTAGCCTAGTATATAACATTTTAAAAAAGTAATTTTAATTGAAAGTCTTCATTTAACAGTGGTCCTGTTTTTCTTCCTCACTCCTGCTAAAAGAGTTGGATCAGTCAAACCTTAAAGCAGCTCAACTCAGTGCATGTTGTGTGTCGCATAGCGCCTGGTATTGGTGTGGCTATAGCTGCAATGCTATAGTCCGCAGTGGCATCATTCGAGTGCTGACTATAGTTGCACCCTGAATTACGTTTTGGAGGGGTAATAGTAATTAGCACTGCCAAGAATTTTGATGGCAGCAGGGTGAGCTGTCATTCAGCTCACCTCACGCCAAACTGCCTGGTGGTGATATTATACATACTCACCAAGCCTGTAGCTCTACACATGGGCCCTTATTCAATCAACTTTTTCTCCTAAATTATATCTTTACACCTTATCATTAACCACCTGAGCGGTCTGGACGAGCTGAGCTCGTCCAACACCGCCGGAGGTCGCCGCTCAGGCCCTGCTGGGCCGATTTTAATCAAATAAAAAGCAGCACACGCAGCCGGCACTTTGCCAGCCGCGTGTGCTGCCTGATCGCCGCCGCTCTGCGGCGATTCGCCGCGAGCAGCGGCGAAAGAGGGTCCCCCCAGCCGCCTGAGCCCAGCGTAGCCGGAACAAAAAGTTCCGGCCAGCGCTAAGGGCTGGATCGGAGGCGGCTGACGTCAGGACGTCGGCTGACGTCGATGACGTCACTCCGCTCGTCGCTATGGCGACGATATAAGCAAAACAAGGAAGGCCGCTTATTGCGGCCTTCCTTGTTTATTCTGGGCGCCGGAGGCGATCGGAAGATCGCCTCCGGAGCGCCCTCTAGTGGGCTTTCATGCAGCCAACTTTCAGTTGGCTGCATGAAATAGTTTTTTTTTTATTCAAAAAAAACCCTCCCGCAGCCACCCTGGCGATATAATCAGAACGCCAGGGTGGTTAAAAAGCCTTTTAAGCCAGTAGCTTTTTTTTATTAAATAATAATAAAAAAATAAATAAACAGGAACAACGAAAAAGATTAGATATTATTGTAATAGTTATGTGTGGTTGCAGTAAAATTGTGTTCTTCTATTTTTGCTGACAAAATCCAAAGTGAAGAAGCAGCAGAATCACCTCATATTTCTGGTGGTCAATAAAGCTATTGTCGGGCATACATATGCATCACAAACAATATCTGGAATTTACAGTGTGACATAACTAGTTGTCATGGCTGTGCATTGCAGACATTTTCAGATACATTATAAGACTGGGAATTTGCCCACCATCATCCACTGCATCATAAATGAATCAGGTCCAGTATGTAAAGAGCCTTTTTACTATACTGAACATACTGTACATACACCTCTTGCTACTGACTTTATAAGATTGGTACATACTGGTAATTTGTGTCTGTTTCTGTTACCAGTTCCTGAAAATTTTTCAGAAGAGCTAGCGCTTTACACACTCCAGGGTTTCAGAGTAATTGGCCTGGCATATAAAACAATACAGGATGCTAAAGATATGACCACTGACTCTTACACAAGGTAAGTACTTTTTGAATACGGCAGCATCAGTTATGACTATTGCTTTTGTTTAATACAGATGAGCGTCTTAAAAATTTACAGCAAAATGTCCCATTTTGTTTTTCCAGATTTTTTTCTCTTTGCTAATACTTTACACAAACTGGAATATACATGCATACAGTAAATGCTGTCTCTAAGGTCATAATTGGCCTTTCCACCATGAACGTGGAAGAACCACTACGCTCAGTAATGAGTTCCACAGCACCAGCACAGTTATTATGAATTTTCTCTTCAAGCACTGATGATTAAGTAATCAAATATTTTCCATACAGGGATGTGGCCAATCAAAATAGCCATGGACAGCCAGATCAAATATTTAGATTGGCAGTAACCAACCAAAGGCTTTGCTTGCTGACTGACTGCTCATTTAGCTTCCCGAGGGTGGACACAAAGAGCAGTATAATTATTTTGATCACAACAGCACAATCTCTTCCAGAATAATAAAAAAAATGATGGGGTCTTCTAGACCCACCTGGACTTCAAAATGTTAGAATGACATATACTTCTAAATGTTAGAATGTTAAAGTGTTCTTAAAAAATCTTAAAATGGAATCAATCAAAAATGTAATAAAATAGTATTATAAAGCCCCAATTTATAATACCAGTCTGTTAACAACACTGTGCAAAATACAAATTGTTACTCCGTGTCTGTATTGGTTGAAAACTAGCTAAATGCTTCTAAAAGGCTACGACTGTTTTGGAAGTGTCCTGACTTGGTCCTGTTTGCTCTGCTTGTCTTTTTACATTACTTATAATGCCTGGAAAGATCTTATGAGTAAACTGAGCACAGAGTATGGATAAGCCAGGACACAGTTTGACTTGTAAAGACGGCATAAGAAGCCTGTGTCCAAACACAGGGCATACATGCTGTTCATTTTCCAATACAGTAACAAGAAGCATTCACAGAGTTCCAGGGGGAATCAAAGACATTAAAGGAGATACTTTATTCAATATCCTTTTATCCAAGTTTCTGAATGCCACAAATGGTAGCCTTGTTGACACTGGTGCCAATCCTAGGTGCCAGCCCCCCCCGGCATGTAATCTAAATAGTCTTCTATAGGGCAGCCTGCAAGGGAACAGAGGCCACCACCCCTCATAGACAACAGACTGCTTTGGTGCAAACAGCCACCAGATCGTAGTCCTGGGAATTGCCCCACTGAAAACAACAGGAAACTCCTGAAGATGGGACACTGAAAAATAGTAGCTGCTAATTTGGGCACCCCATTTACAGCAATACAAATACAATACCTTATTACCAGCTAACTGTATAATATGGGTGCTCTGTTAAAAAACAGCTTTACAGCAGTACTAATTAGCAGCTCGGGTAAATTGCGGCCACTCGGATAACTTGCTGATGCTTAGGTAAATTGCAGCTTTACGACTACTGTCATAAGTTGTTTTTACAGGCTTTGAGTAAATTGCTGTAAGCTGTAATGAGCAGCTTTAAAGCTGCTTGGGTAGATTGTGGCTTTATAAATGAGGAAATGAGGAAGGTTAGTGTTAGTGTTAAGAGTACGTAGGGCACAGGTGTGGAACTCCAGGCCTGAAGGGCCATATCCATGCCAGTGTTTAGGATGGACTGAGAAAGAGAGGAATGTGCTCTACCTGATGGACCACACCTTTCCTGATTCAGACCCATCAATTCATTTGAGCTGTGTCAAAATTGATTAAGGACTTTGGCCCTCAAAGGACTGGTTTGACATTCTTGATGAAGGGGGTAGTTAGTGTTATACATATACATATAGGGGAAGGTTAGTGTTTTGAGTATAGGTAATGCTAGTGTTAGGCATATATAGGAGGAAGTTTAGTGTTAGGAGTATGGTAAAATGTGGTGTTGGGCATATATAGAAAAAGGTTAATTGGGGGGGGGGGGTAGTGTTAAGCGTAGACAAGGGAGCGGTAGTGTAAGATTAATGTTACAGTGGGGGATCAGTAAATTACCAATATTTTACAGCATTTCTTGACACTCATTTTACCAGCTGCAGTCACTGCAATATTAAAATATTAGCTAAAAGCTATGTCTTTTTACAGACTGCTGTTTTTACACGTATGCCCTCAGGACTGGAGGGGCAGGATGGTGATTGCAGGGTCATGTACAGATGTGCATGTTTGACGGAGAAGCCAAAAGGTCAGAGTTGGTGGCAGACTTTTAAATAGAAAGACTAGCAGGGGTTGGGGTAGGTGGAAGACAATCTCAGTCAATACTCATGCCAAAGGTTGGAGCAGGCACTGTTCATGCAAAATTAAAATACAAGGTGGTTCACAATGGGAAGATGGCTCAGGTAACAGAGGCATAAACACTCAGTCTCTCAGTGCCGCAGAGTATGCAGCAATGCCCTGCTGTATGAACGGCTGTAGGCTAGAATGGTGGCAGCAGACAGATGCATGGCTTACATTAAGGCATTTAAATGCAAGTAGCCCCTGTACATGTGCATAATGGTGGGCACCAAATCACTGCACATTTGCCCTGTGCATGGCCCATGATGTGCTGTGCTGTGGTCTGCAACTTACAGGATGCCAGAAGACACCCTTGAATCCCACACTCCAAAACACATGTAAACTGTAACACTGTTATGGTATTTTGTATCTGAGCAATGGCTTCTGTGGGTTTCTGTATATTACAACTGGTTACTATTCTCCTTGTTACCCTTAAAATGTATCTGCTGCCCTACAGTATACACACAGTCACTTTTCAATGAATACTCTATCAGACATTGTAATCATGTAAAAAACATTCCTTTTAATTAGGGAGTGTGCTTAAGAGAAATTATTAATTAACACATAATTGTTTAAGTCCTTCTTAACTCATACACACCTTACAAGTTTTGCTAGGTTATGTCTACTTTTTTTAATCCTATGTGTGTATTAATAAGTTTATAAAATGTAAAATTTGACTATTGTGTTGTGTGTATATAACATACCATTACCCCTTTTTAAATCATATTCATCACATGTTTTTAACAACCAAGGATTCTCATAATGGGCTTGTTTTTTTCAGAACCTTAAATGACAAGTAGGGCCAGATTTACCACAGGGCACAGTAGGCAGGTGCCTACATGCGCTTGATGATGGAGTGCCTTCTCAGAGCGCCTTTCTCCCTTCTTCCCTATGCAGAGCCTGATGAGCATGTAAATGGGAGGTTACTCACCCAGCTCTCAACATTCCACTGAAAAGATACCCCTTAAGTTGGGGGCACCACTAGCTACTTTATACTGAGGTTCCTCTAGCTACCTAATACTTAGGGGCACCACTAGTTGGGCCACCACAGCTAGGCAAGCCAGCACACTAGTTTGGTTGGGATTTGTAGTTTCATGAGTTTCATGGCGGGTGGAGTGTAGGGTGTCTATAGGCTCCTGTGAAGTAAATCTGGGCCTGATAACAAGCAACTTTTATTGATGTATCAGTGTCCCTGCATTGCTTGTTTACTTTAAAAAAGTAGGAAAAAGTCATCAGTTTTGTCTTTTTGCATACATATATGTACGCTGGGTACAAGGTGAGGCGAATGATGGCTCACACTCAAATCCCTGGGTGCATAAAATTCTATTCTCCCTCCGAGTTGTCGCGAGTCGATCA